>NC_044392.1:84531118-84850761 GCF_006542625.1 Nomascus leucogenys
TTAGGCTTTTTCTGGAATACTTGCTCAGTCTTATGGGTTCTCCCTCCAAAGAAAACCGATGAAGAGGGGAAAGTAGAAGCAATTCAATTATTTGTTTCCCTGCGAATGTTTGGAAACATCTCCCATGGAGGTGAGGAGCAAGAGGGGAAGATGATATCTTAATTGCACAGATGCCCAGTGACATACAACTAAAAACTGTTCCTCCTTTGATGAACTTCTCTGTATTTTATAACGATTTAGAGAAAATCTCAATTGAATCCAGGAAAACAAATGAGTAACTCCTACGGAAGGAAAAAAAAATTGCAGTGTTTAAGCAACTGATGACTTCACCTGTCACCGTCTCATTAAGCTCTTAATGAGTTCTTTTCTATTCTTGGTCACATCTGATTTTTTTTTAATATAAGTCCCTTTGAACAGCTGGGAGTAAGAATTGCCTTTGATCACTGAATTCTTCTGAATTTTCAGTCAAAACGAGGCCATTTTCATCCTGACTTGGGGTATTTTTATGAGTCTATTTCCCCCAAGTACATTCCTGGGCATAGCTTTCCAGGCTGAGAAGAGCCTGAACAATTAATGTATACATTTTTACATAAATGTTTATAAATTTAACAAAGGGAGAGAGCTTTGCCACAAGAAGCCTCAGCTCTTTTGAAGGCAGTTTTCTAATGATGACCCTTGGCGTGTTGGGCCACATGGGATTCCTCGGAGAAGAGTCGGATGAAAATTAGTCTATTCTCATTTCAAACAGAATTTTGCTGAAGTCCTGATCAGAGCATCAGCATGGAGTCCGGGGAGACAACACTCGCTACTTGATTCACTCCGCAGCCTCCCTCTCCTGGTAATTGTTGCAGGAACACATAGTGACAAGGCTCTAGGATGTGAGCGGTCTGGATGTACTCCGGCTGTTACGCTCTGTTTAAAGATTTAAACCATCAGGGTATGATAAGGCTTTTTGATGTTCATTGAACACGGAGCTTGGGTACAGAAGAAGGGGAAAGGGCTTCACCAGAAGGCAATCATCTTTCAGAGCCACAGTAAGACAGAGAGAGGTGGGGAAATCTCAGCCTCAGCGTAGACACGGAACAAAGGGAGATGAAAGGGGCAGGGTGAGGAAGGGGCCAGCTCTGGCTGTGAGGCAGAACTCGCTCTACGAGAGTTCGATGTCTTAAAACGCAGGGAAAGCATTTAGTGCTCCTCTTTCATTAAAACACACTCATCTTTGGGGGTGGGGGTGGGGAGCAGATAAGGCCAGCTCTAAATTTGGATGGCTTTGGTTGATCCTGGATTTAGAAGAGCCTCCCACGGCTTATTTTGAAATTATTTAATGAGTATTTACTTTGAGTCTGATGAATGTCATTTCCAAAGATCACACCCCCACAAACCTGGAAGACCTTCCTTAAAGTACATTTTTAAGATCCTCACGGTGTTTTCTTCCCCCAAAGGTAAATCCTGAATATTTGTCTAGAAGAACATAATGATCAGCAATGAAAGGGGAAAAAAGTGCCCCCTACAGAACCCAACCCAATTTCTTCTTATCCTCTTCTTTGGCAAAACATCAGTTTTTCACTTTGTTCACAGCCATACCATGCCATTACCAAGCCTGCATTTTGATTGCATTAATGAGACAGAAACCAAGACTTCTCCATTTTTGTCTCCCCAGCCGCTAGCACAGGGTTTGCTGCAGGTAGCAAGGCCTTAACAAATGTTTGTCGAGTTAACAAATGAATGACTCTAGAAAATGACAGGATGGATATCCATTTATTTTCAGCGCCTCCATCCAATGTTTCAGAGAAAAGCTGCATAAAGAAAGCAAGAAGTTGTGCTTTTTCCTGCTTGCATCCTATACCGCTGTTGCAAGGCAGAGTTGATGAGAACTGGTACTTCGGAATCAAACACACCTGGAATTGAAGGCTGACTGGCCCACTTACCACAGGACTCTGGGCAACTTATTTCACTTTCCTAAGCTGTATTTCCCCCATCTGCAGAATAAGAATATTTTAAGAAGCTTCCTCTTTAGGGTGAAAAAGAAATCATGTAATGTGCTTAGCATAATATTTAGTATATGGTAAAACTTTCAAAAATATAACTGTTGCTGTTAATATTATTGCTATTATTCATATTGATCCCCAAAACATTTTCAGATGTGGTGGCCTCCAGTGGAGATTTTAGAAATATATAGTCATCGAAGCAATTTAAAAGTGAGTCTCTATAGTGACATGAATAATATGTGTTGTAACCTTCTGGCCTCCTCTGGTCTGACAATATGCTCTTGTTCCCACATCATATAATTGTCCTCTCCTTAGAAGTAAGTCCTTCTTCACTTAGATATCAGCAATGCAACTTGAGGTGGATTTGGTCAACCAAACACTGGGAAACTAAAATGGGTCCTGCTTGTTTTAACTGGGAAAGTAATAAACCAATCCAAACAACATGTACAGTACTGTGCCCATTTCCTCACAGATTTAAGTTCAATGCAGCATAAAAACCACTGCTTCTGGGCAGGCATAAAGGAGATGAGGCCCAAAACCCAATTTCAAGGGCCCATTCCAGTGAGCCCTATCCTAGGAGAAGCTGCCAAACACCAACTGCTGATATTTATGCACAGCAGTTATAAACCAAGCCCTCTCGTATAATCCTCAGAACAACACTATAAGGAGGGTACAGTTTACAGATGAAAAAATTGAGGTATAAAAATGATAGTATCGGCCAAGCATGGTGGCTCAGGTCTGTAATCCCAGCACTTTGGGAGGCCGAGGCCGGTGGATCACTTGAGGTCAGGAGTTTGAGACCAACCTGGCCAACATGGCAAAGCCCTGTCTCTACTAAAAATACAAAAAAATTAGCTAGGCATGGTGGCATGCACCTGTAATCCCAGCTACTTGAGAGGCTGAGACAGGAGAATTACTTGAACCGGGGAGGCAGAGGTTGCAGTGAGCAGAGATCACACCACTGCACTCCAGCCTGGGTGACAGAGGGAGACTGTAGTCAAAAAAACAAAAAGACGGTATCAAGAAAACGAGATTTATTGCCATTTTATTTCTCTTTTTCTTTTAACATTTTGCTTAGCAAACTACTAGACTGGACTAGGACACTCACTGTCCCTGAGACTCTATAGAAATCCCTCAACTTTGGGTCTCAAAGTTCTCATCTGAGTCACTGAGCGTGGGGGTGGGGGCGGAGGAAGTGGATGTGGTGGGCCATTCTAGCCCATACTCTATGATTTCTTCCGGGGGAGCTGAACTCTCCACCACCAGCTGCTGCCCCGGTCTGCTGACACTGGAATCTGTGAAAACTACTAACCTTATATAACGATCTTCCTCTCCAATATCCCCCAGCCTTCCCGCCTCTAATACCGGAAACTGGAGCATGTCAGCCATTACCGTTATGGAATGAGTCCATTTTAGCACAGCTCAAATCTATGGAACACTATGGCCAAGTAACTTGCCCCACGATTAAGACATAAGGGAATTACTATTTCCTTTTCTCTAGCCTGCTAACAAAGAGAAAGCCAATCCTCTAAAAACCAATTGATTGATAATATAATTTAATATCTTCATAAGATTTCTAGTGGCAGAATCAATCTGCTGCTAGCACAACCATGCAAGGCAGAGAAAAAGAAAAATTGCACCAGTTGCTTTTCTTTTATTGCACTTCCAGGCGCTCTAAGAAAAAACTCTCTCCAGAAAATCAATAAGGCAGATTGTGCCCAGCAGTCCCCCATTACAGAATTAAATCCATATGCCAACACAAAACAATGAAGAGACCCAACTAGCAAGGGATCCATTTGCTTTGTTTGACTTTGGCTGCCAGGGAATGAGACCGCAAGACTGGATGTAATTTAATGCAAACCTTGGCCTATCCTGGTCATGCATATGACTGACCCTCAGGGCACGACCATCAATTTTCTATTAAAGATCAGAGATTTGACATATCAAAGTCAACATCCAGCTGAATAACTGCAGTAACTTGATAATAATTCTTTTGTGGATTTCACAGTGGCTTTTCAGTAAAGTATCAGAAAGGTAGCCGATTTCAATCCTGACCTGGCAAGATCTGAATATGAAATAAAGGATTTCAGCTTGATCTCCCCATGATGTGAGGATGAATGTTCTGGTAAATGTTAACTTAGTGCTCTGAATAGCTCAGTAATAGATGGGTTTAGGCAGTAATAGGTTTAAAATGTCAACTTATTGAATAATAATTTCATGTTGTACAAATACTATGTGTAAGAAGGGATTTGTTTTGCAAATTTTGGAATAAATGAATGGATTTATAATGTCCTTGACTGTTTCATTGTTCTGATAAGAATTTTACAGAAGAATCAAAATTAGTTTGTGCTTTCTCTGGCCTTGTTTTTCTGCATTTGTCTCTATGTAGTTTTCATAATTACTGGGTCTCCCTGAGTTCTGGTCCTTAATTGAGCTCTTCCCTGTTTTGGTCTCCAAAGCCAGGCTGGTAGCATTATTTTCTAGTAAAAATAAAAACTCAATTATCACTTTCTATAAAATGTTTCATGACACCAATAGCATTAAAACGTTTCACCAACCCAGCTGTAAAATGCTCAACTGTTCAAAACATAAGAACTGAAAGAAATTCTGTTTCCATAACTGAACTCAGCCCTTCAGTCCAATTATAAGCTGACAGCTCTATAAATCCTGGTGGAACATAAGTGTGGGTAAAACCGAATTGTGATTGGGACACTGAGGGCCTGGGACAAACACCTCCACCACAGGCTGTGGAAAAGGTCCCCAGATTCTGCAACTAACCCTCCCCACCACACACACATGCACGCATGCCTGCACACACACACAAACACACGTACACACTTCCCATCATCCTGCATGGAGTAAATAAGACTGCTTAGGGAAACAGGAGATACCATAAAACCATCCAGGTGAGCTCTCTGAATACTTCAGGTCTTATTCTTCAGCTCCTCAGCTTCCCTCAACTTTCCAGAAGATTTAGGAGGAGAAACCAAAAAAGCCCACTCTTCCCCACCAACTTAGCACTGAGTAGCTCCTGGTCTCATGCACAAAGGGTGTCTTGATTTCCCACAAACCAAAACTCCTTTTAGTGGTTTATAGATGCTCACATCTGGGTAGTATCTGCGTAAACATGTCCTGGACAGATCTGCTCAACCACTCGGTACCGTGATCGAGCACATTTCTCTGCACAGCAACCACAGAGAGACCCTGTCCTGATCGAAGTTCCCCCAGAGGCTAATCATAAGACAAAGATGTAGGTGCTAGTAGTTTATTTGGAAGATGAAAAAAATTGGTAAAGGAGTAAGACAGAGAAATGAAGGCAGCCAGTAAATTTCCAGTGGGAACTAGCTGGGAACTAGTTCTTGCCTTGGGAACCTGGAACTTAGTCCCACTGGGAACACTCTCAGCCAATATAGGACACAAACCCCACTCAAGGAGTAAGGCAGCCAAAGAATTTATACAACTCTTCTATTAGTCATTGGTTGAGGCTGCTCCTGAGGGACATCAATTCCTTGGCATTTCCAGCCTAACATATGGGTAGGCAAAAGGCTTCAGGAGCCAGAGAAAGCTCACCGCCCCTCCAAAAAGTGTGTGCTGGAAGTTGGAATTCAGGAACTATGCACTGAAGTCAGGAACTATGCACGGAAGTCAAAAAAGAAAGGGATATGAACAGAGTGTCCACAGCCTCTGCTATAGGCCTTGGCCTTTTATTAATTGTTGAAACTTCTAACTAGTTTGTAAGTTATGAAAGTATATGGCTTATGTAAAACAACCACAAATTTAAGCAGTATAGAGAAGCACAAATTTTCTTTTTTTTTTTTTTTTTGAGACAGTTTTGCTCTTGTTGCCCAGGCTGGAGTGCAATAGCGCTGTCTCAGCTGACTGCAACCTCTGCCTCCCAGGTTCAAGTGATTTTTCTGTCTCAGCCTCCCAAGTAGCTGAGATTACAGGTGCCCACCACCACGCCCGGCTAATTTTTGTATTTTTAGAAGAGACGGGGTTTTACCATGTTGGCCAGGCTGATCTCAAACTCCTGACCTCAGGCAATCCACCTGCCTCAGCCTCCCAAAGTGGAATAGCATAGATGTTTTTAAAGGCCCTTTTCCTCCCAGCCACTCAGTTTTATTCTCAGAAGTAACCACCTTTTATTGTTTGTTGTGACTCTACATGTAAAACCTATATATAAAAATACACACAACACACATTGATTGAACATTCTTTTCATACCACACAAATAAAGTCATATATGACATAATTTCCTGCTGTTTGCTTTTTTCACACAATAATATATTGGAGATATCTTTGCATATCAATATCTCTGTATTTGTCTCAAACTTTTTTTTTTTTTTTGAGATGGAGTCTCGCTCTGTTGCCCAGGCTGGAGTGCAGTGGCACGATCTCCGCTCACTGCGAGCTCTGCCTCCCGGGTTCATGCCATTCTCCTGCCTCAGCCTCCCAAGTAGCTGGGACTACAGGCGCCTGCCACCACGCCCAGCTAATTTTTTGTATTTTTGGTAGAGATGGGGTTTCACCGTGTTAGCCAGGATGGTCTCGATCTCCTGACCTCATGATCCACCTGCCTCGGTCTCCCAAAGTGCTGGGATTACAGGTGTGAGCCACCACGCCCAGCCATTTGTCTCAAACCTTTTCAGGGATACTAGTATGAACATATCATCATTTGTTTAACCTATTCCTGCTTGGTAAACATTTAAGTATTTTTTCCAACTTTTTGGTTATCTCAGACAATGTTGCAGCATTGTCAGCAACATATATATAGAGTGTGCAGACAATGCTGAACGCCGTATATATGTATCATATATATTCATCATATATATGTGATATATAACTTATCACATATTCATCATATATATGATATATATGAAATTTATCACTTATATATGATAAATTCTTACAAATAGAATTATTCAAAGAATATGCACATTTCAAAATTTGGCAAATCATGCCAAATAATCTATAAAAAATATTTCACCAATTTACACTCCTACCAACAATGCATCAGTGCCCCTGTTTTCCTATGTCTAGGCCAACACTGGAAATGATCACACTTCTTAATCTTTGACAAATGAATATGTTAAAATGCATTTCTTCTGTTATAAGTGAGGTTACTCAGTTATATTTCTTTGTATCTTCACATCCATCTTTCTAATGTTCTGTTAGTCTTCTTAATATTTTAAAAGCACTCTTTATAAGCAAATACTTTCCTAGTTTGTGTTTTCTCTTTTATTACTGTTTATGTCTTTTTTCTGTTGTGTACAAGTATTAAATATCTATATTGTTAAATTTATCCTTTTTTGTGATTTCTGGATTTTGTGTCTTAGAATAATCTTCCTTATTATTAAAATTATTAAAAATAAGTTCAATTATGTTTTTTTCTAGAACATTTACTGTACGGGTTTTATTTTAAACCTTTATCTAGTATTTATTTTGGCAAAAGGTATCAAGTAGAAATTTGGTTAAAAAAATTTTATTCCAAATGCTATGTCAGTTTTCTCCAACCAAATATTTTAACAAATAATTAATCATCAGTATTAATTTAAAATATCTTTTTATCAATAATCAATTTCCATGTGGCTTTAATTCTATTTCTGTATTATCTATTCTGTTTTAAATATTAAAGATTCATAATATAGTTTATTATTTGCAAAGCTTGTTCTCCCTCTTTAATCTCTAGAATTTTCCCATGTTTAGTTTTCCAAATAAACTATAGCATCACTTTATCAAAATCAAAACAAAGTTAGTATTTTTATTGAAATTACTTGCTTATCTAAATTAATGTAGGGATAATTGGCATGTTTACCACATTCATTCTCCCTATCCAAGAACAATATATTTTTTCACTCATTAGTCTTGTTTTATGTCCCTCAGCAAAGTTTGTTTTGCTGAATTGTCATTCTGCACCATAGAAGCAGAGAGTTACGAGGAATAATTCTTCTCAATTATCAGATGTATAGATATTTGTTACCAGTGATTTTCTTTTCTTTTTTTATTATACTTTAAGTTCTAGGGTACATGTGCATAACATGCAGGTTTGTTACATATGTATACATGTGCCATGTTGGTGTGCTGCACCCAGTAACTCGTCATTTAACATTAGGTGTGTCTCCTAATGCTGTCCTTCCCCCCTCCCCCTACCCCACAACAGGCCCCAGGGTGTGATGTTCCCCTTCCTGTGTCCAAGTGTTCTCATTGTTCAATTCCCACCTATGAGTGAGAACATGTGGTGTTTGGTTTTTTGTCCTTGTGATAGTTTGCTGAGAATGATGGTTTCCAGCTTCATCCATGTCCCTACAAAGGACATGAACTCATCGTTTTTTATGGCCGCATAGTATTCCATGGTGTATATGTGCCACATTTTCTTAATCCAGTCTATCATTGTTGGACATTTGGGTTGGTTCCAAGTCTTTGCTATTGTGAATAGTGCTGCAATAAACATATGTGTGCATGTGTCTTTATAGCAGCATGATTTATAATCCTTTGGGTATATATCCAGTAATGGGATGGCTGGATCAAATGGTATTTCTAGTTCTAGATCCCTAAGGAATCACCACACTGACTTCCACAATGGTTGAACTAGTTTACAGTCCCACCAACAGTGTAAAAGTGTTCCTATTTCTCCATATCCTCTCCAGCACCTGTTGTTTCCTGACTTTTTAATGATTGTCATTCTAACTGGTGTGAGATGGTATCTCATTGTGGTTTTGATTTGCATTTCTCTGATGACCAGTGATGATGAGCATTTTTTCATGTGTCTTTTGGCTGCATAAATGTCTTCTTTTGAGAAGTGTCTGTTCATATCCTTTGCCCACTTGTTGATGCGGTTGTTTGTTTTTTTCTTGTAAATTTGTTTGAGTTCATTGTAGATTCTGAATATTAGCCCTTTGTCAGATGAGTAGATTGCAAATATTTTCTCCCACTCTGTAGGTTGCCTGATCACTCTGATGGTAGTTTCTTTCACTGTGCAGAAGCTCTTTAGTTTAATTAGATCCCATTTGTCCATTTTGGCTTTTGTTGCCATTGCTTTTGGTGTTTTAGACATGAAGTCCTTGCCCATGCCTATGTCCTGAATGGTATTGCCTAGGTTTTCTTCTAGGGCTTTTATGGTTTTAGGTCTAACATGTAAGTCTTTAATCCATCTTGAATTAATTTTTGTATAAGGTGAAAGGAAGGGATCCAGTTTCAGCTTTCTACACATGGCTAGCCAGTTTTCCCAGCACCATTTATTAAATAGGGAAGAATTTCCCCATTTCTTGTTTTTCTCAGGTTTGCCAAAGATCAGATAGTTGTAGATACGTGGCGTTATTTCTGAGGGCTCTGTTCTGTTGCATTGGTCTATATCTCTGTTTTGGTACCAGTACCATGCTGTTTTTGTTACTGTAGCCTTGTGGTAAAGTTTGAAGTTAGGTAGCGTGATGCCTCCAGCTTTGTTCTTTTGGCTTAGGATTGACTTGGCAATGTGGGCTTTTTTGGTTCCATATGAACTTTAAAGTAGCTTTTTCCAATTCTGTGAAGAAAGTCATTGGTAGCTTGATGGGGATGGCATTGAATCTATAAATTACCTTGGGCGATATGGCCATTTTCACAATACTGATTCTTCCTACCCATGAGTATGGAATGTTCTTCCATTTGTTTGTATCCTCTTTTATTTCATTGAGCACAGTGATTTTCTTCCTTGTGCTATTATGATAGCCGGTGATACATGATAACATGAATTATTATCATGTTCTCCCTTAAGAGACAAAGTTTTCTTCATATATGCCCTGCACCTTCCTTGTTGAATTTATTTGTAAGTAATTGCATTTGTGTCTTTGGTAAATGGGATATTTTATCTCATTATATTTTCTAAACTTTACATTTTTTCTGTTTTAGTTATTAACATTTATTTATTAATTTCATACCAGGCCAGGCACAGTGGCTCATGCCTGTAATCTCAGCATTCTGGGCGGCCAAAGCAGTAGGATCGCCTGAGCTCAGGAGTTCGACACCAGCCTGGGAAACATGGCGAAACCCTGTCTATAAAAATTAGCCAGGCATGATGGCACACACTTGTAGTTCCAGCTACTTAGGGGGTTGAGGCAGGAGGCTCGTTTGAGCCCAGGAGGTTGAGGCTGCTGTGAGCTATGTTCACACCACTGCACTACACAGCCTGGGCAACAGAGTGAGACCGTATCTCAAAAAAAAAAAATTACATATCAGTTACCTACTGGATTCTCTTATTGTCTCTAAAGTTTCTTTCCTCCTGGTTGATTTCCTTGGAGTTTCCAGACATATAATTATATCAGGTAGAAATAATTTTTAAAGTTTTTTTCTGTCATAATATTTACATATTAATTATTTTTCTTTTCTGATTGCATTGGCTAGTACTTTTTAAACAATGTTAAGCAATAATAATAACTGTTAGCAACTTGTCTTGTTCCTGAGCTTAATTAGAATGTTTAATTATTTTAATTAGAATGCCTTTTCCCTAAGTTTAATTAGAATTACTAAGAGTGGTACTGGAGTTTAAATTAAAATACATTATTTATTATGTTAAGGAAGAATCCATGTATTTTCACCCTTAAAAAAGTTTAACTCAGGGATAGATGTTTAATTTTTCAAGTATTTTTTTACTGTTTATTGAGATTTTCTCCTTTGACCTGTTTATATAGCAAATTATATTAACAAATTTCCTAAGAAATTATTCTTGCGGTCCTGAAATAAATCAATTTAATCATATTCTATTGCTGTTGCATTGGATTCCATTTGCTCTGTTTTACTTGGTAGGGTGTTTTTAAAATTCATTAGTAAGGTTTATGCATATTTTTTTCTTTATATGCTGTCTTTGACAGATACAGTCATGTATTACATAATGATGTTTCAGTCAGTGATGGACCACATATACAACATAGTCCCATAAAATTAAAATATAGTATATTTTTGTACCTTTTCTATATTTAGATATGTTTAGATACACAAATACCACTATGCTACAATTGCCTATAATATTCAGTACAGTAGCATGTTGTGCAGGCTTGCAGCCTAGGAGCAATAGGCTATACCATATACCCTAGGTGTGTGGTAGGCTAAACCATTTAAGTTGTGTAAGTACACTCTATGATGTTCACACAATAATGAAATTGCCTAACAATGAATTTCTCAGAACATATCACCATTGTTAAGTGACACGTGACTGTATTAGGATCACTGTTAGGCCAGCAGGCCTTTTCTGAAAACTGGCAGAAGAGATTTTCTCAATTTAAGAGTTGACCTCAACCAGAGATGGAGAATTCTCTGGAGACCACATGATTTCTCTTGGTATAACCCCAAGTATGGATATGGGTATAATTTAATTCAAAAATATGTACCGAGCAAGTAAGCATTGGGTGAAATTATATAAGAGGGAATTTGGCTCTTAAAATTAGTATACAAGGCAAAAAATCTAAAATGTTATTTATCAAAATGTTAAAATGAACTTTCTATTGTCCTGAAATTTAAACAGAAGCCCAAAGAAAAAGATAACTGGTAACAAATATCCATACATCTGCTACGAAAGCAACCTACATCCTTGAAAGATTTACTATAAGATGAAAAAATTAGTGCTGAGAGCCAACTTCAGCTTATTTAAAAAAAAAAAACTCCAGATATTTGAAATGAAAAATTCAGAGCCATTGAGGTAAAAAACTGTAAACCAAGTCAGGAGTACTGTAGTATTTCCCCTCTTCTCCTCACAGGTGACCCCTCCTAAGTCAAGTGAGAAAGGAGCTCAGGAAAATCTCTCACAGAGACCGTCTTCCAGAAGAGAGGCTTGACACGTTAGCTTCCAACTGAGATGTGAGCCACAGAGACTTTCTAGTGCCCTTGGATCAGAGCTGAGCCTGGGGCAATTCTTGAGGGATGATGATAAAGTGTTCTCAGGGCTTTGAGGTTATGTGTAAAGACAAACCTTGTGTGGACCAAAGTGACAAGAGAAGAAAAGATAGCAGTGTAAGTGGCTTATTCTTCCAGAGTTTGGTGTGGCAAGGATGTTGAGTTTTCCTCTGAGCTAAGGGATTCTCTCATGAGCTACTATCTTGAAAGGCCTCCATCCTAGAAGGCTGCCTGCCAGAGCAAGACAATACCAGTAAAAAAGTCTGACAGTCTACCATCCTATGCAGGAACTA
Organism: Nomascus leucogenys; assembly: GCF_006542625.1. Classification (NCBI taxonomy): domain Eukaryota; kingdom Metazoa; phylum Chordata; class Mammalia; order Primates; family Hylobatidae; genus Nomascus; species Nomascus leucogenys. The sequence continues at coordinate 84,543,261 of NC_044392.1, forward strand.
AGCAAAGAGTTTTGTAAGAGCTCGTCTAGGGAACGGGTTTCCAATATTGGAATCAGTGCAGTGCCAAAGGCCCTCAAAGGAGTCTCCAAAGAACCCACAAAAGTTCTCAGAATGAGAGAGCCCATTTTCAACTATCTGCCACATGGTAGGCACTGCAGCCAAATTTTATCCTCACCTGTCAAGCATGACTTTGCCCCTATATCTCTCATCTCATCTTTCTTACCCTAGCACAAGAGCAGCTAGAAACAAAGAAAGGGGAGAAAGAGTAGAACAAGGCAGTACAATAGTGGAAGGAACAAAATACTACACATCTTCTTCTATTGTCTTACAGATTTTTGAATGGGGTCTAATCTTGCTAGGAAGTGTGGGAAGGAAATTTTGGAACTGGGTGAGAGAATAAAGGTGTGATTTGAAATGAACTGGGAATTCTATTTATTGTTTATTTATTCATTTGTACCCAACAGAGAGAATTTAATATGGGAAACTAACTTGCAAAGCTTCAAACAAGGAATGGTAAGACAACTTAAACATCAGCAATGGTAGGAAGGTGCTACCACAAGAACTGGAGAACAAATAAGTAAGGGAGTTGGTGCTGCCTGTGTTCAGGTGTTAGGGTCACCCAGAGGAACCTAGAGGGAATAGGCTAGATGGTGGGAGCTGGGACAACAAAGGAGATATTGCCCTGATGTAGGTACAGCCTAAAGCAATGGGAGATTCTCCCATCCTTTTGGGCTCCAATATTCCACCATCTTTCCTGCTTAGACCTTACCACAATCTAATTGGCAAAGGAATCTGGGATTGTAGCATTATGGTTAATTTCAGGTGTTGACTTGACTGGATGAAGGAATACCTAGAATGAAGTGTTTTCAGAAGAGATTAATATGTGAGTCTAAGTGGAATCAGTGGAAGAGATTCTCCCTCAATGTGGGTGGGCACCATTCAATCTGCTGGGGGCCCAAATAGAACAAAAATAGATAAAAGGTGACTTGGTCTCTCTCTCCAGACCTGGGATACCCTTTTCTTCTCCTGCTTTGGACATCAAGACTTCAGGCTATCTGGACTTTGGACTTCAGAACATATAGCAGCTGCCCCTCAGTGAACTGGGCATCTTAATACCTAAAACAATTAGATAATTCTAAACCCAAATATGACTGAAAAAGCTATGGAATATGTCCAAGATATTGCCAAGTTGTGAGGGATACCCAACAGTCCATATTTAAATGCAGACGTGAGATATATGGCATAGCCAAAATTACCCTTGAAAATCTTTCAGGAAAGGGTTACATCAGAGACTAGCACCCCATCTATCATTAATTCCAACAGAGCAAGTTTTTCTGCCAGCACTGGAACAGCTTATAGCTATTTCAGTTGGGGATAGATGAAGTAGTTGGCTGAGTTTAGCAGCCATGTTGTAGGAAAAATATGTACCTTTAAACACGAGAATCACACCCAGCACAGCAATATGCTCACACTATAAGAGGCATAGAGAAACAGGGTTTGTGTGAGAGAATGGAAAATAGAAAATGATGCTCTCCAAAATACTGCTTATTCAGGGCCATAGGCTCATTAAGTGCAATGGTGAGTGGCATCGCTTACTTGCCCTAGTTAAATCTTTCTCCCTCCCTTCTCTCGCTTTCCTCCCCCAACCCCACCCAACCATCTATACAGCTGACCTTTAAACAACATGGGGATTAGGGTGACTGACCCCTGTACAGTAAAAAATCCATGGATAACTTTTGACTCCCCCAAAATTTAACTACCAATAGCCTACTGTTGACCAGAAGCCTTATTGATAACATAAACAGTCAATTAATGCATATTTTGTATGTTGTATGTATTACACAGTATATTCTTATAATAAAGTAAATTAGAGAAAAGAAAACATTATGAAGAAAATCACAAGGAAGAGAAAACATATCTACTATTCATTAAGTGGAAGTGAATCATCACAAAGGTCTTCGTCCTTGTCATCTTCACATTGAGTGGGCTGAGGTGGAGGAGGAAGAGGGGTAGTTGGTCTTGCTGTCTCAGGGGTGACAGAGGTGGAAGAAAATCTACAAGTTTATGAATAAACCTGTGCAGTTCAAACACATGTTGTTTAAGAGCCAACTATAGTTAGATACATTCGTATAGGTACAACTCACATATCATGCAATCCACTTTATCTCACTGTGAAGACCCAAAGATGAGTAAGACACACTTCTCATTGAATTCCCAGGTAAATGGAAGAAAAAATGATGTAAGCAAATATGTACTAGGTCCTCTAGTAAAAAGTAAGAGTAAAGTCTCATGGAAGTACAAAGGATGTAGTGGTCGTCATCCTGCAGAAGACAGAGGAAACTTCCCAAGAAAAGTAAAATGGCCAATCCCAGGCCCATCATCCTAAACAGGCAGTACCAATGTCCTAGAGCAGCCATCTCTTCTCCCCCTTCTTGGTTAAACTTGGAAAACCACTTCTTAACATTTATAGCAACAAAAATAATAGCTTTTATTTACAAAGATTTACAAGTAGTTTATTAAGCCCTTTCAGGGGATTAGGTGAGAAAATTCCAAAAGGTGGTGTCTTATACAAAGGTATTAAAGTTGGCAAGTTTTGGAATTCAGACTAGATCCAAGTTACCTAACCCCCAATCCAAGGCTTTACACTCACTGCTTCTGAAACAGAGAGCCATTAATCAAAACTTTTAAAACTTATTACTCCATTTGCTTGACACTAACCGTAAGAACGTATTAACATAACGATAAATAGGCTTTTGAAAAGGAATTTGGAAAATTTCAAGAAATATAAGCCTATAAGTGGATACTAACAGGAGCATTAGGCTGAGGTCAAAGACAACCTTAATATAGGAGTTTCAGGCTTTTATTTATACCTTGATTCCAAGCTCTATGAACCAAGGGGAGATGTACTGTGGCAATTCCTTTGTTCTCATGGAGTTTTTCCTCCAATCACCCCAGGTGCAACTTTTGCTCTCTGACTTCCTACATCCTTTAGGGTACACTTGTAGGATGTGATCCTAGGTTAGAATTCTCTGCTTCCAGTGGCAGTGTGGTATTATAGGGCTCTGGCTTGGAAGTCAGGAAATTTCAGTTCTAATGCATTCGGCTAATTCCATGAACTAGCCGAGTGATTCATGCAACCTCTCTGCACCTCAATTTTATCATCTATAAAACTTAGTTAATAATCCCAGACTAAGCTTTATCTCAAGGTACTCTGAAATTCAGTGACTGCTTCTGTCCCCCAATATCTTCAGGTTCTTCACCTGCTGTTTTCAGGGACAGAAACTGGAATCTGACTAGGACTGTGCCAGCCTGAGAACTGCATTTCAGTACAAGCCCAATGAGTAGCCTGTGGTCTATAATGCAGGGGACAACGTAGAGAGACACCCTTTTCCTTTACCAACTGGTAATTGGTAGAAAGAGCACTAGAAATCAGATCTTCCAACTCTGCATCAGTTGCTCTGCCCACTCCACCTCGAAGTTCTAGCCCTTCAGCCTGGATTTAAGGGTCTCCATTCATTGGCCTTGATTTTTTTGTCTTGTTTCCAAACTATGTCTTTCTAATTCATAGTTTTTGGCTTCCATATGTTGTCTCATCCTCTTACCACCTATATGCCTTTTTCTCCCCATTGCATATGATGGCTTAATAGAACCTCATTGTTCTTTATAGTTCTTTATAGCTGTTCAAATGGCAGCTTTTTAATGGAATCTTTCCTGATAGATCCTAGGATGGGCCTTCTCTTTTCTGTAGTCCTCAAGCACTTTTTACTTTTCTCAGATACCTACCATATTTTGCTTTGTGTCATAATTGTTAACTTCTTGAAGTCCTTGTCTCTATCTCAATACCCAAGACAAAGCCATCCACATTTTCAGCCTCAGGGACACATTGTGAAAGGCAGGAGAGATTAGGCTATGCTGGAATAAAAACACAATCCCTGATATTGCAGTAGTTTTACTCTATTAAGGTTTATCAGAATCTCACACTAAATTTCCAGTGCAAGTTTTAAAGGGGGCAGGGTGTGAGGGGTGGAATTTGTCATCATAATCTCTCAGAAACCAAGGCAGATGGAGGTTCTACCTCAACAAGAGCTTCTATGTTCCCCACAGCAAGGGATGTGAATATAGAGAATTGAACACTGGCTCTGACATCTTCCACCCTAAGGTAACCCATGTCATTTCTTCTCACATTTCATGGCCAAAGTAAGTTGTATGGGCATGCTTACTTTTAGGGCAGGATACAGAAGTGTGGTACAACAGTGTGGCTGGAAAGAGGAGGAAAATCAAAGCATTGATGAACATAATAATGATATCACAACACCATGCTATATCTCACCCTGGACTTTAGACCATTTTGTTTCTTCTGACTGGGACACACTGCCCACCTTGTCCCTTCATCTGAATAGCTCCTTCTCATCCAAATGTTTTCACTTAGAGTTCCTTTAAAGGTTTTGTTGACCTTAACCTGCAATCACCACTACCACCAAAGCTGGATAAAGTGTCCCTCCAATATGCCCAAATGGTACCCTATAGCCATACGAGATCACAGTCACACTGGTTTGTAGTTTGGCTTATTTGGCTCTTTATCATTAGGCCAGGAATTGGTAAACTGTAGCCCAAGAACTAAATCCAGCCTGCCATTGGTTTTATAAATAAAGTTTTATTGGAACACAGTCATAGCTGTTCATTTCCATATTGGCTATGGCTACTTTCACCCTAAACCTGTTAAGACCATAAACCCCTTGAGGGCAAGTGTTATATTCCCAGTACCTTCTGTATCACAGCACCTCGCAGAGTAATTGGCTCATACTAGACATTCAATAACTATCTGTTAAATAAATGAAGAGATGTGAGTGTTTATTGAATTAAAATCATCTTCAAGAAAAAAAGAACAGAAAAACAGGGAACAGGGAGTATCAGAATTTCAAATTTTGGCAAGACAAACTCTCTCAGATTCTCTGTTCCAGCTACATATCCTACCACTTTTTTAAAAATGAGTAAACATGAGGAACCAACATTAATCTTTTAAGGGTCAAGGCAACTAGAATTTGCCACAGCCTAGTTAGAACAAATTAAGCAACTGTGACACTTACGAAATGTTTTAAAATTACAGCATTGCTAAATCCACATCAATTTGCTCTGTAGAATATTTCATTCTCTTTGATTAACAAATCTGACTTAAAAGAAGTGTGGACCCTTCAACACAGTATTGTAAGCCTACAAAAGTCCCACAACTGATATGAATTGCTTTCAAGCTGCGTGTCTACAAGGTAACATCAGTATACTTGCTCAGAGCTTCCAGAAGTAAACACACAGTGCTGTACCTGGGCTCTGGTGATTTTACAGCATAGGAAAAAAAATATTAAAATACAAGCAAACCTTCTAAGTACAGCAACCCAGCTTGTTTATAACAGCAATTTCAGCTAGTACAGATCCACAATTTATTTGCAAACAGATTAATTAATGTTTCAGCAGCTGTTTGCAGCCAGTCTGTGATCTCACTGAGCACAGATGACACTTTTTTCCTCTTCTATTCCATAGGGGTAATTTCAGCAATGCTTAGATTAGGTTTTTACTGTATCAGCTCACATAATAAAATAAGTTGAGTCCTGAAGCAGCCATGATGGCTTTACAAGATCCCCAGGCCGCCAAGTCTCAGGTGATTCCCCTGTGCCACTGTTCCTGGGCTTCCTTTTAATTATGGCCTCAAAATGCCAGTTTGCAAACAGATCTGCAAGATGAAAACCTGACATTTAAAAAAATTGTCTTTTCCTTCCACTTTTAGGTCCCTCAGTGTTGGTATTCAGCAATGTGTACCACTGGGTGTAATAAAAGCAAATGCTTGAATATTTTTCAGTAACCTGCCAGAGAATAAACAAATGGAAGAACAAATGCTGAAGAGCCTACAAGTAATGCACTGTCTAAGCTAGGTGGATCGCTACTGACAAAGCAAGGCAGCTCTTCGGATTTCATTTCTCTTCTTGAAAGAAAAAGAAACAAGGAAGACGAGACAAAATCCCCAAAGCCTCACTAGGCTAAATTTCCTTACTCTCCTTTGAACAGACTACACAGATTTTGTTGACTAATTGAGATCAATCCCAGTTGTAAATCGCCTAGCTATCCTACAGCTTTAATTAAGCTACCAGAGGGAGCTGTTTATCAATTAACACTTGTTACAAATTATTAGTAATTATATGGACTTTGTGTATGTACTATAGCTTGCAAGACCAAAACTGCCTTTCCCAGTTGTTAGGGAGCAAATTGAATAGTTAATGGGCTATTTGGATGAAGGCATCAGTCATCACCATAATTACAGAATTTCTTCTTTGGCAGAAAGATTTAAGGTGAGTTCCAGCACTATTAGCAGTAGTTGAATAAACAACACTTTAAGTGTTGCTTTTGCCAGGGCTTTGCAAGACCGTATTAGCTGGTGGACTTTCTAATATGGACTTCAGATCTGTATTTACTTTTTGAGTAACAGACATAATGAAGATGGGAATATTAGGTAAAAGTTGATAATGTATTCAAGCATTAAGGCTACCTATTGCGGTATGCACTGCATTCTGTGATAATTTTAATTGGCTTAATTGAGATGCACAAGCCTGATTAATGTTTAATTCCTTTATATTAAAAAAAAGAGTCAAGTAGTTCGACATTTCTTCAATTATGTTAGATCTTTCTAGACTTCAAAGGAATGTTACATTAGACAGCTAGATACGGGGTGAACTGATTAAAGAATAAAGACTGCTCATTATAATCTAAGAGTACAAAATTGGTTTGTGTAGCCTTTGAAAGTCAAAATTGTGAGCTAAAACTTGAGCTACAGTAATTAACCCAATTCATAGTCATTCTTGCTTATCTATTTGCTTATGATTAGTAATTTAAAATGATCCATGAGATTGATTTACAGATCTAAAGCCCGTTCAGGGACCCAAAATGTTTTGTCTATGATTTTTTACAAACACTGGAGGATTGTATTTAGTAGCATTAGTAAACACCTAATTATCAGTCAAAAATATCGGTACAAAAAAGATTTGGTAGTTAACTTCATTACTCTACATGCATAAAATACTAAAATATTTGTGAAATGTAATCTACTTGCACTTTTAAGTTTAACTTGCATTTGCTGTGGCTGTCTGGAAAAAATGAAATCAATTAAAAGTGCAGATATCTTAAGGTGATCAACTCTTAATTACTGTTAATAAATAAGTTTTTTAAGAATACAGCCAGGCACAGTGGCTCACGCCTGTAATCTCAGAACTTTGGGAGGCTAAGGTGGGCAGATCACGAGAGGAGTTCGAGACCAGGCTGACCACCACGGTGAAACCCCATCTCTACTAAACAAAAATTAGCCAGGCATGGTGATGTGCACCTATAATCCCAGCTACTCAGGAGGCTGAGGCAGGAGAATTACTTGAACCCCGGCGGCAGAGGTTGCAGTGAACTGAGATCGCACCCCTGCACTCCAGCCTGGGCAACAGAGCAAGACTCTGTCTCAAAAAAAAAAAAAAAGAGTACAGATGAAAATGTCATCTGCAGTGTAATTTAACTATGTGTACTCCTTCTAATCCTATGAGAGCCACCCCTCTCTCACACACATGCATTTTCCGAAGTGTTCTAAATTCACTTCAGGGAATCATGACAGACTTTGGTGGAAGATGGGTATGAACCATTAGAAAATCAGGGGATATTAGAGATGTAGAGTGATTAGCACGCTTGCTAAATAAATGTTTCCAGGACCTCACTAATACAGCAATATGAAAACTCAAAGCCCTTCATTTGATGAAGGACACATAAAAACTGAAGAGACAGAAAATAAATCACAGAGAAAACATTAGGACCGCATTCAAGAGAGCTGTGAGGCTCAGAGCAAATCAGCTTTTCTGGAACCTTTACAACCTCATGACTCTATGTTACTTACCATGTGAGCGAGAGTGTGTGTGTAACCAACCTCAGAGTTGGTTTCATGGGACAAAAATTCATCCAGTGCTCCATGAAAAGGGGATTCCATGGATAGGTAAGTTTGGGAAATTTTGTAGTATATCCCTCTCTTGAAGAGCCATAATACCCATTAGTATAGTAAATGCTCTACTTATTTTACCACAGAACTTTTTTTTAATCGAATACCAACTAATATTAGTCAACATTCTCAGACCACAGTAGTGTCATCATATGAATCCAAATGAAATAGTGGCACTTGTTTTTCCCAGAGTAATGTTGATCTCATATGTACAAATCAAAGAACTCTTCCCATCTCACCTGCTTCATTAAAGGAACGAGTTTACATGCCCCAGCGTGGACATAGTTTAGCCCCCATAGCCTTCTGCAAACAAGCATAGGAGAGCAGTGAGGCTTTCATACTCCTATTGTTTATAGCCATTTGCACTGATCAGCACTTGACACTCTGTGTAATACATGTGCTAGAGTTTGCAACCTTAAAAGAGATGGCGAAACTGTGACCTGAAACTGGGTAGGAAAAGATGAGCCATTTTAAACATGATGAAAATGTAAGTCCTACAAAAATTATTTTAAAGTACTAACCAAACACAAAGTGACAATAATTCCCTTCTCACTGCCTGTGAGATAAAGAAGCAAAAGCTAGGGTCCCATAGACTGATATGGAAATTACATATAGATGTGTGAATTTGTATGTATGTGTGTGAGAACTAGAAGCAATGATACCTCAGTATTGATGAACACACCTAGCATCCAGCTCTTGCTTTCTAAATGCCACTCCTCACCAAAAGGAATTAGGGCTCTACGACCAAATGACTGGTTCCAGTGCTGTGGTAGGATGTGTACAAGACAAGCCTGGAGCATCTTGCTATACTAGAAAGTAAGGAAGTATTCAAAGACTGATGGGGACATGTCAGAAGAACAGAGAATCCAGATTCAGAGGACTCCTCACTAGCTAAATCTGGGTCAATCTGAGCATCAAAATAAATCATTATAGTAACAAATTACAACCCATAGAATATAATAAAATCCTGTGAGCCTATGCAGAAGAAAGGAAGGTAAAAAGGAAGGAAGGAAAGGAGGAAGGAAGAAAAGACAGAGGAAGGAAGGAAGAAAAGAGGAGGGAGGGAGGGAGGAAGGAAGGAAGGAAGGAAGGAAGGAAGGAAGGAAGGAAGGAAGGAAACATTTTCTGAAAGTAAAATGGCAACTAATAATAAATACAAAAGAAATTACGAAATTCAAAATCAACATTTGACAACCACCATAGTAATAATTGTTTCAGTCAAGAATCACTAATAGATATTAAAATTAGTGGGCATAGCTTGATGAAAAGTAAGATATTTGCATAGTCTCACAGTATCTCTCCACAAAATACTTAATTACCAAAGGTAACTTTTTAATGGGAAAATCTGGCAGACACCACATTGACCAAGTGATCGAAGTTAGCATGATGGCTAATGAGACTTATTGGCGTCACATGCCTCCTAATGCAATGCACCAATAGGGACGCAAGATCACTTCTGTATTTTCCCTGACAAAAATGTACAGTCTGAATCTAACCATGAGGAAATATTAAAGAAACTAACCTGAAGGACTGTCTTTAAAATGACTGGCCTATACTGTTCAAAAATATCAAGTTCATGACAAAGAAAAACTGAGGTACTCTCCCAAGTTAAAGAAGACTAAAAAGATATGCCAACTAAATGCAAAAAATAAGACTGGATTCGATCTTGAACGAGAATTATTTTTTCTTTTGTCATAAAAAACATTAATATGATAACTGGCAAAATTCAAGTAAGAGTCGTAGATGTTAAATTAAGTTTAACCTAAAACCACCTCCTTTCATATTTTAAGTTCAGCCTAAAGGTTTCTCCGTGAACTGTAACGTATTCTTGTGTCAATCAATGAGTTTTGGCTAATCAGTGGCAGCCAACTGTTCAAACCATGTTCAAATAAGGGAAACGACTAGCTGTAACCAATCCGGCTGTTTCTGTACCTCACTTCGGTTTTCTGTCACTTTCCTTTTTGTGTCCAAAAATCTTCCACCACGCGGCTGTGCTAGAGTCTCTATGAGCCTAATCTGGTGCAGGAGGCTCCCCAGTTGATAAATGCCTCTTTGCTCAATAAAACTCAGTTAAATTTAATTCAACTCAGGGTTTACTTTTAACATAGATTAGATATTAATTAACACTGTATCCACGTTAATTTCCTGATTTTGACAATTATACTATAGTTATACTATAGTTATATAGGATAGTGTCATTGTTTTTAGGAAATAGACACTGAAATGCATGACAGTAAAGTTGTATGTCTGCAACTTAGTCTCAAATGATTCAGAGAAAGGGTATTTTATATATATATACATATATATATATCTGTCCAGATACACACATATATGCATAAATATGAGCATTTTATATATGTGCATATATATATACAGAGAGAGAGAGACAGAGAAAATTATAGGGCATCCCACTAAGAACACATTTTGGTAAAAAATATGAACATTTGGGGAATCTAGATGAAGGATATATAAGAACATACTATGGGCTGGGCACAGGAGCTCACGCCTGAAATCCCAGCACTTTGGCAGGCCAAGGTGGACAGATTGCTTGAGCCCAGGAGTTCAAGACCAGCCTGGACAACATGGCAAAACCCCATCTCTACCAAAAAATAAATTAGCCAAGTGTGGTAGTGTGTGCTTGTAGTTTCAGCTATTTACAGGGGCTAAGGTGGAAGAATCGCTTGAGCCTGGGAGGTTGAGGCTGCAGTGAACCCAGATCACGCCACTGCACTCCAGCCTGGGTGACCAAGTGAGATCCTGTCTCAAAAAAAAAAAAAAAAAAAAAAAGTACTATGTTTTGCAATTTTAAAAGTGAATTTGAAATTATTTCAAAATTAAAAATAAAAGGAAATAGAAAAGAAAAAGCTATGATCTTGGAAAGGAAGCATGCTACGGAAATAGCCCCGAGATGTGTATGCTTAGCTGGTTACACACAAGCTTTTCAGTTAGATTCTCCAGGGCTGTGTTGCCTTCTACTTCTTTGAAAGTAGTCCCAGCTGCTTGGCCCCTAACACTGTCTGCCTGTCTGCCCTCTCATTCATGCCCCTGCCAAAACCCAGGTTTGGGGAACTGCCCACAGGACCTGAAGCCTAGAAATAATGCTGTACCTTCTTGAAAGAATACTCACTTACAGCTGTGTACACCATTGTGATGCCAGGGTCACATGGCAAACTCCAGTTGCTACCTCTGGGAGAAGGGAAATGGAGATGGTATAAAATTGCAGGTAAGCATAAAGCAAAGTTCTTAGAGTCACAGCTAGAGGAAAGAAGGAGGAAAGTTTATGAGTCTTTTGGTCTTTGAAACCAAAAATTACTCTCTCTCTCTTTCAAAAATCCATTGTTTTTGAAAGGAATAACAAGTTGTGTTGGGGTGGGGTGTGTGAGGGGAGGAGCTGCCACAAGGAAAACAAAATGGCAGCTGCATGAAGCAGCTAAGAAATGGGCACCAAGAATAAAAGAAAAAAAAAGAAATGGAAGAGTTCTTCCATTAGGATATCTGAATGTTCAGTGAAACAAGCTAACAATATTAGGTAATTAATGATAAAGACATCTGCTATGAACAAATTATGACAGATATCATAGACTTCTGGAATTGAACAACCTTCCCACTTGTGTCTTCAGAGATTGAGTTCATAAAAAAATACTCATTGAGAATAAAATATTCAGCCTTGATATGCACTCTCCATATTCAAGGTTTATTACATATTTTTCTGTCAATGAAATCTCTTTCTCTCACTGAAAGTGGTTACTAAATAGGATGTTGCTTATTAAGAAAAGCAGATATTTTCAGAACCATAAGGAGAGAGTAATAGTATTATCTCTAGGATCTGTGCAAAGACCTCAAGGAAAACACAGCTAAAATTAGAATGCTGTTGTTAAGTGAAGAGACTTAAGAGTGAATCAGAATCAAATGGAATTTAATCAGGATAGATTTGGGGCTAAAGAGCATTCCACTATTATAAAAGAAGAAAGTAGTTCCTAAAACATGGTTTCTCATTCTGTTTCACTACTAAGCCATTGTAAGGCTTTAAACAAGCCACATGAACACTCTAGAATTCAATTTCTCTGGCTGCTGAGTGCAGAACTATGTAAAGAAGGGCAAGAAGAGAGTAAGGAAGACAAGTTAGGAGTCTATTGCTGTAACCCAGGCCAGGACTAATAGTAACCTGGGTCAGGGTGGTGACCATGTAGGGGTGAAGTGAGGGAGGTGAACCAAAGAGTTCACTCTCACTGAAAGCCTATAAACTTACCTGTAGGGCAGTTTATATAAACCTTACCTGTAGGGCAGTTTATATAAACCTTACCTGTAGGGCAGTTTATATAAACCTTACCTGTAGGGCAGTTTATATAAACCTTACCTGTAGGACTTTCTTCCCAAACAGCTGAAGGGAGAAATCAAGGCTATGCTTTTTGCTCTCTAAGCTGTTAACTATCAATCTGACTCATTTATTGAATACACACTAGATGCAAAGACCTGTTCTAGCTAGGTGCTAGAACATTTATAGTGTAAATAAGATAGGTATCATCTCTGCACCCAGGATCTTAGAGCCTAGTTGAATGCAGAGACAAGCAAATCAGCAATTACAGTGCAATGGAAGAATTCAGAAGCTAAAGGATCACAAATGAGGTCCAAGTCACCCAATTATGAGAGGATCAGAGAGAACTTGTTGCAAAAGATGGCATCTAGGCTGAGATCTAAAGAATAAAATGAATTCCTCGGTTAAAGAAAAGTGGGCAAGGTAGGGGAAGAGATGATGCCTGGACAGGTAGAATAGCAGGTATGAAGTTTCAGCAATGAGAAATGGCAAACTGGATGAGCTGAAGGCAGTCTAGTATGGAGCAGAACATGTAAGAGATGAGTGAGTAGGCAGGGCAATTATAACCCCCTATTTAAAAGTTTGGTCTGTATCCTGAAAGCAGTGAGAAGGGTTTGAAAAGTTTTAGCAAAGAGTAACAGTTATTAACTCAGTTAACAAATAATTACTGGGCATATACTATGTGCCACAGATTTTTCTAAGTGCAAGGGAAATAGCAGTTAGACATAATCAGATATTTATACAGGAACAAAAAGTCAAGCTACTTAATAAAAACTGTGTATAGAAGGGCAAGAAGAGCGAGAGGGAGACCAGTTAGGAGTTTATTACTGTAAACCAAGGGAGGATTAATTGTTGCTTGGGTCAGGGTGGTGTCCACATAGGCAGAAAAAAAGACTTGGAGAGGCACTGGCTCCCCTAGCCAAGAGTTTCATTGCTGTGTCCAATAATAGGAAAAGAAAGTTTGGAGATAAATAGCATTTAGCATAGTACATACTTCATCTTTGAGAAGAGCAGGCTTCTGAAGCTACCTACTGAAACATTATTGCTTTGACATCAAGCCTTTTTTTATTATACTTTAAGTTTTAGGGTACATGTGCACAACTTGCAGATTTGTTGCATATGTATACATGTGCCATGTTGGTGTGCTTCACCCATTAACTAATCATTTACATTAGGTATATCTCTTAATGCTGTCCCTCCCCGCTCCCCCCCACCCCACAATAGGCCCCGGTGTATGATGTTCCCCTTCCTGTGTCCATGTGTTCTCATTGTTCAATTCCCACCTATGAGTGAGAACATGCAGTGTTTGGTTTTTCGTCCTTGTGATAGTTTGCTGAGAATGATGGTTTCCAGCTTCATCCATGTCCCTACAAAGGACATGAACTCATCATTTTTTATGGCCGCATGGTATTCCATGATGTATATGTGCCACATTTTCTTAATCCAGTCTATCATTGTTGGACGTTTGGCTTGGTTCCAAGTCTTTGCTATTGTGAATAGTGCCGCAATAAACATACATCTGCATGTGTCTTTATAGCAGCATGATTTATAATCCTTTGGGTTTATACCCAGTAATGGGATGGCTGGGTCAAATGGTATTTCTAGTTTTAGATCCCTGAGAAATTGCCACACTGACTTCCACAATGGTTGAACTAGTTTACAGTCCCATCAGTAGTGTAAAAGTGTTCCTATTTCTCCACATCCTCTCCAGCACCTGTTGTTTCCTGACTTTTTAATGATCGCCATTCTAACTGGTATGAGATGGTATCTCATTGTGGTTTTGATTTGCATTTCTCTGATGACCAGTGATGATGAGCATTTTTTCATGTGTCTTTTGGCTGTGACATCAAGCATTTTATTAAGTACTTTATTAGATCTGTCCACACCTACCTAGACAAACCATTATTAAAAGTACATAAACCAGGCCAGCCACAGTGGCTCACGCCTGTAATCCCAACATTTTGAACGGCCGAGGCAAGCAGATTGCTTGAGAGCAAGAATTTGAGACCAGCCTGGGCAACATAGCAAGACTCCATCTCTACAAAAAAAAATGCAAAAATTAGCCAGGTGTGGTGGTGTGCATCTGTAGTCCCAGCTACTCAGGAGGCTGAGGTGGGAGGATTGCTTGAGCTCTGGAGGCAGAGTCTTCAGTAAGCTGAGATCATGCCATTGCACTCCAGCCTGGGTGACAGACCCAGACCCTGTCTCAAAAAGAAAAAAAAAAGTACAATAGCCAATAACAAATAAAGAGATTGAAGAAGTAATTTAAAATATTCCAACAAAGAAAAGCCCAGGACCAAATGCCTTCACAGCTGAAGTCTACCAAACATTCATAGAAGAATTGTTACCAATACTTCTCAAACTCTTCCAAAAAATAGAGCTACAGGAAATACTTTCAAACACATTTCACATTTCACAATGCCAGCACTACCTTGATAGCTAAGCCAGACAAAACACCACAGGAAAAGAAAACTATAGGCCAATACCCCTAATGAACACTGATGCAAAAATCCTCAATAACGTATTAGCAAACAATTCAACGACACGTCAAAAAGATTATACATCATGACCAAGTGGGATTTATCCCTGACATGCAAGGCTGGTTTAACATACATAAATCAATCAATGTGACATATCACATTAACAGAATGAAAGATTAAAACCACATGATCATCTCAATTGATGCAGAAAAAAACATTTGACAAAGTTCAGCATTGCTTCTTGATAAAAACTCTTATATTAGTTTAGGTACAGTAGGAAAGCTCCTCAACCATAATAAAGGCCTTTTATGAAAAACCCACAGCTAACATTATAATCAACAAAGAAAAACTGAAGGCTTTTCCACTAAAATCCAACATAAAACAAGGATGCCCACTCTAACCACTTCTATTCAACATAGTACTGAAAGTACTAGCATGAGCAATCAGGAAAGAAAAAGAAATAAAAGGTGGCCGGGCGCGGTGGCTCACGCTTGTAATCCCAGCACTTTGGGAGGCCGAGGCGGGCGGATCACGAGGTCAGGAGATCGAGACCACGGTGAAACCCCGTCTCTACTAAAAATACAAAAAAAAAATTAGCCGGGCGTGGTGGCGGGCGCCTGTAGTCCCAGCTACTCGGAGAGGCTGAGGCAGGAGAATGGCATGAACCCAGGAGGTGGAGCTTGCAGTGAGCCGAGATTGCGCCACTGCACTCCAGCCTGGGTGACAGAGCGAGACTCTGTCTCAAAAAAAAAAAAAAAAAAAAAAAAAAAAGAAATAAAAGGTATCCATCCAAATGAGAAAGAAAGAAGTAAAAATATCTCTATTGGCAGATGACATGTCTCATACATAGAAAAGTCCAAAAATTCAATTAAAACGTGTTATAACTAATAAATAAATGCAGTAAAGTTGCTAAATACAAAATCAACATGCAAAGATAAGTAGCATTTCTACACATAAGTAACAGCCTAGCTGAAAAAGAAGTCAAAAAACAATCTCATTTATGATAGCATCAAATACCTAAGAACAACTTTACCCAAGGAGATGAAAGATTTGTACACTGAAGACTATAAAACATTGATAAAAGAAATTGAAGAAGCCACACGTAAATAAAAATATATCTCACTTTCATGGATGGAATAATTAATACTGTTGAAATGTCCATACTGCCCATAGCAATGTAGAAATTTAACATAATCATTACCAAAATTCAAAGGCACTTTTCACAGAAATAGAAAAAAAATGCTAAAGTTTGTATGGAGCCACAAAAACTCACGAATAGCCAAAGCAATAGTAAGAAAGAAAAACAAAGTTGCAAGCCACATATCTGTTAAGGAGTTAATAACCAAAATCTACAAAGAATTCTTACAACTCAAAAGAAGAAAAACAATTCCATTTTAAAAATAAACAGAGGACCTGAACAGATATTTCTTCAAAGAAAACATAAAAATAGCCAACAGGTATATGAAAAGGTGCTCAACATCACTAATCATCAAAAAAATGCAAATTAAAGCCATCATAAGACATCACCTCACACCCGTAAGGGTGACTATTATCAAAAAGACAAGAGATAACAGATGGTGGCAAGGATGTGAAGAAAAGGGAGCCCTAGTATACTGTTGATAAGAATGTAGATTGGTAGAGCATTATGGAAAACAGGTTACTAAAGAAATTAAAAATAGAACTACCACATGACCCAGTGAACCCTCTTCTGAGTATATACCCAAAGGTGATGAAATCACCACATAATAAAGATGTCTGCACTCCCATGTTCACTGTGGTATTATTCAAAATAGTCATGATGTGAAAACAATGTAATGTCCATCGTTAGACAAATGGATTTTTTAAGTGTGGTATATATACAGAATGGAATATTTTTTTAAAAGCAACTTTCCTTTATTGGATCTTTCCAAAACATTCTAATTAGTTTCTCTAGTGACACAACTCTCTATTTTCACACAGATATTTCATCAGTTTATATTATATTTCATTAAATTTGTAATTATAATAACAAGTAACTGACTTAAACAGACTTGGAAACAAATGGCCTAACAGACTCTTGGTAAACATTCAGTTCAACTGGTGGAAATAAAAGTACGTAAGTCACCACAAAGTTTCTTCCTAGGTATCCAAATTCAGTATGTTAGGAAACCAACTGCCTGAGTTGATCCAGGAATGATGAGTTCTTGGGATTCAGGACTTTCTTTTATTATTATTATTATTATTATTATTATTATTATTATTATACTTTAAGTTCTGGGTTACATGTGCAGAACGTGCAGTTTTGTTACATAGATATACACGTGCCATGGTGGTTTGCTGCACCCATCAACCCATCACCTACAATAGGTATTTCTCCTAATGTTATCCCTCCTCTAGCTCCCCACCCCCCAGCAGGCCCCAGTGTGTGATGTTCCCCACCCTGTGTGCATGTGTTCTCATTGTTCAACTCCCACCTGTGAGTGAGAACGTGAGGTGTTTGGTTTTCTGATCTTGTGATAGTTTGCTGAGAATGATGGCTTCCAGCTTCATCCATGTCCCTGCAAAGGACATGAACTCATCCTTTTTTATGGCTGCATAGTATTCCATGGTGTATATGTGCCACATTTGCTTTTTTTTTTTTTTTTTTGAGACAGAGTCTCACTCAGTCGCCTAGGCTGGAGTGCAGTGGCGCGATCATGGCTCACTGCAAGCTCCACCTCCTGGGTTCACACCATTCTCCTGCCTCAGCCTCCCAAGTAGCTGGGACTACAGGCGCCCACCACTATGCCTGGCTAATTTTTTTGTAGTTTTAGTTGAGACAAGATTTCACCGTGTTAGCCAGGATGGTCTAGATCTCCTGACCTCGTCATCCGCCCGTCTTGGCCTCCCAAAGTGCTGGGATTACATGCATGAGCCACCACGCCCAGCCGTGCCACATTTTCTTAATCCAGTCTATCATTGATAGACATTTGGGTTTGTTCCAAGTCTTTGCTATTGTGAATAGTGCCGCAATAAACATACGAGTGCATGTGTCTTTACCGTAGAAAGATTTATCTTCTGAGTATATGCCCAGTAATGGGATTGCTGGGTCAAATGGTATTTCTAGTTCTAGATCCTTGAGGAATCGCCATGATGTCTTCCACAATGGTTTAATTAATTTACATTCCCACCAACAGTGTAAAAGTGTTCCTATTTTTCCACAACTCCTCCAGCATCTGTTGTTTCCTGACTTTTTAATGATCACCATTCTAACTGGCATGAGATGGTATCCCATTGTGGTTTTGATTTGCCTTTCTCTAATGACCAGTGATGATGAGCATTTTTTCATATGACTGTTGGTTGCATAAATGTCTTCTTTTGAGAAATGTCTGTTCATATCCTTTGCCCATTTTTTGATGGGGTTGCTTTTTTCTTGTAAATTTGTTTAAGTTCTTTGTAGACTCTGGATATTAGCCCTTTGTCAGATGGGTAGATTGTAAAAATTTTCTCCCAAGAATGGAATATTATACAGACTTAAAAAGGGAGATCCTGTCATTGGCCACAACATGGATGGACCTTGAAGACATTATGCTAAGTGAATAATAAGCCAAATCAAAATATATATATGTGTGTATACATATTTATGTGTGTGAGAACTATATACACACACGTATCTTTTATATATAATATGTATATATGTATATAATATGTATATATTACATATGTATATATAATATATTATATATTTATATGTATATGTAATATATATTATTATATATACATTTACAAAATCCTGCATATTATATATTTACATGTATATATAATGCATATTTTATATATATATATTCCACATGCTGGTGAGTGGGGAGGAAATAAGAAAATGTAGAGCAAAAGATACAAAATAGCACATATGTGGGATGAACAAGTTTATAGATCCAATGTACGGCATGGGGACTAAAGTTAATAGAATTGTATTGTATCAGGGATTTTTTTTAAACAGGTATAATGGATTTTAGCTGCTCTTGTCACCAAAAAGAAGTAACTATGTGAGCTGATAGATATGTTAATCTGCTTCACACTACAGTAACTATTTTATTATGTGTACATATCCCAAAAATCATGTTGTAAAACTCAAATATACATAATAAAATTTATTCCAAAAAAAAGTACATGAAATCAAAAAGAAAGTCACTCTGCCAACATACCTGGCCTCCCTCCATGCACAAAAGTAAATATAACTCTGAAAATGTCTGCTAAACATAACCTTTTGTCGCCAGAAATATCGTTGGCAGCTGCTGGTGACAACTTATTTCATTACATTCTAATGATGTAAACTGCTCCCTCAGGATGATTTAGCTTGCTGCAGACAAAATGCTTATTGCTTCTTTACTCATGTAGAACACAAATGATTGCTGAGAAACTCAAACCCAATATTCAGGATTTTAAGCTAACCTAACAGATCAGCAGCATTCTATGAATAAAGGCGATTTAACAAGAACACATTTTACAGCTTGAATTACTGCCATGTTGCATTCTATGTGTGCATCTATTAATCCAGGTTTTATTCTGAAGCCTGGAATTTGGGAAGCCAAGGGAATTTCTTGGCATAGTTTCAACCCTTCCCCTGCCAGAACTGGGTAATCAACAGATTCTTTAGCTAGGGCAACCATTGCTAACTTGTCGGAATGCTACATAAAGACCACATATTGCCTCCAGCTGTGGATGGCTTTAATGGAATACTTTCTAAATATCAGCCAGGGGACCAGGTGATTCAGAATTATCTGGGGTGATTGTTAAAAACATGGATTTGGCGCACCTGAGACCTACTGCATAAGCATATGCGCGAATGCAGCCTGGGAATCTGTACATTGACAAACTCCCAGGGAAATGTGATGTGCGGCCAGGTTTGTCAGCTTCCTTAAGGGATCACCTGAGCAGGAGCAGGCACATACACTCATCAGTACAACCCACAGGAACAACAGTGTCTTCCGCAGCGGTGTTCAACAGAGCATCATGTTCAAGCACGCTTATTACCTCTAGTTCCAGCTCTGTTCCTGCACTCCTGATATGCTCTCCTTTTGATTCCATCTGTGAGATTTTGGGCAAGTGACTTACCCTTTCTAAGCCTCAGTTTCTTCAAATACGAAACAGGAATAATATCATAATTGAGGCCGGGCGCGGTGGCTCACGCTTGTAATCCCAGCACTTTGGGAGGCCGAGGCGGGCGGATCGCGAGGTCAGCAGATAGAGACCACGGTGAAACCCCGTCTCTACTAAAAATACAAAAAAATTAGCCGGGCGTAGTGGCGGGCGCCTGTAGTCCCAGCTACTCGAAGACGCTGAGGCAGGAGAATGGCGTGAACCCAGGAGGCGGAGCTTGCAGTGAGCCGAGATTGCGCCACCGCACTCCAGCCTGGGCGACAGAGCGAGACTCCGTCTCAAAAAAAAAAAAAAAAAAAGGAAATAATATCACAATTGACTAGGTTGTTATAAAGAAATAATTTAATGTACATAAGCACCTGACACATACTAACCAATCAATCACTATAACCTATCTACAAGTTTTTTTGGCTTCATTTAGGTTTTACTTCTCCTTCCTTACTGGACAACCCTACTTCGTTTTCCCGTCTAAGCACAACACATCTTCCTCCACTCCTCTCTCAAATTTGCATCTCCAGATTCTGAGCAGGAACTCGCCCACAGGCTCCAATGCTACCCAGTCTGGCCTCTTTAGAACCACACCAACACTCTCTAAGGCTGAATTCTTCCCTCAAGTATAGTCATGCAGGAGGGAGCCTGAGGGGTCTGGAACTCCAGACCTGTCTGCACAAGTTAATCAGCAATAGCAACTTCCAAGATGACATTCGTTACTTGCCCCCAAGAAACAGGAACCCCTGAGTCTGTCGTGTGTCCTGCATAGTAGTGTACTGACTGATAGCACAGGGATAATGACGATCATAATAATATCTACCACTGATTAATCACCAAATCTGTGCCAAGCTCTATATTAAGGGCTTTCTTTGAAGGCACCTGTGAGATCGGTACTACTGTTCTCATTTTCCCTTTGAGAAAACCAAGGCTAGAGAAGTTATAAAACTTGTCCAAGCTCACAAGAGGTAACATACAGGGTTCTAATACATGCAGCCTGATTCTAGCCCTAGCATTTCTTTTCTTTTCTTTTCTTTTCTTCTTTTTTTTACCATTACACTAAGAAACTTCTAGAGAAGATTCATTGTCAGGTAGCATGACAATCGAAGCATGAAAGAGTATCAAGAAACAATATGATCAAAATCAAAAGCACTTTATGGAGACCTTGCAGCCTCAAGCCAGTGAAAGCTCAAGACAAATTTCCTTGGAAAGACAACATGCTGTGAGATAAATACCAAAAATATGAGATTTCCCACTCTGCCACTTATTGGTGGATGATTTGGATAAAGTCACTTAAACTTTTGAGCCCCATTTTTCTTCATCAGTAAAATAAAAATATAACAGCAACATGTTCACAGTTGTATATGAAGATTTAATAAGATAATAAATGTGGAAATGCCCTAAAGTGGTATACAAATATTATAAATTATAATTATTCATTCCACGAAAATTTATTCAACATTTGCTATGTTCCAGGCACTGGAATGAAACTGTGAAGTAGGCACAGTCCCTGCTTATCAACACAGAGTTCAGAGTCTAGTAAAAAGGCAATACAAAATAAAGTAATAAATGCTAAAATAGAGGAAAAACAGCCCTGACTTGTGGGCTAGGAGGGGCTAAAGAGGCTTCCTGGAGAAGAGGGAAATCTAAGTCAAGACCTGGAATTAACCAAGGAAAGAAAGTAGGAGGAGATGAGGAAAGGTGAAGGAGAGTCAGAGATCTCTACTAAGATTCCAGTTGGCTAATAGTGCCTTTTCCTGGTACATGAAACATAGGGGGAGAAAAAGCATGTTTGGAAGAAACAGTAATTGTCTCTGTTTTGAATGTGATGTGCCTGAGGTGCCTGTAGATAGCCAGTGAGTACCGTCCAACAGGCAGCCGGATAAAAAGGTCTGGAGCTCAAGCGATTGATTTTGCATAAAGGTCTGGATTTGGAAGTCATTGTCAGGTAGATGATACTTGGAAGCATGAAAGAGTTATACAAAGTAAAAACAAGAATCTAGTACAGGTAGAAAAAGAGGACCTGGCCAGGCGCGGCGGCTCATGCCTGTAATCCCAGCACTTTGGGAGGCTGAGGTGGGTGGATCACGAGGTCAGGAGATCGAGACCATCCTGGCTAACATGGTGAAACCCCGTCTCTACTAAAAATACAAAAAATTAGCCAGGCATGGTGGCAGTCGCCTGTAGTCCCAGCTACTCAGGAAGCTGAGGCAGGAGAATGGTGTGAACCCAGGGGGTGGAGCTTGCAGTGAGCCAAGATTGCGCCACTGCACTCCAGCCTGGGCAACAGAGCGAGACTCCATCTCAAAAAAAAAAAAAAAGAAAAAGAAAAAGAGGAGCCTACAAGAAGCTTTTTATTTTCTTCTTTCCTGCTTTCATGCAGACCTTATTCTATCAAATATTTGTTGATCCTTTTCCATGGGCATTTAAGTATACTAAGTCTCTATCATCAAAATAATAAATAGCTTTTGCCTACCCCTTAACTCTGTCCAGTTACAGCTTTGTCTATCTACTTCCTCCCCATCAGAGCTGAACCTTTTTTTTTTTTTTTGAGACGGAGCCTGGCTGTCACCAGGCTGGAGTGCAGTGGTGCAATCTCAGCTCACTGCAACCCCCACCTCCCAGGTTCAAGCGATTCTCGTGTCTCAGCCTCCCAAGTAGCTGGGACTACAGGCACACACCACCAAACCCAGCTATTTTTTTTTTTATTTTATTTTTAGTAGAGACAGGGTTTCACTATGTTGGCCAGGATGGTCTTGATCTCCTGACCTTGTGATCTGCCCACGTTGGCCTCCCAAAGTGCTGGGATTACAGATGTGAGCCACTGCACCCTGCCAGAGCTGAGCTTCTTAAAATAGAAATCTACAACTGGAATTTCCATGTCCACACTTGCCATTCACTTCTCAAACCACTCCAGTCTGTCTGCCTTCCCTGTCTCTCCATTAAAGTACTCTTATCAAAGTCCTCAGTAGCCTATTTGTTATCAAATCCAAAAGATACATGTTGATTGTCATGTTTTGTTTTTGTTTTTGTTTTTTTGTCCAAAGTTTTAGAGATTGGTAATGTCAATTCTCCCTCTTGCTTGAAATGCATTCTACCTTTGGCCCCCTTAACTTCACACTTTCTGATTTTACCTCCCCTCTCTCTGAATGCTCCTTCTGGGTCTCCACGGTGCTCTCTCCCTTCTGCATCTACCTCTTTAATATTGCTATACCTCAGGATTCTTTCTTAGGCCTTTTTCTTACTGAATAAACGTATTTTCTCTCCTTCTCCTAACCTGATATTTTAATACATACCCAAGTTGTTTGCCTAGGATAGACAGAAGCCCAACTCTGAACAGGAGAGAAGGAGAAATACTACAGCCACTAGTAATTTTTTCGGTTTGATTGCAGGAAGTTCAAGAATTACCAATCTGATAGTTTCCATTTTCTCTAAAAAGTAGCAAGCAAGATTATCTGCTAAACACATGAGTAGAGGGTGGTAGAGTCCAAGAATATTAGGAAAGAAAAGAATATTGAAATCGTCATCATGGAGGAATGGCAAGAACATTAAGTAGGAAAACATAAAAGGATTACTGAGAGATGTTAAGATCCTAGTTAAAATTGGGAAGGACGGTTTTTAAATGTCCCCAATCTGCCTGTGATTTCTCTCTAGTAGTCTAAACAGGAGCATGGAGAAGGCCACAGGTGGTTTGATCTAAGGTGGGATTTTCCCAATAAAACCAATTAAGGAGTAAAGAAATTAAGAACTACAGCAGGAGAGTGGCTAAAGTCCTGGTTTATGGAGGTCTGTGCTAGGAGGAGAGAAAAGTGTAAATAGGAGGGGTCTGAGAGTGAAAGTCTTGATAAGTTCCAAGGAAGGGCTCTCATTGGCCATAATTGAATAAGCAAACTGGGAAGACCAGTCGGTTTGGTTAGAGCGCAGGATCATGGATTTTGTTGCACGAGAGTTTGTATATTTGTATAGTCTGGATGGTGAGAAAGCCTAGAATATCGCCATGGTAGTCGCTGAAGATAAATATAGGTGATGGTCATTGGAAATAAAAGGTGAGTTTATACAGTGGAGGGGCCCAATTAAAAAGTCACTTCGGTGAATTCATCATCCCCCAACTCAAAAGTGTCATAGCCTTTTTCTATGCTCTTTCCCAAGAGCATTTCTGTTATTGCCCTTATTCCACTGTATTCTAATTAGCCTGGTCTCTGTTTATTTCTACTTAACTGTGAGCTCTTCTTCCCACCCGCCACAGTACACACAAGGTCAGTGAGCATCCAACGCTGAATAAATGAATGAATGAATAGCAATAGTTGTTTTCATGTGACTTCATATTACAGGCCTTTTACTCCAGTTCCTGGAATATTTCACTGTTGCTATTTATCCACAAATAAAAGATAAGTATGCATTTTATTTCTTGTATATATATATATGCATATATATATAAAATCATCTTTCAATCATAAAATATTTTCTTTTCTCTAAAGAAATTATTTTCTAAAGTTTAGATATGGAAACATTATTATTTTTCATCTCAAATAATATTTCTTTATCACTTTATCTCACATCAGAGCCATGCCAAGGGTTCTACTACTGTAGAAATTAAATCTTCAGATAGATCCTTCCTTGATATAGAATCATTATTTCATTGCATGAATGATTTATTAGTTGCCTTCCATATGTCAGACAGTCCCATAACAAGGCTCTGGGGATAGAATGATGAACAAGACAATTGCTTTCTTCAGTCACACCTATAGACAAATAAGGAAGCAAGCCAATGGCCCAGCAGTGACTTTATCAGTGGTTGCAGTAACCAACAACCCCAAAAATCTCACTAGCTAAAAGGCAGCAAAGCCATGTCTCTCACACATGCAATGTCTGTTGTGTGTTTCAGTAACTCTCCATGGCAGCTGCCCTCTGTACATTGATTCACCATTATGCCTCCATATCAACAGAAGCTTTCAGAATTGCCAAGGTGGAGGAAGAGAGAGAGGGACTTGTACACAGAAATTACTTATATCCATTCTGCTCACAAATTATCAGCCACATCAAACCATGGCCACACCTAAATTCAAGAAGGTGTGAAGGTGCAATCCTCTCACATGCTCAGAAGTAAAGAAACAGATATGGGGCCAGGCGCAGTGGCTCACACCTGTAATCTCAGCATTTTGGGAGGCTGAGGCGGGTGGATTGTTTGAGCTCAGGAGTTCAAGACCAGCCTGGGCAAACATGGCAAAACCCGGTCTCCGCTAAAAATACAAAAATTAGTTGAACATAATGTCACACGCCTGTAGTCCCAGACACTTGGGAGTCTGAGGTGGGAGGATGGCTTGAGCCCAGGCCGAGGTTGCAGTGAGCCAAGATCATGCCACTGCACTCCAGCCTGGGTGACAGAGCCAGACCCTGTCTCAAAAAAAAAGGAGAGAGAGAGAAAGAAAACAGCAAGGAAGGAAGGAAGGAAGGAAGGAAAGGAAGGAAGGAAGGAAGGAAGGGAGGGAGGGAGGGAGGGAGGGGAGGGGAGGGGAGGGGAGGGAAGGAAGAAAAGGAAGGAAGAAAAGGAAGGAAGGAAGAAAAGGAAGGAAAGAAGGAAGGAAGGAAGGAAGGAAGGAAGGAAGGAAGGCAGGCAGGCAGGCAGGCAGGCAGGAAGGAAAGGAAAGGAAAGGAAAGGAGGGAGGGAGGGAGGGATACTGGTAAACAGTAAAAATGACTATTACAACGACATTGTAAATTGCTGGAGGACATAATACTTAACCTGAGACTCACTCAAAAGATGAATGGATTTTAATAAATTAAATAGATGGTTAAGGATGACAGTCCTAGTCAGAAGGAGCAGTATATATAAGAAAAGCATGGAAAGTTTATCCTCTTGACTGGTTCTGCTAGTGTTACAGAAGTTGCAGCCAACAACATGAGTGCAAGTGGTGAGGTAAAGAACCAGGGCTGTAGGAATCAGTAATATGCCCATACACACACAGAAATATATGTGTATATGCATATGTACATATGTACTACATAAATATTAAAATGGAGAAATGACAATAGCTGTCCCTGGAGATTTGATGGTAGTGCCTGCCCCACTACCACCCTAGGGGACATGAACACCCAGATGTGCTGAGGATTTCCAAAGTTTCAGCACCAAGCTTCGTGGGTTCCACTGACAAGGACAAAGTTACTTCCCTAGCAATTAAGTCCTGGGGACGTAAGTAACAAGTACCTGGCATGGTGACTTCATGCCTGTAATCTAAGCACTTTGGGAGGCTAATGTAGGAGGATCGCTTGAGCCCAGGTGTTTGAAAAATAACAGGTTGGTTCTGTATTTTGACCTATTTCTCCCAATATCCCCCAGCCTCAGAGCATTCTTTGTACTATACTATTGTACCTACATTGTATGGTTACTGTGAGGAACTAGCAGTTTAAAGCCCTTAGCATAGCTGCTTAGCACATAGTAAGACCTCATTTAAATCAGCTATTACTCCTTGGCCCAGATTGAATTAAACGCTTCTCCTGAGCTACATACTTCCAAACCTTCCCAGTCCATAGGAACTTCATCCCCATTTTACAGATGAAATAGCTGTGAATAATAGCATAACATCCCTAAGGATGGGGTGTTCCACCACAGCTAGTCATGGTGGGAACAGAGATTTAAACCTAGGACTATCTTAATGTGATGTAATTTAAACCTAGGACTATTTTAATGTAAACCCTGCTTAAACTGTTTAAATAAATTACCACCAACAGAAGATAAACAGCCAAGCTCATTTAGAATGAGGATGATTTTATATTTGTCTGGAAATTTCTTCATATAGGTCCATACATATTAGGCAAGTACAAACCATGAGCCAATCGTAAAGCATAATCAACACAGTCTGTAGCAACCGCGACCCTCTGGCACAGACCTCAAAGAGATGCAGCTAAAGTCATCCAGCTTAATTTTAAAGTTTCTTTCCCTTACTTTTATGACCCCTCCAAATTTTCTTAGTTGGCTGGAAGCAACTCAACTCTCAGGATCACATATCTGTTTCACTCATCTTGAACACACTTGTTAGTGCAGATTAGAACTTGTTAAAGATTAATTCTTAAAGCATCCTCAAGCTTTCTTTTCCAACAAAGGAAACATCAGTTATAGGCTCACACATAAACTTTGCCCCTTTCTTGAATACTTGCTGCCCTTTATAAATCTTAGATTTCTTCCCCTTGAGTATTCGTTCAAAGGAGAGATTTTATTGCCTCCAGGGGTTGTTAAACTGATTGCAATACTGCCTATTTAGAGCAGTTCAGTGGGAATTAAGCTGGTTCAATGCTGTCAGACCTAGAATATAGCTGTCAAATAGCATTACAAGTAAAACACACTTGATAAGAAATAATGACCAAATGTCAATCTGTTTTTCACTACCCTTACTACAGGCTTCTCCTGCCACACACAAAAAAGCAATGCTTTACACTTGATAGTAATAGGACATTCCGATATTTCCATTAAAATTCTAGCAGTGTTTTCAATAATAGAAAACATAATTCTAAAAGCAATCTGTGCTCAAACAGTGATGGAAACATTCTTTTCCCTTTTGTAAAGTAATTGGCAATCTGTTTCAAAACTAACAAATTTTATTAATGCAAGTAAGTGCAGAATTGTCTTTAAACCATTTTTAAGTTTTATCATTCATTCATTCCACTAATACTCATTGACCTTCTATGAGTTCGATACTGTGCTGGATATTAGGGTTCAAACATATGGTTACTTGTGAGCAATTTTAAATAGTCTAGATTTAATCCTGCAGGCAATTGGAAATAAATGCAAGATTTAAAGCATAGTCAGATTTATCTTTAGAAAGATTAATGTGGCTACAGTGCGTTCCCCCATCTCCGTCTTTTCCTAGCACTGATTACATTTCGTAATCATTTTTAAGTTTATACCCATATTCCCACTAAATTATAAATCTATGAAAGCAGGGATGCTGTCTACTTTTTTTATTACGGTATACCCAGAACCCAACACAGTACTTGGTATAGAAGACATTTGTTAATTTTGTGCATGATTAAATGAATTAACCAATACATATCAAAGGGTATTGAGATGGTATTTTAAAAGATCAATTAGAAAGCTGTTACAGTTTATACACAATTTACGATTACCTAAAATAAGGCGGTGATATTGTGGCAAAATAGGACTTTACTGTATATTTAATGTGGATGGCATAGAAAAGTAAAGTGTTTAGAATAACTCAGAAGTTTCTAATTCAGCCAAGTGAATGTTGATGCCCTCAGAAAGAAAAGAAAATTCAGGGTAAAAGACCTAATCACTAATAAAACATTATTTCTAACTTTTAGGCATTATAGAAAATACACCAAGATACAAATAAGATAAAATATGTAGCCCCCTTTAAAAGGTGTTGTGCACCATTTTAAAATAATTTTTAAAGTATTAATTACTAAATAATTTAACTGGTGATTTAATCAGTTAATGACCCATGGTCACACTGATTAATCCTTCTTCTTTTCCCCTCTCCCACTTTTGTCCTCTCCATCAAGGGAAATTTTTTCTACCCTAAAAGAATAGAATAGCAGTTTACTAATAAATCGTGCCAAATCATTTCCTTTTCCTGACACGAGTTATTATGTCAGTACATTATAAGAAAATCATAATGTCCTAGATCTCAGAAAGACATTTGAGTTGGTTTTTCACTATTCACTATTCACTTCCCCTACTTTCATTATTATTATATATGTCATTCCACTGCCCAAAAACCTTTAAATAATCTCTCATTACATTTAAAATTACATTCAAAGTCATTTGCTTTGCAATGCAAACCTCTATAATTTGATTTCTACCTGCCTTTCTAATTTGTCTCACATACAAAACCAACATAACCATCGCAGGCAGTTTTGGTTTTTTTCCAATGTAAGAAAATTTGTGGTCATGCTTCCTATCTTTGACCATGAATAGTTTGCTGTTTCAGTGGACCTGTTTCTGAAGGGCTCTTACTATTTCTAAAAATCAAACTCATCCCTCCACAGAGGAAGATTTTTTCCATTACTGAAAACATTGCCAAAAAACAAAAGTGCAATAGGATCCACAAGAAATTCTAAAACAAGTGTTTTATAAATGATGCGAGTAAGGATAACATCATTAAAACAAGTGCTTACCTTTCCAAGGTGACCATTTTGAAGGGACTGTCTCATTTGAAGCGAAGGTTCTTACAGCTGCTAAAAAATTGGTCTCCTTTCTTTAGCATCTCCAGATGGACTCTTAGTCTTCACTTTCTTTTGCACAAAGCTTATGTGAAATAGATGGTTGGCTCCAGTTTCTGCATTCTTCTTTTTTCCATTTCAATTAATTTTTACATTTTCTATTTTGCATTTAAAATACAAAAACTCAAATAACAAAATCAATACATTAAGCAAAAGATTTTAATGTGTTTTGTTTTCTCTATTGTATGAACAAATAAATTAAAATGGAACATAAATTTTATCACAATTTTTACAGGATTTTTCATCGGTGTATTAACAAGTAAATTGTTTTTAACTCATTGGTGTCAAATGGTGAATTTATTTTCCAAAATTAAAACACTAGTTATTCCTAAGATTTTTGTGTTTTATTACTTTTAATCCAAAGACAAATAAGAGCACTTCCAAATAGGAAAAAATTCTATTTAACTGCTAAATATAGCATAAAATTAGAAGATTTTGCTGTGTGTTAAGTGATTATGCTATTCCCTTATAGAAAAAATAAGATAGGCCAGGCTTCCGTCACCTTCTCTAGGCACTCTTGAACATTCTCCATAGCTGAGAACTAAAAGAACAAATACGGAACTGAAACAAGGAGGACATAAGGCATAAAACCTCTCAAGAATTTTTTAAGATGAAAGATTTTAAACATGATATAGAAAAATAATGTTACCATTGATTAAGCACCTTTCTCTTTTTTTATTATACTTTAAGTTCTGGGATACATGTGCAGAACGTGCAGGTTTGTTACATAGGTATACACGTGCCATGGTGGTTTGCTGCACCCATCAACCCATCATCTACATTAGATATTTATCTTAATGCTATCCCTCCCCTAGCCCCCCACCCTCTGACAGGCCCCAGTGTGTGATGTTCCCCTCCCTATGTCCATGTTTCTCATTGTTCAACTACCACTTACGAGTGAGAACATGCAGTGTTTGGTTTTCTGTTCCTGTGTTAGTTTGCTGAGAATGATGGTTTCCAGCTTCATCTATGTCTCTGCAAAGGACATGAACTCATTTTTTATGGCTGCATAGTATTCCATGGTGTATATGCTTACTTTCACCTTCACAGGAAATGAATTGCATAGCTTACACACACACACACACACACACACACACACACACGCTTCCAGGTCAGTCTCTTTTAACTGCTCTCCTGAGTTCAACTCCCAGTTGCTCTTAGCTGTTTACCTCTTTTCTCACTTTGGGTGTGTTGGCTTTATTACAACTGAGTGGTTTCTGACCACTACATCCCCTGACCTCTCTTCAGTCCTTTCCTCATCTCTACTCAGTAACCTTACCATACTCCACACCAGCTTTTATATACCTTCATACTCTGAAGCACAAAGCCCATAAATCATCCCTGCCCTCAACATTTTTGGGAGATGGGGGTTGGCGCGGGGGAGAAGCCAGCAAAAGTTGAAAGTCCTTCATGTCCTTTTCCTTTTTCCTCTAATTTATCTAAATTTGAGCCCATTGTGCCCATCAACCCTGGTCTGAGACAAATCCCTCCAAGTTCTCCATTTCCTTCCATCCTGTATTGTCTAAGACCTAATGTCCTCCATCATCCTCTCTCCTCTCCTCTCAGCCCCTCCCTATCCACCAGATTCTTGCCTTCTGCTTATAAGTACACTCATTTTTTTCTTTATTTTCTTCTTGATTCTGTTACTCCCTTTGTCTACCAGTTCTTTCCCTTTACTGCCAAAGAAATAGTTGACTTCCTTATTTGCATGCCCTCTACTGGATTCACTTCTCATCTCACTCTAATCCAGATTTTGCTTCCACCTTCACCAGTAAAATAGGGACTCTCTTAACATAATTATTGTAATGGCAGCCAAATCTGATACTCCTTTGCAGTCTTCATCTCACTTGACCTTTCGTTAGCATCTGACCTACAGATCACTTCTTCTTTCTCAGAATTTCTGAACCTTGTTTTAGTGCCATGGACCTCTTTGACAGTCTGATAGAGCTTATGGACTACTCAAAACATTGCCCTTAAATAATAAAATAAAATACACTTGGAATTACAAAGAAAACCAATTTATTGAAAGACTGTTATAAAAATATTTTTATTTGTGACATAACAATACATGTACTACTTTATTAAAGCATTCAATGAGAAGACAGTAGATCTAATAATTACCATAATCTCAAAGTATTAATGACATATCTACAACAATTTAATGTGGCATGAAAATATCTATAATTTCTACTAATGAAATTCACAGGTAGTATAAATACTACTATGGTTTGTTACCAATATTCATAATAAATTCTATTTGATATGTTTTTCCACATTCACCTTTAGGTCTTTAATCCATCTTAGGTTCAACTGTGTACATAATGTAAAATAAAGATCCAACAGTATTGGAGATACAGTCGGTGAAAGAGTGAGCCAGTGCTATATGATGTTCCAAACACACTGTAGTGAACAATCTATCATTTTCCATCCAATTTATGACACCACCATGTATCCATGGCTCTGTCTGCACTATTAATTTTGTTTCCTTTTTTCCATTTGGTCTTATGTGTGTTCTACATGCTTTATTATAAAATAGCATTGCACATGTTTCTTCTCCTTGTTATTCCTTTTCAAAAAAATAACTCTTCATGAATATTCATTCCAGGTAAATTTTTTAAACCTTGAGTTCTTGAAAAAAATCCTACTAGAATTTTTATTAATATTGTATAATGTATAGATAAATATAGAAAGAAGTTGATATTTTTATAAGTAATGCCATCCATGAACTCTATTTATTCTGATCTTTTTGTGTCCCTTAAAAAAGTTTAAAACTTTTCTCTTTAAAAGTCCTATGTGTTCTTTACTAGGTAATTCCTAGATACTTTACTGTTTTTTGTTACTGTTAATATTATAAATAATATCTTCTTTTTCATCATACTCTAGTGGGTTATTGTTGGTATAGAAAGTGCACTATCAATGTATGTAAGTTTATCTTGTATCAAATAACACTGCTGAATTCTCATTTAAGCTCTAATTGACTGCTACACTCTGCTAGATTTTCCATGTTGATAATTATATCATCTGTAAATTATGACTGTTATGTCCCTTCCCTTCCAATTTCTGTATCTTATTTATTTTTCTTATTATGCTGGCTAGAATCCCCAGTACAATGTTGAATCATTATTAAAATAAAGATAAAGGACATCCTCATATTTTCCTGAATTTCAAAAGGAATTCGTCATTGTTAAGTATTGTATTTCTTGAAGATTATTGAATGTGGTCTATATTGTATTATGCCCTTTCTATGGCCAGTTTTCTGGGTTTGTTTTTCAAGATATATATGCTAAACTACATCAAAATTTTTCACATGGATTAAAATCATCGCATAATTTTTCTCCTTTAGTCTGTTAATGTGGTGAATTACTCTGACAGATTTTCAGATACTAAACCATCTTTGCATTCAATAGATAAACCCTACTCGATTGTAATGTATCATTTCATAGTATAACATCAGAGTTTTGTTAACTTATATTTCATTTAGCATTTTTTCATAGTTTTTAAATGGGCTCACAAGTAAAATGAATCACTAATTTTCTTTCTCCTCCATACTAACTTGATCCAGTTTTGAAGTCATTGACAATTTCACTCTATAAAATAAATCAA
Organism: Nomascus leucogenys; assembly: GCF_006542625.1. Lineage (NCBI taxonomy): Eukaryota > Metazoa > Chordata > Mammalia > Primates > Hylobatidae > Nomascus > Nomascus leucogenys. Next base: position 84,576,016 of record NC_044392.1, read on the forward strand.
GCACTTTAAAATGTTTAATTTTATGTTATGTAAATTTCATCTTAATTTTTAAAAATATTTTGGGCAGTTGCCTTTAATTTTCTATTTTGTTGTACAACTTGTTTAAGATAGAGGTGTCCTCTTTCTTGAAAAACTGATAGAAGTCATCTATAAAACCACCCAGGCCTGGGGCTTTTTGAGGGGAGGGATATCTTTATAACATCAGACTCCTTATTGGTCTTTGACTTTTTCAAATTTTTTTCATTCTTAAAACAAGTTTGACATTTTATATTATTCCAGAAATTTATTCATTTCTTTCTTGTTTTCAACATTTTGGTCAACATTTGGTCATGATAGTCTTCAAAAGTTTCATAATATCTTTGTATAGGCAACTGTTTCCTTTACACTCCCTATTTTGCAAAATTTAATATGCCTCTTCTGCTTTATTTTCTCATCTGTAAAATGGAGATAATAGTGCCTACCTCATAGGGTTGCCATGGGGATAAAATGCATTAGTAGATGTAAAGAGTTTAGAGTAATATACAAGTACTACACAAGTGTAACAATGTAGTAAGCACTACATAGGTGTTAGCTGTTATTGCCCATCTAAAAATTTTCAGACAATGAGCTTTTCAATTTACTAGTCTTCTCTAATTTGAAGTAATTCTATAGTTTATTATTTTGTCTTGCTTTTCTTTTGTTTCTTTTTCCTTTCTCCTGGTTATTTTTTCTAAGTGTATTCAATTTATCTTTTTCCAGTTTTCTAAATTGAAATATTAGTTTATTTGATTATATTCTCATACGTTCTATCAGAGCTATACATTTATTTCTAAGCTCTATTTTGGCTATGTGAAGATACTACATAGTCTTTTCATTGTCTTTCCCTTCTATGTACTTCCCAATTTCCCTTACAACTTTTCTCTGTGATATTTTTATTCAAAAAGTGATATCTTATTTTTTTGCCCTTTGGTCAGAGAACATTGTCTGAATAGTGCTGATTATCTTCACTGAGACTTCTTTGTGCTTGGTATGTAGTAAAGTTTTTAAATGTTCTACCTGTGCTAGAAAATGATTTATACTCTCTGTTGAGAGTAAGATTATGTTGTTTACATATGTATGTGTATATGTTAGTTCAAGCCTATTAATTATATTATTTATACCAGATATTATTTGCTTTTTGTTTGCTCAATTAGTTCTCGAAAGCAATACAACAATATCTCCAACTATAATTTTTAATTTATCCATTTTTTCTCCATAGTTTGTCAGTTTTGTCTTTTATTATTACATCTTCTTGATTTGTTGTTCCTTTCACCAGTATACCATGTCCTCCACCTTAAATTCTATTATTTAAGTAGTGCTTTCATTAAGGTCTCTTTAAAATTCCAGCTTAATGTGTTCATTCTCTCTTGCCTGCAGGGACCCTGACTGATAACCGATGCAGAAAGCTCTATGCCAATCCTGTAAATCTCTTAACATTCACTTTATACTTTCTATCTCTTTATCCTTCTTAATGCCTTCCAAAAGAGTTCCTTGTCCTCATCTTCCAATTCACTAATTCATTCTGTCGCTATATTCACCCTGCTATTTAATCAATTTATTGAATTCTTATTTTCAATAATTACAATTTCATACCCAATATTTGCACTATGTTCTTCCTAACTTCTTGTTACTGCTTCATATCTCCAACTTATTTCCTGTCAGCCTATTAGATGATAGTATGCTTATTTTAAATTCTTATTCTTTGGTTTCATTAATCCTGCATTAAACCTGGTAAACGTTGCTCCATTTATTTTCTCTCTGTAACAGTGGTTTTACTCCCCTGGCATTTCTTTCCTTCTAGTATGCAGGTTCCTCTAGGAAACCGACCCCCTAGTGAACACTGATCAGTGTTATGCACCTGAAAGTGAGGCACGAAAGCCCAGGCCCTTATTCTCCTTCGTGTGACCTTAGGGAGTATAAAACGGGAGACATGCCTTCTAGTGGAGAGTGGCTGGCATTAAAATCTAGGTTTGACCACTTCCCACTGGGGTTTCCTGCACCAGAGAACCATGCTTCCTAGAGAACCCCCATCCTGGTCTTTCTTATGGCCTAGCCCATGTGATATGGGTAGATGTGGGCCGGGATGAAGACCTCTGGCTTTCATCTGCTCTTATCCCCAACCTGACTCAAGTAGAAGCCTGATGTTACTCCCTTACTCCCACCAGTTGCTGGGCTAGTGCTACCATTTTTCTTTCTTGACACTTCAGGTCATGACCTACTCAGAACAATGGGGAAGAGAAAAAGAAATGGCACAACTGAAAAGTTATCCATTGCCTACTCCTGTCCTAGGCACACGGCCTTCTTCTGCTCTGGGCAACCACTGATTTCCAATAAAGGGCTCATCAAATTTCTCTCTCTTCAGGGACTTGTCACAATTCTTTGTCCTTCTCTTAGAGTCAACAACCTTCTTCGTGCTCTGTCACAGCTTCTGTGTTGAGTTCAGGGGAGGTAATTCATGTTACCTCACAACTACTTAACTGTAAAGGATAATCATCTCTAAAAAGGTGGTGGGCGGCATCTTACAGAAAAGCAAGGATTATTTGGATAATCTTAACTAGCATACTCAATGCATACCTGAGGTTCAGAGCATAGCTGAACACCAGCCCAAGGTAATTTCCATTTAGGGCAAGTCATGGTAAGTACAATTACCAAGACTATCATTCCCTTATGTATGAGAAAGCTACTGAGTGAATTCTCAAGTATTCAAAAGATGGAGACTGGAAGAAATAAGAAGAACCAAAGAAATCTCCATCTATCTGGAGTACCTTCTGCTAAAATTCCTACTTTCAAGATCTGATTCTACCATTTGACCTTGCAGAAGTTATTTAACTCTGCATGCTTTAGTTTCTGCATTTGTAAAATAAGATAATAATAGTACCCACTTCGTGGGGCTGTCGTGAGAGTAAAATGATTAATAAATGTAAAGAGTATTAATAACATCTGGAATGTAATATGTAGTCAATAAATGTTGGATATTATTTAAATGTTTTCAAATATAATAGCTAGAACAGCAAAAGAGCCCCAGATTAAGAGTCAGAAGATCTGAGTTCTAAATCCAACCCTGGGATTAACCCACTCTATGAACTTACGCAAGTCACTTCTCTTTGGCTCAATTTCCTTATGCATAAAATGAGGTGTTTGGACTAAAATTTCTCTAAGTTCCTTCAATTGTATAATTCCAGTTGTAACATGTTCTTAATTCTTCACTAAATGAACATATATGAATATATGAACATATAAATATATAAACATATATTAAGTGGGAATCAGGCTTTTTGTTCTACGAACATTTACCAAGGCAGTGTGCAAAAATAAATAAAAGACCCATGTTGCCATATGGGAATTCAGTAAATTTAAATTTTGTGAGTATCTCTGTACCCGGGGGTTGGCCACAAAAGAACAAAAGGTGTGAGTATATTCTGTGGGTGGGAGAAGTTGTTCCATAGCTTCTGCCTCCAAATTTAACTACAATGTGTACTGCACCACTCTCGGTGAAATAACACAAATGACAATTAGACAATTCACCCATTTAGAAAAAAAATGTGCCACTCATTGCCAGCACTCATTTAATTTTACGTAAACACGCTCTTTGAGGCTGAAGCAAATCTGACTGATTTTCAATGTGAAAATAAAAGATAAAAACTATTTGTATTAGTACATCCTCACACTTCTAAGAAGTTCCCTAAGACTGGGTAATTTACGAAGAAAATAGGCTTAATTGACTCAGTTCTGCATGGATGGGGAGGCCTCAGGAAACTTATAATTATGGCAGAAGGGGAAGCAGGCACCTTCTTCACAAGGTGGTAGGAGAGGGAAGAGCAGGGAAACTGCTACTTATAAAACCATCAAGTCTCATGAGAACTTACTCACTATCATGAGAAGAGCATGGGGGAACCATCTGCATGATCCAATCATCTCCCTCCCTCGACACAGGGGGATTACAATATTAAGATGAGATTTGGTGGGGCCACAGATCCAAACCATATCGCCGTTCTTGGAGTTATTTCTAAACAGCATTAATATCAGAATTGTCTATTTCAGAAAAATTGGATTCATCAAATCAATCTTCAGGCAACAACTGTTCAAGGACAATGCTAACATCACACATAGGAATGCTATGTTTTCTAGGATCTGACATTTTCAGCAATTGAGAATTACTATATTTTGTAAGCCAGAATACCATTACTAAAAACAGAATGCTATAAATAGAATGATGTTTTTCGTTTCCAAAGTTGATATACTAGAGCAATGCAAAAATAATAATAAAAGTGAGATATTTTGTGGCAAGGTTATCTCGGGGTCTTGCAGCCACAAGCGCCACTGGTGAGTATTCTCAAGGCAAATCTGAAAAGGGTTAACATACATTTCCTCTGGCCAGAGGTATGAATGGCCATGGAGACACAATGCACAATTGTAACAGAAATAACAACATATTTCAAAGTATGCAGAGGAAGGATGAAGAAGGATTTACGACATGTTTTTGGATAGGACAAATCCGTCATCCTTCCCAACTTCCAAAATTAGAGCTTTCTTCCTTTGGCTACAGCATTAAATCTCTATTAAAATGCAGTTGACCCTGAGAGGGGCAGCAGGCATTTGTGCCTTAGTATAAATGAATTTAGTCACTTCTTTGCCCTAAACAAAGGGAAGCAAGCATGAGGAAAGAGTGCCCTCATTAGAGAGAAAAGGCAAGGCAGGGAGATAACTGTAAAAGTCCTCCAATCTCTTCATACGCATACTCTATTTAAATAATATTTAATTGAATTATGTAATTACAGTGACAAACAGATTTAGGAACAAGCACAGGGATGCACTACAAACACACACCTTACAAGGTGGGCTGATGCACATGGGAGCAGTGAGTGGCCAACTAGCAGGAGCACCCAGCCAGCAGGGGCATCCAAAGGCAAGACTGCTGCAGGAATGGAGAATGTGGGCTGGTCAAGAGCTTCAACTGTACTTCACAATTTTTCTCAGGGTTGGGTCTGACTGTATACTGTGACGAAACTCTACTGCTGAGAATTCAGAAATATAAAATAACACATAATCCAAATAAGTAAATGTCATCCCATTTTTGAGCCACAGGGTATGACAAGTACATCTACCATGTGCCAAATGCTAGGCAGTGTTAGGTGCTTCATGTTTATTATCTTATTTGGTCCTCACCATAACACTATGATATAGGTACTATTTTTCTGTTTTATAAATGAGGAAACTGGGGCATGGACAGGTTAAGTCATTTTCCCAAAGACAGAACAGCGATCAAGAGGTGGAACCAGGATTCAAACCCATATCCACTGACTCTAAAGTCTATGTTCCTTGTTACTACATTTTGCTAAATTTTATATGTGTTACTGTAAAATATTGTCAACAACACATATTAAAAATTAAAAATTTCGTGGCCGGGTGCGGTGGCTCACACCTGTAATCTCAGCACTTTGGGAGCCCGAGGCAGACAGATCATGAGGTCAGGAGATCGAGACCATTCTGGCTAACAAGATGAAACCCCGTCTCTAGTAAAAATACAAAAAAATTAGCTGGGCGTGGTGGCAGGCGCCTGTAGTCCCAGCTACTTGGGAGGCTGAGGCAGGAGAATGGCGTGAACCCAGGAGGCGGAGCTTGCAGTGAGCCAAGATTGAGCCACTGCACTCCAGCCTGGGTGACAGAGCAAGACTCCGTCTCCAAAAAAAAAAAAAAAAAAATTAAAAATTTTGTTTAGGCCAGGCGTGATGACTCCTACCTGTAATCCCAGCACTTTGGGAGGCCAAGGTGGGTGGATCGCGTGAACCCGGGAGCTCAAGACCAGCCTGGGCAACGTGGTGAAACCCTACCTCTACAAAAAACATGAAAATTAGCTGTGCATGGTGGTGCACAGCTGTAGTCCCGGCTACTTGGGAGGCTGAGGTGGGAGGATTGATTGAGCCTGGGATCAAGGCTACAGTGAGCCATGATCACACACACTGCACTCCAGCCTGGGCAAAAAGAGCAAGACCCAGTTCACCACCAGATGCCAGACCCTGTGCTGTACACAGGGAATATGAACATGAGGCCTGGCACGGTGGCTCATGCCTGTAATCCCAGCACTTTGGGAGGCTAAGACAGGAGCATCACCTGAGGTCAGGAGTTCGAGACCAGCCTGGGCAACATGATAAAACCCCGTATCTATTAAAAAAAAATACAAAAACTAACCAGGTGAGGTGGTGGGCACCTGTAATCCCAGCTAGTTGGGAGGCTGAAGCAGAAGAATCATTCGAACCCGGGAGGCAGAGGTTGCAGTGAGCTGACATCGCACCACTGCACTCCAGCCTGGGTGACAGAACGAGACTCTGTCTCACACAAAAAAAAAAAGGTATATGAACACGAATTCCTAAGGAAATCTGAATCTATTAAAGAATAAAATATGGCAAGACCACCTGGGTTCAAACACGAACTCTATTTCTAACTAGTTGGAAACCTCAGGAAAGTTATTTGATGTCTTTGAACTTGAGTTTTCCTAGGTGCAAAATGGGATAAGAAGAGTTCCTACCACATAGGGTTGTTGGGCACAGGCAAATATATTAATATTTAGCAGAGTGCCTGAAAAACAGTGGACGCACAATAAACATCAGCGAACACGATTATTGTCACTGACACTGTGAGTACTCATGGGAGGTAATCACACAGCATGACTATTTCTGATGCCCACTGTCCCTTTTAAAATTTATGTAGTGGGGGAAGTACTTCCCCTAACCCTGGACAAAATCTCAGCCATCATCACAACCTTTCTGATTATTCCTAGGTAACAATAACTTAAAAAAAAAGCGTTCAGGTCACTTTAGGCCATAAAAGCTCTTAATTCAGAAATCAGAAAGTCCAATCCCTCATAAGAAGTATAACTTGTAACCTGATTTAATGTTAAATTGTCTCCCAGGAGGGTTTTGCTGCAGGCTGGCAGCACTTAGTAAGAAAAAGAGGCCTCTCCCTTGCCCCATCCCCACACGTCTTTCCAGCCCTCAGCATTTCTTCTCTCCCCCAGCTTGTTGTCTAGTTTCTGACCCTGCCGGAGGCAAAGAAAGTGGGATGGAGGAGAGGTAAAGGTGGGCAGAAAGTTCTTATTTTAACTGATTCTCTTTTGGGCCAGCTTCTTGCTCTGAGGGCCTGATAGGTGTTTAAAGATGACTTTTTCTAACAATTCCCTGGGTTTTTCAGGGCCCTCCCCCACCAAAAAAAAAAAAAATTAGAAATATTTGAATACTCTTCATCTGACAGAAATAACGTATCTTACTCTGGCTAGCCACCTCCTTTCTCTGCCGTCCCGTCTCTCCTCCAGGCAGCAATCTTGGGAAGGATTTTAAATGACTCCTGCCTGGCTCTGGCTCCCACATGGCTCACATTTGCTCCAAGGGAAACTCTACCCCAGCTAACTCTGGGAGTGTCTCCTTGCTCCTGCCATTAGAGCAGCTGGCCATCCTGTCCCTTTGCCTTTTAAATTTTCCAAGTAGGATTCAGAAAGCAGCTGTGTCTTCCTCACTGCCAGAGACACATATCTCCATGAGGTCCCTTCGGAAGCTGGACCTTCATCTGAAGGGAAAAGCAGTCTCTGTGCTCTTCCTGGCAGGGGCAGGGTACTCACAACCACGATTTCTCAAAAGAAATCCTATCAAACTTCCCCTCATCTCCACTCTCTCGATCCTTCAATATCTTTAATGTGGGTGGGGTTTTTTAAGAGTCAAGAAACTCATGAAAATTTGCGTTTTGGGATGGCAAACCACTTTGGAATTTCATACTTATTGCAACTTGGCACCTCAGTTAAAATGTCCAATTTAATATTTTATTACATTATTATCATTTTTATTGAAATATGAATTAACTCTTTATGATAAACTTAACTGCTGTGATACAAATATAAACAAAGTACAATGATAATATAGAAGAATAAACAAATTTTATCCAGGTTTGAGAGTAGAGCGCTGAGGCAATAACATTTGAGTTGCGCCTTCAAGGATCCTACCTATTATATTCAAAGTAGTATCCTAGGTGCTTGAGATAGATCAGTGAATAAAACAAAGATCCCTGCACTCATAGATCTTTTATATTCTAGTAGGAGGATGGGAGAACAGACAATAAACATAATAAATTATATAATGTGTTCAAAAGTGGTAAGTGCTATGGGGGAAAAAGAAAACTAAGGCAGGAAAGAAAAGCTCATGAAACAGAAAAGAGGAAAGAGATTACCAGGGGAAAAGTACTATGAACAAAGGCCTGAAAGTTTAAGGGGAATGCCATAATCAAAGAACTAACGATAGGGTGGTGTGGCAAGAGTCAAAAGCAATATTAAAGATGTATGTGTGTGCGGCCCCTACCTCAGGCCTCATCTCATCTCAACAATTTGCGCTAAGCACCGTTGTTTGCACATTGCCTCCACCTTTTTTCTGGAACTCATGAGAGTTTGCTTTTTGTTCTTATCCCTATGGATACATGTCTGAAACCTAGAAAGAAAAAGTACAAGAACTAATTTAACAATTTTTAATTTGAAATTCCATAAGACGGAGCTGAAAAGTCTTTGGTGCCTATTCAGCAACAATCAAAAAGAATGTCAAACACCTATACGTCGTAGGCAATCAGACGTGAAAATGCACAGTAGATACGGTCCTTGTCCATCAAACAAAGTATGGCAGAAAAGGGAGAAGCAAGCCCCCCACCTCTGCACAGTCCAGCAAGGCTCTGCCACAGTAGGACCCACTGCTCAGGGCCCAGCACTGACATCACCTGGTGGGAGACACCACAGCCAAGCACTAGAAACAGAAAGAAGAAGCCTCGCGCCGCTTGCTTCACAGGCAGTCTAGACAGCAGGCAAAGACTGAGAGGTAAAGCAACAGAGATGAGAAAGAACTAGAGGTTCCGCAATAGTGAGTTAGGTTTAAAAAAAAAAAAAAGCAATATGAATTATTATTGTAACCATGGCTTCATTTCCCACCCTTATCCCAGGTTAACCTGTCTTGAGGAAAAGCCACCAATAGCAGCAAGGACTGTGGACTGTATTCACCACTACTGTAACTATAATAGCAAATGTATCTTAAAAGTGCTGCTGTGATGAATCTAATTCTCTTTCCTTTAAATACAAACCAAAGTCTTCAGGACAGAGTTAGCCTTCAGGCTAAAAATTCCCCATTGAAATTCTAATCCCAGCTCTTTCATTGAAATAGCATCAATCAGACCATCACCAGTAAATAAGTTCTTTAAGTTCTTAACTCCCTTCTTTAAATGAGGTTTCCATAATCGGCTTGGAGATAGGTTCCCCAAAAGTTAAGCTCCAGATCCATATGCTGTGCCCAAAGACAGCAACTTAGAAATGATTTTCTACAACTTTTAGAAGGGGATATGTTTTCATTGACAACAACAAAAAAAGATACAGAAAAATGTGATTTTATGGGCTGAATCCCTTTTGAAAGGTGGGACTCTGCTGCCCCCTGCTTCCCACTATAAAAACTGCTTAGGGCAGAACTGGCAATCACTAAATCATTGAAGAACCAGTCTCTCTCTGTCTCTCTCTCTCTCTCTGTCACACACACACACACACACACACACACGCACAAACACACATACACACATGCACACATACCCCCAAACCAAAATTACCGACAATACTTTAGCTTAGGGTCTCCAAAGACATCCTCTGTTACCCAAACCCCTTTATTATGTAAAGACTGGTTACCTAGACACAGTGATAAGGGCCCGGGATGGCTTCAGCATGCTGAAGGGCACCATAGATCTGTCTTTAGAATCTCTTCCTGTCTGTGCTCTTCCTGGAATACTCCTTGGATTTTGACCATCATTTCCTTGTTGACAGAGAAACTCCAACACTTACCACCCAAACTTTATTCATACTTGAATATCCAAAAAGGCCTTCAAACTCAAAATGACCAAAATGAAGCTTAGCATTTCTCCTCACAAACCAACCAATGTGAGGCTTTCCTTCAGTGAGCTTGATTTATTTTCATGGTACTACTATTCTTCAGTCACTCTAGTTAAAAAATCAGTCCATCTTTGATATTTTTCCATCTCACTGGCCTCCTGCTTCAAATGAATTGCAGGTACTGCCTTCTTCTATGCACATCTTTTAAACCTATTGCCTCCTCTCCAGCTACCCATGTTTAGGCCTTCCTTGGGTCATCACCTTTTCTGTCTGGAATGTTACACTAGCCTTCTAACTGCACTCTCCACCTCATACCAGCTTGTCTTCATTCCAATACATCTTAAAATTGCTGGCAGGTTCATCCTCCTGAAGTACAGCTCTGCTCATGTCACCCCATTGTCTCCCTCATGCCTCAGACAAAAATCCAAACCCTCTAGGCTAGCATCCAAGGCTCTCCATGACCTGCCGCCCACTGACTCTTCTACTGCGTTCAAGTGACCTGCATATAAGGCACATATTGTTCCCTAGAGACAGTGCATGATTTTCTTCTGTGCCTTGCTCCTGCTGATACTTCCATGAATGCTTTTCTTCTGCCACTCCCATTATCTTCAGTTCTTTAGCTCCAAATCATTTGCATCATTCAAGTCCTAGGTTAAATACCACTTCCATTGCAAAGCCTTGCCTAATTCCTTCCATTGGAATATATCTTTCCTTCTCTGAAGTCTAATCACATCCTATCTGTTCCTTTCTTTTGTTCAAATGAACAAATACGTGTTCAATTTCTGCTGTGTACAGGAATATGCCTGGTAAGGGCAAAATTGGGGCAAACCAAAACAGACATAATCCCTATCCTTGTGGATCTAACAGTCTAATATTTGCCACTTTCCAATTTGTATTCTGTGCAAGTCTTACTTTTCCTTCTAGACTGAAAATTTCATAAATGCAGTATGAAATTTTACATTTATGTATATTTCATTCATTTTATGCCCCTCTCATACATAATATCTAGCAGAATACACTGCATGAGTTTTAATACATATTTCAATAAATTAATACATGTATTAAATGTTACTATAGCCAGATAGGAATGGCCATGTGACCCAGTTCTAATCAAAGAGACAGAGGCAAAGGTCTGTTAGAGAATTCCCAGGAAAATATTTGCTTTCCTGATAAGGGAGACAGATAGGTCTGGGGACAACCCTCCATACTATCCCTTCTTTCTATCTTTAATGTAGACACATTACTCGGAGTTGCAACTGCATCTTGAGATTTTGTGGGGAAGGTCAAAAAAATTGAGATGCTGACTCAGACAACACTGAGCAGCTGATCCGATACAAATAGTCATCCAACTCCAGACTTCTTGTTATGTGAGAAAAGTAAACCCTGTTTCTTTGAGCCAACATACATAGACTTTTGTTGCTTGTAGCCAAATACAACCAAGACTGATTCTCAAACTCTCAAGGTAGTTTAGGGTACATGTAAGAGAACATTTTTAAAAGATAATGTAGCTCTGTTATTCAAAGACTCTTCAGTGTATAAATGTCAAATATCTTATCAAAACATCATATAGGAAGAGTCTTACATGTCTAGAAGGGATTCAAATTAAACTAAGAGTCATCATGAAACTAATCCTGAGGGAAAAAGCTGTAATGACCCATTGAGAAAACCTTGGTTGTGTTCATTGAGTGCCTGCCATTCTAAGTGCTAAGGTACCAGTGACGAATTAAACGATAAAATTATTGTTTTCATGTGGCTTACATTCCAGTGAAGGAGACATGTGATAAGCAAATAAATAAAATAATTTTAGATAGTGGTGAGTGGTAACAGAGTGATGGAATAGAGAATGACTACATGAGAAGTCCTCTCTGAGGAAGTTGCAATTTAACGTAGCTGAATGATGAACGGGAACCAGTCATGCAAAGGTTTGGGAAAAGAGCATTCTGGGCAAAGAAAACAATAACCACAATGGCTAAAAGACAGAAACAAGTGTCGAATATCAGAGGAGTAGAAAGGCCAGTGTACCTGTGGCATAACGGGTAAGGGGAAGAGTGGCAAGAGATTAGAAAGACAGGGGCAGGATCACATATGATATTGCTGGCATAGTACCAAATTTAGATTCACAGGAAGCCTTTAGAGAGGGCACGCAGAGAGACCTCAGTGTTTGGCAGTGGCCGCATGCAGTGTGAGCAAATATTCATGTGGACACTCCTTGGGGTATATGGAAAGCTGGTATAAGGAGTGGCAACTTCAGGGAAATTAAGGAAAGTAAGCAAGCAGGTGGAGGTAAGGACAAGAGACTTTGACCTATTTTTGTTACTGGACAAGGTAGCTTGACCTGTTTTCCTTACTATACTCCATGAGTACTCAGACAGCTGATGGATCCTAATGAAACTTAGGGATACATTTGTAACCAGAGGAGAAAGAAAGCTATTCAACGCCTTTTCTCCCTCTCTCAAAATCTTCCTTGGAATATTGCCTCTCTTAGTTCCTGGGAGGCCCCTTCATGGGAAGTGACCGATTGAAGAACAGGGCACTGTCTCTATGTTACATACAGTTAAATCCTCACTTAACATCATAGACGGTTTCTTGGAAACTGCAACTTTAAGCGAAACAACTATAACAGAATTAATTTTACCACAGGCTAATTAATATAAACAAAATTAAGTTCCTATTTCATATTTCTACTCACAAAACACCACCAAATATCTAAAGACAAACAACACTAAACAAAGACATTAAACACAAAATAAATATGAGTATACATATGTTTAAGAAAGATTAATAAAAACAAATAAGATAATTATTTACCCAATTTTTGGTGAATCAGTGAGTGACCCATAGTGTTGGTGGATTAAATCAAGGAACACGTTTGCAGAGCAAAAATTGTAAGGACCACTTCCTCCCACCATGCAGTTTAAAAACAATCACAAATATGGCAGGCTCGCTGAGTACTTCCATACCACATCATTTATTGTTGTGCATTTGTATGATTATTGTCTACTTTACAAATTTTGATTTTGATAGAAATTTATATTTGTTCATTTATTCATGTGTTTGTCCAACCCACTTATTCCAATTCAGGGTGGTGGGTGAATGGAGTACATTTGGGCAGCTCAGGACACAAGGCAGGAACTCATCCGGCACAGGACGCCATTCCCTTGCAAGGCACACTCACACACACGCATTCATTAACTCAGACTGGGACCATTTAGACACTCCAATTCATCTAGTATGCACAGCTTTGGGATGCAAGAGGGCACTGGAGTGCCCAGAGAAAACCAACACAGACATGGGGAGACCATGCAAACTCCACACAAACAATGGCCCAGCCAGGAATTAGTGTTTGTTTTCTCATCAATATTATAACAAAACAATATTATTTGAAGATGTGTTATACTTCCTAACAATCATACACCACCACCGTTGACTACGAATTTTCTCCTGTGGGGTTTTGAGCATGGATGAAGTTAGAAGAAATAATTCAGGATCTCTGAAGCATGAGGGAAACCCACGAAGTCTACAGGGCATGTTTCTTATGTATAGTCTATCTAGAGGCAGTTTCTAGGCCTTATACAATTTTGTTTGGAAATCAGTGTCGTCAGATAGACTTGGGTAAGTAGGTCATTCCTGAATTGTAGTTGCCTCCTAATTGTCTTTAAGATTCCTAAGGACAAGGATTATATCTGTTTTGTTCATAACCATATACTTAGCTCCAAGCATCAGTATCTGGCAGATAGTAAGCACCAGTATCTGTAAGATGAATAAATAATGCTTCAAGAAAACAAAATCATACAAGTTTATACAAATTAAAGAGATACCAGAAAGCAAAATAAAAATCCCTTCACACATTTTTTTAAAGTCTATATATTTATAAATGATACATCTAAAAGAAAAAAAATAGCTGTAGCATTCCTTCATCCAACAAATTCCTTTCTGGGGCATCTATTATGTGGCATGCACTGTGCTAGAAGCTGGAGATAGAAAAAAGTGACACAAGAACTTTCTGGGAAGCAGAGGCCCACAGTGTAGAGTGGAGAAAGAAACATCTCCACATTTTTGCGCACATTCTGATGAAGTAAGCAGGGGGTCAGGGGGCTCAGAGTTACTGGTGAATATAGAGAAAGAAGGCTGAGAAAACCCAGGAATACTTCCTAGAACAGCTGAATCTAAACTGCATTGTTTTGTTTTAGGAAAATCTTAATACCTTTAACAGAACATTTAGAATTTTGCTCTAAGTTAGTTCAAATTCCACACCTAATTTGCTTTAATATATCTAGACCAGTGGTTCTCAACTAGGAGTGATTTTGCCTCCCATTTGGCACTGTCTGGGAACATTTTTGATGGTCACACTGCTGTATGCTACTAGAATCTATTAAGTAGAAACCAGGGATGTTGCTAAACATCCTACAATGCACAGGACAACCTCCCACAACAAAGAATTATCCAGTTTTGGCCACATAGTGCCAAGACTGAGAATCCCTGATCTAGAATGAGAGAAGAATTAGAAAGTACCATGCAAATAAAAATGTATGGTTTAGTCAAGGTTTCTCCAATGTAATTAATGTGACCACGGAAATCATTTAATTAGATGCCTCAACTGTAAGTCAATAAAGTACAAATAATAAAACAATCAGTTAAATTTTTTGTGATGACTATGAATAAAGTACTTAAACATCGTTAAGTATAATTCATATGTTTATATTAATCAGTTATATTCCTAACATTATGTATGAAACCCAGGGTCTCAGGAAAACATTGCTTAATTAGAATTCCAAATTGAAGAATGTCATACTTAGACAGGATTTTTTATGTATAGCTTTCAGTTTCTAGGATAGAAAAGGTTTAGCCCACTCCTTTTGAGTTTAAAATTACATTATATAGTCATATGTTCAGCATCTTTTAGCTGGATATGTTTGTTCCCCATAGGAAGTTTATAACTTGTAAAGGGAGTTTTATGCAGAATACAAATTGGGAGTATTACATGACTACCTCTTGAGGGCACTGAGTTGTGCAAACAACATCATTTTATCTGACGTGGTGGCTTTGGATTGGTTTATCTGTTCACCCTAGGGCTGTCTGGAATTATAGATCAGGGACATCACTGTCATACCTCAGCTGCTGCAGAAAACTACTGGAAGAAAAGGAGATTTATGAGTATTCTGGTTATACTGAACTAAGGACACAGGAGTTATACAGCAAGGAGCCCGGTGGCTCTAAATTGCAGGCATTATGCAAAAAGAAAATGCAGAGTTGGGTGTCAAGGGAGTCCTCCAGGAGCAATAGGACATCTTTGTAAAGTCTCTAAAGAGTAAATTTAACAGTTATTAAAGAACACCACCCTGTTGTTACAGACACTGAACTTTGTATCACCAGAAAGGATACAAGGGATTTTCAGGAAAACATCTGTCATTTAACTGCGATAGTGACCCTCAGCACTGACAAGCAATTCAAACCCCACTTGAGTAGAGTGATTTAACCCTTTAGGGGTGGCTAAGTTTGAAGCTCTATTAGCAGGTTATTAATGTCCTTGTCAGTTGAGGATCTTTGATGCCAAATGGAAAAAAAAATCATTGAGAATAAGTGTGATTAATTCTTTTATGAGACCTTCATAAATTATTTCCTTTCAATTATACCAAATTATCAGGTCATGATTTTATTAATTTTCACCAAAGGTCTGTGCAAACCTTAAAGAGAAACAAATGGATATAATGTAATCTTCAAAACATGTTATGAAAGATCAAAACAAGGTCAAAATGAATTTTAAAAACTTTTTTGCCTTAACTTCATGTAAGGATTTACCAGGCCAATACTTCTTTTTGTCTTATCTCTAATTAAAAATGAACAAACAAATAAGCTCTGTTTTTGTTGTTGTTGTTGTTTAAGTAATAATAGGAAAACTAAAATGTTAAGGGGCCAGCCAGGCACCCTAGACAGTGCTAGGTGTTTATTTACATTCGTTTCATCTTTGTAACAATCTAGCAAGGAAGATAACATTATCTTCATGTGATAGATGAGAAAACAGAGGCTTTTCTTAAGTGTTTTTCCCAAGATGGACAGAACTAAAAGATGGTACAGCTGGGGTAGGAGTGGGGAACAGCAGGTAAGGAAGGTTCGTTAAATCCCAAGGCTAATAAGCTGTGTTACACTCTGCTGCCCCAAGGAATTACATTTTTATTTGTGTCAGACACATGAATATTAAAATTTTTTACTTGGAAGAGAAAGCATTAATACTCTAAGCTGATCATGAGCTCCCCTAAGCACCATACCCATATATCCAATTGCTTACTTGATAACACAATTTCAGCGTCCCATAGGCAATGCCAATTTAACATGTCCCAAAATTGATTTATCATCTTCTTCATGTAAACCTGCTCTTTCTGTTTCTCTTAGCTCAAGAAACAGTATCAATATGTATCTCCTTGCAAAGGAAAATGGATCATAAGGAAATGTACAAAACCTATTAATAGCGCTATTTATCTTGGTGGTTAAATTCTAGTTATTTTTATTTTATTCTTTATACTTCTCTACATTTCCCAGATTTAACATTTACATTATAATGTACCATATCATTATAACCTACTGTTTTAAAAATAAAAAAAAAACAAACAGAAATTGGTAGAGTAAAAAAAAAAGTCCACACTCTCCCAGTTCAACTTCCCTCTTCATGCATAAACGCTATTTATATATCCTTTCAGACATTTTTTCTAGGCAAATGTATTTTTATTTCTATGCATCCTGTAGAAAGTTTGGAATTTGTATACTTGCATATATACATATATATAATTTTTCCTAAGTGAAACTCTAATATATACTATATATTATATTGTAACTTGCTTTTTTCCTCTTAACAATATATCTTGGAGATTTTTCCAAGTCAAAACAGAGAGATCTCTCTCATTCTTCCTAATGGCTAGAGTATTCAATAGTGATGCCTGTACCATAATTTAATTATTCCCTTTATTGTTAAATTTATTTCCTATTTCTCATTATTACAAATAATGCTGCAAAGACCATTCTTATAGCTATATCCTGTTTCATCAATTCTTAAACAAAAAAAAACTTCTTGCCTTCACATTTTATCATTTTTGGTGTTTGGATGCATCTTACCACTGATGGCTTGTTACCATCACTGTCATCCAGGTGGTATTTGTTTTGTAAACTCTTTTTTTGTTTTTGATGTTTTCCTATAGGAATAAAAAAAGCATTAGCCTTAATGCATTTTAGATTTTATGAAATAGGTATCTTTTCATTCGTGCGTATTTCAGACATTTGTGATTTCCAGCAAATACATAGCTATTTACAGGTGGGATTGCTAGATTAAGGGGTATGTACACTTTCAATTTTGCTAGATACTTCCAAATTGTCCTCCAACTTATACAGCCATGGATCATCTTGGAAAGGGCTTGTTTTGTTTTCCTCACCAACAGTGACTACTACAATTCTTTTCATATTTACCAAGGTAATGGTTGATAAATTGGAGCTGTTGACTTAATTTACTCTTTTGACTCTTACACATATTGCAAATATTCCCCCCACCCCATTACTCTTCTTTCAACTTTGTTAATGGTGTCTTTCACCCTTCGGTTTTTTTCTTCATGTACCAAATTTGTCAAACTTTTTCCTTACGGCTTCTGGGGTTTATATTTTGCTTAGAAAGACCTCCACTCTGAAATTAGAAATGATTTTTCCTACATTTTGTTTTCGTACTTGGGTAGTTGTGTTTTGTGTTTTTCTTTTTCTTTTTTTAATCATTCGTAAGCTCCTTTTCTTTTACTCATGATTTTTTTTTCTTTTTTATTTTTTTATGACAGGTTCTCACTCTGTCGCCCAGGCTGCAGTGTAGTGGCACGATCTCAGCTCACTGAAACCTCCGCCTCCTGAGTTCAAGCGATTCTCCTGCCTCAGCCTCCCAAGTAGCTGGGATTACAGGCTTGCACCACCACGCCTAGCTAATTTTTGTATCTTGGTGGTTAAATTCTAGTTATTTTTATTTTATTCTTTATACTTCTCTACATTTTCCAGATTTAACATTTACATTATAATGTACCATATCATTATAACCTACTGTTTTAAAAATAAAAAAAAAAACACATATATATGTTTACATATAAAGAGGGGGTTTCACCATGTTGGCCAGGCTGGTCTCAAACTCTTGACCTCAAGTGATCCGCCTGCCTTGGCCTCCTAAAGTGCTGGGATTACAGGCGTGAGCCACTGTGCCTGGGCTTTTACCCATGATTTTAACATATAACTATGTATCTACATATTACTTGAGTTTGTTTCTTTAATGTTTCATTGATGTATTTATCTTTGATATACTTATTGTAGTTTTGTTGTATGTCTGTAGTATGAAATGTAAGTCGTGTTCCTCATGTAAAGCAAATTTCTTGGTTATTTACTTTGCATATGAGTTTCTGAATAAACTTAAGTGGTATATACTTCTAGTAATACACTAATATACGCTAACATCCATTCTCCCCTTTTTCTCTAATAGAATCCCTGCTTTTTTGCATAGGAACATGGCCATATAGAATAAACACAATTCCCATCCTGGAAGCTAGTTGTATTCATATGGCTGCTTTAAGCAATGAGATTCATGTAGAAAAGTAGGTACAATTCCTGGGAACAGTCCTTTTCTCCCTCTCCACTGGCTGGAATATACACAGGACGACTGAACATAAGGTTTGTTTGTTTGTTTGTTTGAGACAGTGTCTCGCTTTATCGCCCAGTCTGGAGTGCAATGGCATGATCTCGGCTCACTGCAAGCTCTGCCTCCCGGGTTCACACCATTCTCTGCCTCAGCCACCCAAGTAGCAGGGACTACAGGCACCCGCCACCACGCCCAGCTAATTTTTTGTATTTTTAGTAGAGACGGGTTTCACCGTGTTAGCCAGAATGGTCTCGATCTCCTGATCTCATGATCCGCCAGCCTTGGCCTCCCAAAGTGCTGGGATTACAGGCGTGAGCCACCGCGCCCGGCCAAAGATAAGGTTTTAAAGACAGCAAAGTAACAAGATAGAGGGAGCCTCAGTCTCTGACACCTTGAAGGGTGACACCAGCCCTGCCTTGTCTACCTGAACTTACATATATGAGAAAGACACTTCAATATTCCTGAAGCTGGTATTTTTAACTTTCTCTTACCGCCACTACTAACCCTAAGTAACAATTGGAATGGTAATTTATAAATTATCTGAAGATAATTGGCATATAGACAATATTTTTCAGACAGGAGCACAGTGTTTATTCAGGCATTTTATTTCCTCCATTAAAATGTATCATTTTCCTCATATGGATTTTGCATTTTTCCCACTGTTTATTCTTAGACAGTATACAGTTCCAAGTTTTGTTGCAAATGGGATTTTCAAATTACATTTCCAATTGGCCAATGCTATATTCTATATACAGATTTTCTATATAGTACAGATTTTCATGGTGAACTATTAAACAAAACTACCTTTTGTCATTTCTAATAGTTTTTTAACTGTTTCTCTTAGATGTTTGTCTCTACAATCACACTGCTCAAAATAAGGACTATGTTTTCTCTTTCTAATACTTCTATTTCTTAGGGTTAAATGATTGTTGCATAGGCAACAGTCATTACTGTCTTAAACCTGACTTGAATGCAGATGTTTGATGAAGCTTTCTGGAAGACCTCCCTACTCCTTAGCCAAGTTGAAAAGGCTTTATTCTATTCTCAGCCTGACAAATTTAAATCTGGACTGTGTTAAATCTTAGGAAATGTTTTTTGAGCATCTATCATGCTTATCGTGTTTTTTTTTTTAAGTTAAAGTAATAAATTTCCTAAAGGATTGAGTTACATAATACGTCATGTTGCACTTTTCAGATAAACCCTACTCTACCATGACACATTATTTTGGGGTATTTAATTGGTCATGTTTTTTCAACATGACCGATTTCAACAAATTACATTTGTTCCTAAGTGAGACTGGTCTACAGTTATCTTTGATGAACAATTTTCTGGAATAAGGATTATGCTAGCCTCAGAGACCAAATTGAGATGTTTCAACATTTTGTATAATCTAGAACTGCTTAAATAAAATAGAGATTCTCTTTCATAAGTTATTTCCTTTTAAATGCAAGCATTACAAGGACAGTGTTTTCTTTTGTCTGATTTTTTAAAATTGATTTATTGCTATCCACTTGCTAATTTCTAGTTTCATTGCATTGTAATGACAGGATGGACCCTGAATTCCTACCTATCAACAAACAAAAAAAATTGTGGTTTTTGCTTCATGGTCATCTTTTCATGGCATTTGAAAAGAAATATTCTATAGCTATTAAAATTTGTGCACTATATAATTCAAAACGTTTCCTCTATTTTGAACTCTTTATCTGACAATTTCTAAGAGCTGTGTTCAAATACGTAGCTATGATTATAAATTTGACAATTTCTTGTTTACCAAGTTTTTCTTTACATAATTTGGTATCATGCTGTGCAGATTGTGTTTTATGAGTTAATTTCTGAAATCCCTGCATGTTCTAAAATTGCTAGAATGTCCTTACTGTGCCCTTACTCTTGATAGTTTCACTCAAGATAGAAGTCTAAATTCAAAATAGTTCTCCCTCAGAACTTCAAAAATAGCAGTATGTTGTAGCACTCCAATGTACAGATGACAAGTCTGAGACCAATGTGATTCTTTTCCCCTTATAGGCACACTGTTTCTCTTTAGACATTTTGAGATTTTTCTCTTAAGCTTGGGATTACACCTATTTTGTCCATATTCATCCTGTATGACTTTTTCATTGTTTTTGCTCAGCACTGGAGACTTCTAATATGAATCTTTCATCAGAAGATTTTTTTTTCCCTATTCTTCACTTCTTTTTTCACTTTCTGGAACTCCTCTGTATATTTATACTGTAACATACATACATACATTCAAAAATATTTATTGCATAGTATTTACCTGGCACTGTGATATATGTGGGGTATTCAATGGTGAATTCTCTATACATATGGCTCTTAATCTCATGAAGTTTAATTTTTAAACAGATGGTGTTCTGGGTTTTCTATGTCTTTAAGAGATACATCTATGTCTTTTACTGTAACTTCCATCTTTTTTATCTTTTCTTGTAAGCTCTGGAAGTATCTTCAGCTCAAAATTCTAGCTCAGTAATTTGATTCTCAGCCATGTTTATTCAACTAATCAGCCTAAAACAGTTTATTTTCACAACTGTTTTTTATTTCCAAGATACTTCCTTATAGCAACTTGCATTTTTAAAATTAGTACAATAACCTCTAAAATATTTGAAGATTATAATGACATATAATATGATGAGGATTACATATGAAACTATTATAAGTAGTACTAATTATTATTCCATATAATACTAATTATACTTGGTCATTTTTTCCCCCTGAATTGTTTCCCCAGGAATTTTCTGCTTGTTAAGTTTGCTGTATATTTTTCATGTTGCTCTTTTCCTTAAATATTTGCTGTTTCTCATTTGTTTGTCTACTTGCAAATGAGAGCCTAGGAGTCAACAAACTTTTTATATAAAGGTTAGGCTTTGAGGCCCAAACACATAATCTGTCATATATTGTTTTGGTGTTCTACAACCCTTTAAAAATGTAAAATCTACTAAGAAATAGGTAGTGGGAGGCCTGCAGATAGCAGTTTTCCAACCAATAAATTTCTCAGTATCATTATCTGGAGTTTATTTTCTGGGCTTGAGTGAAAAACTCCCTGAAGATTGCAATTACAGGAAACCTAGCATTTTAATTGTGTGAGGAAGGAGAAAGGAACAGTCAGAAGGAAAATTGGGAAATAGCTGGCAGATTTTTCTTTATTTGCTTGTTTTCTAAGTATGAGGAATAAAGCTCCTAGTGGTAATCACAATACACCTAGGGCATTGCCACACTTCGATGGCCCCTATTTGTATGCTCTGCATTATATGCTCTGCATATATACTCTGTGAGTCTCACCTTATTTGGCAAACATCAAATTGTGTTACAGTTTTAGCTTAGAGGAATTCTGTGGACCAGTAGCTCTGAGTCAGAGACCAGAATAACTATCTAGTCCTTCAAAAATCTGGCTTAGCACACTACAGACACCCCATCTCAGAGCTGTCTCTACAACTAGAGGTACTTCTTTAATTATCATCTGTATGTGGCTGTCAGTTCCTTGGCTCTCTTGGTTTCACCAAGATCTAATTCCTTGTTTTGTATCTTCTAGAAATATTTCACAGCACCCTTGTCTTCCTAGTGTGATTATAAATCTATCCTTATTGCTGAAATTTGTATTATTGTATCTCCTCTACAATTTTAATAGAACTTTAGAATTTAATGACTTGAATCAAGCATGCCATTTTAATCTCTCTTAAATCTATACTTTTTACTGATCTAATAAATAAGCTACCCATAGTACCCTTCCACACTCCAGGCTATTTCATACCTCCCTGTCACCAAGGGGGCCATCTGTCACCATCAGCATCACCTCACCCTGACCCCTAATATAATACTTTTCAACTGTGTTTTAAAACAAAAACTGGGAAATTTTATCATTGTGGGATTCTCCGTAATATTTTCTGAAAGCCTTAGAATTCACAACAGACCTCTGGGAAAGTCAAGAAGAGATTAGACTAGTATGGCTGTCTCCAAGGAGGCCTCAAATGGTGGCAGGACCTACTGAATTTACCATTGCCAAGAATCTGCCCTTCAGCCTTGCAGATTCCCTGGATTTGTTCGAATACCAAATAGAGATCCAGCACTCAGGATAGGGACCATAACTTCCAAAAAAAGTCAAATTGTTTATTTATAAAATGAACTGTAACTGTCACGCAGACTAGAACATTCCTGCCTGTACGGTTACTCCATTTTCTGTCCATCAACAGGTGTCAAACTGTAATCAAAAGTTTGTATACCAGACGCGTGGCTCATGCCTATAATCCCAGCACTTTGGGAGGCCAAGGCAGGCAGATCACTTGAGGTCAGGAGTTCAAGACCAACCTAACCAATATAATGAAACCCCAACTCTATTAAAAATACAAAAAAATTAGCTGGGCATGGTGGTGTGTGTGTCTGTAATCCCAGTTACTCAGGAGGCTGAGGCACAAGAATCGCTTGAACCCAGGAAGCAGAGATTGCAGTGAGCTGAGATAGTGCCACTGAACTCCAGCCTGGGTGACAGAGTGAGGCTATGTCTCAAAAAAAAAAAAAAAAAAACAAGTTTGCTTGTAATTAATGCCACTAAATGGTACATTAAAAAATGATTAGAATGGTAATTTTATGCTATGTATACTTTACCACAATAAAAAAGTTTGCTTACATTCAAAGTAAGGACAATTTGGTAAATAAATCAAATGTTAAATAACATCTAAAATAATCTGATAATATCCACTTCTACAATAAGAACAATCTTGCCAACAAAAACAGAGTTCTTAAATACATTTCAACATGCACTAACATTTACCTTTGTAGTTCTTTTCTCTGTTTCTACATGTACAAGAATGAGCTTATTATATGGGAAAATTACTACTCCTACTAACTTCCCAATATAGTTGTAAGTATTAAATGAGGGGGGAAAGGACCCCATTTTCTGACTCCCACAAGTCTGTTACAGATTCCAGTGCTTTCAGAAAGTATTATGAAGGATCCCCCAAACCTATGTTTATATTCAAAAGGGCGGAAACTCCTGCCTTGATAGGGGAGAGTTACAGGCACCAGAAATTTGTATGAGGACCCTGTGAATGTTCTCAAAGTGCAATCACTGACCACTACCTTCAAAATCATGTGAGATATTTGTTAAAAATATATCACCTCCAGGATAGGCGTGGTGGCTCATGCCTGTAATCCTAGCACTTTGGGAAGCTGAGGTGGGAGGACTGCTTGTGTCCAGGAGTTCAAGACTAGCCTGGGCAACAAAGCAAGACCCCATCTCTACAAAAAAAATATTAGCTGAGAGTGATGGTGCACGTCTGTGGTCCCAGCCACTTGGCAGGCTAAGGCGGGATGACCGCTTGAGCCCAGGAGGTCAAGGCTGCAGTGAGCCATGATCATGCCACTGAATTCCAGC
Organism: Nomascus leucogenys; assembly: GCF_006542625.1. NCBI lineage: Eukaryota > Metazoa > Chordata > Mammalia > Primates > Hylobatidae > Nomascus > Nomascus leucogenys. The sequence continues at coordinate 84,599,962 of NC_044392.1, forward strand.
CTGCACGACAAAGACAGACCCTGTCTAAAGAAAAAAAAAAAAAAAGCAGAAAAAGAGAACACCTCCAAAGAATATGCTCTGGTAAAATCTACGTTGGTACCCCCAAATCCTCATTTCTACAAACATTTAGAACTACTCCCCTTTTCTAACATTTAAGGTGACCTGAAGGATGAAGAATCAGCCAAGGAAAGCTGACGGGTATAGGCTATAGAATAAGAAAACGCAAAGGTCTTTGTAGGAAAGAAGTCATCAAAAAAGTAACAGAAGGCCATTATGGCTGGTGAGAATGGTATATGATATAAAGTTGGAAAGCTAGGCCAGTCTGATCAACATGATAAGGAGTTCTAACTGTATAGGTACAAAAAAAAAAACAAAGCATGAGATTAACATCATCTGAATTACATTTTTAAAAGCTGAATCTACCATGGTAAGGGTGGAATCAAGATTAGTTAATAAGAAATGATCATGACTTGAACTGGGTTGGTTGCAGTGGAGGTAGAAGAGTGGGCAGATAAATTTTGGAAGTAGAACAGACAGACTTTTTGATAGACTGTAGGTGGGAAGTGATAAAAAGGGAATAATACAGGATAGTCCCTAGGCATGTAGCTGAAACAACTGTATAGGTTATAAATAAATTTCTTTGGTTATTTAGAACTATGTATCTCACTTTGTAATAGAGAAAACAAGTGATACTTGGAAAACAGAAGTTGAAAGGCGTTTAAGATCTTATATAAATCCTTATTACAAAAGCAACGCAAATATAAACACTAAGGATCACAAAAACTAACCTGACTATAAAGTAAACTGCCCGTCTACAAATTATCCAATAGAAAATACATGAATTTGAATTTCTGAATTAAGCACAGTAACAAAATACACTTTTATCATTACCTTGCAAATTAGCTAGGCTGTATAAAGGCTCGTGTGTCCTACAAAAAAATACTACTTAGATGTTCTTTCCTATCTCTCATTCTAAAACATTTACCCACTTGTTACATAGGATTTTTGTTACATAATGGTCTTCTTTCCGAAAGTTTCATATCTCAATCAGACGACCAGAGACATTGTTTTAAAAAAAACACTCAGCTTAGTATCAAAAGAACCAAATACTAATAACCTAGAGGAATTTATTATTCTTTTACCTTAGCCCTTCCACAAATATTTTTAAATACAGGAGAAATAAGAGGGTAACAAGTCCTATTATCCTTAAAATTTGAACTTCTAAGCAAAAAGGCTTTCAAAAGCCTGCTAAGTAAATACAGACTCCTAGATAGTATCCAAATTTCTCTAGTCTTCAAGTACCCTTCTCTTATTTGGCACCAAATCCCTAAAATGAGATGCAAGTATCTATTAGATATTACTAGCTTAAAGCTAGGCAAACCTAGTTCACCTCAAAAAAAAAAAAAAAAAAACTGTATTGGTTCAGAAAGTCTAGTTTTAAAAGCCTTATTTTATACAAAAAGATAAATTATCTGTGGGATTCTACAAATGTCCATACATTCACCCACTTAATACCTTACAATTTGATATATCCATTCATTTATCCATTTGATGCCTCAAAACTTTAAGAATCTAATTTCACTGAAATATAGCCCCCTACGCCAGGCGTGGTGGCTCACACCTGCAATCCCAGCACTGTGGGAGGCCAAGACAGACAGGTCACTTGAGCACAAGAGTTCGAGACCAGCCTGGACAACATGGTAAAACCCCATCTCTACAAAAACTACAAAAATTAGCTGGGCATGGTGGCTCACACTTAACAGTCCCAGCTACTTGGGAGGCTAAGTTGGAGGATCGCTTGAGCCCAGGAGGTTGAGGCTACACTGCACTCCAGCCCGGGTGACAGAGTGAAACCCTGTCCCAAAAAAGAAAAAAAAAAAAAAAATACAGACCCTACTCTCAAAAGAGGCCACAGTAAAGATTGAAAAAAATAAAAGCACTACTTTTTAGTGACACAGATAGATGGTTATTTGAAAATAAATAAATTTTAAGAATAGATCCTCTATCAAGCTCATGTTCTCTTTTTAAATATGTAGGTATATAAGCCATAAAAAGTAATTTTTAAAAAAGGATAGAAATATTTGAAAGAGAAATAATTCTTTTAAAAGAAAAGTCTGCTTCTTGGTTCTTCAGTCAAAAACAGACATGACAAAAGAACTAACACAACTACACAAAACTTTGTATCAAATATATTTTCAGCAAGACTTCAAGATTTGACACAGGCACAGGGAAAACGAACAAACTTAAAAAGAGTATAAATAAGGTCAGTTACAGACTCACTTCTATTTGAAATGTGTTTTAAAAAAAATTTTAGTCTTACTTTTTAAAAATATGATTGAGAAATTTTTTTTCTTTAATTCAAGTCTTCTCAATCATCTTAAAATACTTGTGAGCTGAACTGATACATTAAGGCAAATTTTGATTTTAAATACTCATTTCATTGATGAACTCTGTTTCATTTAAACTGCTAATCCAGGGAGAAAGTTTTCATAAAAAACATTTTATTGCTACAAAGGGAAACATGGTCACAAAGAGCCTTTAAGCGTATCTTAACGCAAATTACTATTCAATGTCTAATGCAGTAAAAAAATACACAGAGCACAAAATACTTGCCCAGTTTATATCTTCTAGGGTAAGTATTCAAAAAATTGATGCACACTTGAATATTCACTCCCAAGAGCAGCATTTAAGATAAAATGATTAGAATAGATATACTAACAATACACATTTGTTATCCTTAACATCAATAAAGTAATAAAAATTAAGCTTAAAAATTATACAAACAACTTATCGGATCTAAGTTTGGTAGCTATAAAAACTAAACTAAAATAGTTTTACCTTCATTTTATTAGACAAATGTTAAACATTTAGAAATTATATAAAACAAATTTTAATATATGGAATGCATGCAACACGGGTGTTAATTCATATTTTAAGCTATTAAATTTCTTACCCTTTTTGACATTAGAACCAAAATGTAAAGCTCCTTTTAAATCTAATACCTTATATTTAATTTTCTTCAGGTTGCTCAACAGGGAAGTCAGCAGGTTCTTCCTTTGCTGTTTCTTCCTCTACTTCCTCGACTTCCCCCACTCCCTCTACTTCTCCCACTGCCCCTACTTCCCCTCCTTCCCCCATTCCCTCTATATTTCCCTCACCTTCTATTCCTCCTTCTCTCACTTCCTCTACTTCTTCCACTTCCTCTACTTCCCCCACTTCCTCTGCTTCTTCTTCCTCCTCTTCATCCTCCTCTTCTTCAATAGGTTCATCAATCTTCTCTTCATCCTCCTCATCTCCTTCTATTTGCTGATCCTGAGAATGGTCTTGAATTTCAAAAGGATTCTCACCCTAAAAACATAAGAAATGGCTTTTAAAATCAGCACATTCATTATTACATGATATGGCAAGTGAAATTTTTACTTGCCATATCATGAGGAATAAATGCCATTTTGAAACTTTTCATTGTAAATTATAATAAATTCATTAAGTATTTGTTGAGTGTCCATTTCATACCAATGTGAGCATATAACTTACTGAAGCCATTACTTTATACTCCATAACTGAAATGCTTAAAGGTCATATTTTCCCCTTAACTGTATTTCTAAATAATCATACACACACGCGCGCACACACACACACACACACACACATATGACAAAGGCAAGTGTGGTTTTTGGTAGAAACAAAAGGGATGATGCAAAGATTTACATTTTAATTACATGAGTAGTTAATGTTACAGAATCTCTTTAAAACTCAAATGAAAATCAGGTACCTTGCTTAATCTACTAGATACCATGCCTTACTTCTACTTTTAAAAAGTAGACAAATGGCTCACGCTTGTAATCCCAGCACTTTGGGAGGCCGAGGCGGGCAGATCACGAGGTCAGGAGATTGAGACCACGGTGAAACCCCGTCTCTACTAAAAATACAAAAAAAATTAGCCGGGCGTGGTGGCAGGTGCCTGTAGTCCCAGCTAGTCGGAGAGGCTGAGGCAGGAGAATGGCGTGAACCCGGGAGGCAGAGCTTGCAGTGAGCCGAGATTGCGCCACTGCACTCCAGCCTGGGCGACAGAGCGAGACTCCGTCTCAAAAAAAAAAAAAAAAAAAAAAAAAAAAAAAAAAGTAGACAAACCTCTCAGTAAATATTCACAGGTACAACTTTAATATTTTATTTTAATACTTCAATTATATATCTGGATCAAATCTCATATAAATTTGACCATATCAGAAGGCTATATTAATGCAGTAAGAAATGAAGTAACAGTGAAGGTTATTAAGCAGGAATATATTAAGACTGGCATTACCCTTTAAGATGAATGACACAGGAATGTGTAGGATGAAGTAGAGAACCAAAAGAAGGAATACTAGTGAGGAGGCTACTCTAATATCCCAGACCAGGGAAATGTAAAAGATATGGTGACATTATTCACAGAACAGGTAAATTACAATCACTATTCTAATGGAAAAGAAAAGGGGAAGAAGTGTGTATATGCTATTAATATATATAACTTCAGATATCTATATGTCTAACAGGCAGCTATAAATCTACAACTCAAAAGAGAGGAGAGTTCAAAATAAGATATTTACATTTATGAATTGCCTGCTTGCAGAGAGTGCACGGTGAAGCCAGGGTCTTAAATGGGAAGGCCCTGGGATGCGACTGGTGGATTAAGTAGAAAAAAGGGCTACAGTAAAAACCCTACGAAGACGCCTATACTATACATGGGGGCAGCAGAAGTTAGAAGTGAAGGAACACGGCCGGGCGCAGTGGCTCACACCTGTAAGGCTGAGGCAGGTGGATCACAAGGTCAGGAGATCGAGACCATCCTGGCTAACACGGTGAAACCCCGTCTCCACAAAACATACAAAAAATTAGCCGGGCCTGATAGCAGGCACCTATAGTCCCAGCTACTCGGGAAACTGAGACAGGAGAATGGCGTGAACCCAGGAAGTGGAGCTTGCAGTGAGCCAAGATCATGTCACTGCACTCCAGCCTGGGCGACACAGCGAGACTCTGTCTCAAAAAAAAAAAAAAAAAGAAGTGAAGGAACACTTGGTGCAGGAGGAAACCCAGGACAGTAAAAGACTACCTGATAAAAGAGAATTTCAAGAATAAGTGATAGATCAACAGTGTCAAATCATACATATAAAAAAGCAGAAAGCAATTGAAAAAGGTCACCAGAGTTAATCATCATTACAGAATGGGGGTTCTTGAGGATTTATTGTACTATCCCCTTATTTTCATACATTTGTTATAATTTTTTAAAGACCACTAGATTTGATAATGACAACATTAGTAATCTTAGGAAGAGCAGTTTCAAAAGTATGATGTGACAGTTAGACAGCAGCAGTTGTCCAAGAATATATCTTTAAAATTTCCTATGAAGCTGTCAAAAACCACAGGCCCTGATTCCAACACCCTGAGATTTTCATTTAGTCTGTACTGGAGCTCTTGCTGAAAACACAAATTCCTGGATCAATCTCAGACCGCCTGAATCAAAATTTCCAGGGGAGAAGCTCAGTAACTTGCACATTTAAGAAGCATTTCAGGGCAACAATTAGCTGGGTGTGGTAGCACGTGCCCATAGACCTAGCTACTCAGGAGGCTGAGGCAGGAGAATCGTTTGAACCCAGGAGGTGGAGTTTGCAGTAAGCCAAGATCACGCCACTGCCCTCCAGCCTGGGCAACAGAGTGAGACTCTTGTCTCAAAATAAGAGAAGCATTTTTGGAGATATTTATCAGTGAAGTTTGGGAAACCCTAATTCAGAAAGCCTAAAAAAGGGCTTAGGCAGCTTTTTGTTTATCTTAGCCTCACGGGTGATTGAACACATTCCTCAGGTTGAGAACTACTAGTTTAAAGAGTGAATAATAGAGAAGAAGCAAAGAGCATGTGCAAAGTAAACTACCATTTCAAGTACGCTGGGAAGAGACAAGATGATAAAATAGGGTGGGCCAAAGCCTAGGAAAAGTAAAGTCATTTTTAGTTTAGGGAACTCAAAAGCATGTCTATTTGAGGAAGATGAGAAAAAAAAAGGAAAAAAATCAGATGCAAGTAAAGGAAAAAATAATGATGAAATCAGAACAAAGATGAAAGGCAAAGAAGATTTTTCCTCACAGATAAAAAAGGTGAAGGAAGATCTATCTAAGGCAGAAATGAGAACACTTACTGAATTTACATCTAATGGTCTCAATCTCCCTAATGCAGGAGAAGAAATAAGCATATGGGAAGTAGCTGAGTGTGGTGGAGTGTGCCTGTAATCCCAGCTACTAGAGAGGCCGAGGTGGGAGAATGGCTTTAAACCCAGGAGTTCAAGGCTGCAGTGAGCTATTATCACACCACTGTACTCTGGCCTGGGCAACACAAAGAGATTCTGTCTTAAAATATATATATAAGAAAAAGAATATGGGAAGCAAAGAGAGCAAGAATGAAATCTGAGACGTGAGGTTATTAAAGGTTGGAAGAGTCACTACAGGAAACACATTACACTGGTAGTTAATAAGTAAAATTATTGTGAATTGACTGAAAATCTGGGAAACACAGGACTGGCACGCACGATTCCACATTTTTTAGCAAGACAAACATTAAAGCTAACTGTAGAGCTAGAACTAATAAGGAATTTGAGAACGGCACCCTTCCCTATTGAAAGGGGTGATTATCAATGCCCAGAGCAGAGAGTGAAGGCAGAACAAGATGACACAGAGAATTAGGAGAAACTGATGAATTGATTATCTCGATGAAGACAAAGTTGTTTTGTTTTGTTTTGTTTTTTTCTGTCTTCTCTGCTGTGTATCTAAGGGACAAAGATTTAAAAGGGCTTTTTATCAGACTGAGAGCACTTGACAGTGGAGGAGTTTTAAGCCATGACCAGAGCTGACCATGAGCAGAAGATGTTCTGGGGAATGACAACAGGGAACAGAGCAGACAGGCATGCTGAATAAAGGGCCATCATTGAGTAATGTGACTCCAGTGCTTCTTGAATTTTCACATGCATATAAATCAACAGGAATCTTGTTAAAATGAAGATTCTTATTCAGTAGGCCTGGGTATGACCTGAAATTCTGCATTTCTAATGAGCTCCCAAGTGATGCCAATACTGCTGATCCAAAGATCACATCCTGAGTAACAAAGTTCTAGAGGAGTTCTCAGTTCAGGTGCGTTCTCTATAATATGTGCCTGAGCAGGATACTCCCACCAGTGACATCTCTCATTCCATGAAGTGACTCGATTGTGTAACTTGAAAATACTATATAGAAATTCTAATTTTGCATTCTTCCCTCATTAAAAATTATCTTCATACATCAATAGAAACCACTGACTTCTCAGAAGTTTGGGACAATGTAAGAATAAAAATCTAATTTTTCCTTCTTTAGCTATGATGCTTTTTGATGCCACACCTCCCATAATATTGGGTTTCAATTGAGGGCTGCATTCATTTCTTTAAAGTAGTGTCAAGAATGTACTAAACAGTGACAAATATTAACGAATATTAGATTAACAAATTAGAAAATGGGCCCCTAAGGAACAAGCTGCAAGAACTAATATTATTTAGCTTGGAAAGAACCGGTAGAGGGACAATTTAATGGTCATTAAATATGTATCAGGTTTTCTTCACAGAGTAGCTGTTAATAGTCACAATAGACAAAATAAACAAAACTTCTTTAATCTATACTTACTAATGTAAATAACACACTGTTGTAAATCCTCAACACAACAGCTCTCTTCAGTGTAGAATAATGATTTTAAGGTAGGTATTATTTTGTAAAGACTGAAAAATAACTTCTATGAGACCAGTCTGGGTATTATAAGAGAAGTAAAAACAGAACAAAACCAAAAGACTAACCTCTAAAATTTATTCCCGAATCACAGTAAGCTCTGATTTGTATAGTAAGTGTTTATCATAAATTTTATGTAAAGATGGATTCAAGCCATAACATATGGCAAAAACCCTGAGGAGTAAAGAGTATATATCCAGTCGTTCACATCTGAGTTTCCTAACATTAGAAGCAACCTCTCTTCTCCTGCCCTCCAAATTCCATGAGATTCCTTCTCCTGGAGCAACATATCTGACCTTCCTGCTACCCTCCAACTTTTATTCAAGGAAAAGGAATGATTTATGCAATTAGCATGCTTGGAAGCAAAAACTAGGTGGACACTACACAGTCCCTTGTGGGTCCCCTCTTTTGGGTCTTCCTAGTGACAGAAAAGGTACATCCTAGTCTGTTCTATGCCATGTGGCAAACTAGGAGAAGCCTGTTGCTGTCCATCTGGGCTGGTAACAGAAATTGGGAGGATCTAAGTATACCTAATTCAGAAGTGAAATATTAAAAGTCCACAGCAATACATAGCTAAGATATATTCTCCAAGTCAATTTTTTCTCAAATCAAGAATAAAGCTGACATTTTGATTTTCTATCTAATTCTTGTGTATTTCTCATTGATTCAGAGCTACAAAGGTGGTAAGAGAGGAATCACTGCTCCCACCTTGACCAACCCAACAATTAGGAAAAAAGATGTTTTACCTATATGCAAGATACTGAGTAAAATTCTTCTTAATATGTTATACTATATTCAAGTATCACAAAAGGTTACTATGTCACCAGTTAATTATTGCAATACTACAATATTATTGAAAAGGTTTTTGCCCTAAAATCTTACCTTAACAAAACGTTCATATCGCGCCTTCACTATTGGATTATTTAAAATGCTTGTAGCAGTCAAGACACTCTCTCTTTTTATTTGTTCCTTATAAGCCTATAAAAAACAGATCACACAGAGGGTTCTTGAAAACCATGCCATGAAAAATATTTCCATAATTAAAACAGCATTTCATGCTCAAACCCTTAGATTTAAATGACTTATCTTTTTACAAACTATAGAGCAATAGCAACTACTGTAACCACAATCTAAATCTATGAATTAAAACAATGAAGATTCAAGCCAATCAGCTTCAACAGAAAACACTCAGTCCCACAAATCTACAAGTTTAGATTCTACTAGATATCTGCCTTCTCTTCTTTCCACTCCACATCTGCCTCCCCAGCCCCCAACTATTAATTTTCATGCTGTCAAAAAATAAAGAATAATTTTTCATACTACAAGAGTATCTAGTCTTCCTCTAGGCTGTAGTTATTTCAAGACTATTGTACAGAGGAAGAAAGTTAACAGTATAGAATGTCTAATTGCCAAAATGGTGTCAAGGGAATATCAAGAGAAGAAAAAGACATAGATTAAGAAAAGATTGTATGTGTTCAAAAACGCTTGAAGAAATCTGAATTAAATGAGGTTCACTTCAATATAAAATACAAGTTTAACACTTGGGTATGTTCTATTTAAAACTTAAGACTTTAATATCTGAATCTTTAAATATGCTTTTCAAACAAATTGATTTCCCACAATATAAACATTTGTATTGTCTGAAATAAATCTGACTAAATAAAACCAGCCAAGCCAATAGAGAAGCAGAAATATACTGACCAAAAAGAAGACAGTAAATTTTTCAGGGATATTCTATTAAAAAATGTAACAATAGATGCTAGCTGATAATGCTGTTTTTAAATGTATTTTCCCCAACCATTAGAAAAATGTATCAGCAATAATCAAATCTTTACTTTCTTCTTTATTCTAAAACACAGACACACACAACACACACACTCTCTCACAAAACTGTTTTGCACTGACTTTTTAAAAAGTTAACAGTTCAACAAAAGCTACGATTTCCTGAATGCTTACCATTACCAGACACTATTTTAATTGCCTTATACATTTTAATTAATCTAATTCTAAAAAAAATCAGATAAGAGTAGAATGATCATCTAACCTCATTTTACAGATAAGGAAACTTAGACAAAGAAAGGCCAACTTGCTTGCTTAACACATGTTATACATTGAACAACTCAGGGAGTCTTACTTTAGAGCTCAATCTTAACCAGTATATACTGCCTCTCTGAGTATACTTACAGTTATTTTCATATGAGATTGATAAATTGATAAAATTGCAGATAGGTGTGAAGCTATGGCCAAAGAACAATAAAAGACTGATGGATAATCCAGCAACTTTATTAAGACAGATGAAAATTTTACCTGCTTCCCTTTGATATGATCAGGAGATTTTAGGTGCTGCTGAACTGAACTATGTAAAGCAGGGACATGCACACCGCAAGCGCTGCAATGAACTGTCTCTACCTTCATCATGTGATCATCTGCAGTAACACCTACAAAAGACATCCAATTATTAAAGAAATGATTCATACATTATTTCTGACCAATGAAGTTTTTACTACTTAATTTCCATGATTATTTATACCCCTTCTTCCATCACAGTGTATAGGTTTATGTTGACTATTTCTACCACATCTCATAAATCTACATATGTAGATTTAATATATTACTAATTAAAATTATTAAGGTACGATTACATTATAGTTCCTAATCATGTTAAACCATGCTCTGTGGCCTGTACATTCATCATCCCAAAACTATAATATAAAGGAAAACAAATATTGATTTTGTAGTAAAATAAGAATTTCCATGTTATGAATGTGGATGAGTAAGAAACAGGGAAAGGAAGTCAAAACTGGATTCATAAGGAACAAAGGTATTCTGGATCTTGCAAATGGTGACCGGGGTTTATTACAGGTGAAGGTACAAATATATGCAAGGGAAGGGTGAAACAGAATGGTACTTTCTGCAAGTTAGTACAACTGGAACAGAGAAGAAGAGACTAAAGATGAAAATAGAAAAAAAGAAGGGCCTAAATAATAAAGAGCTTTATGTGCCACGCCTAGGAATTTGAACTTGATCCTGGAGAGGATGAGGAGCCACTAAAAGTTCCTGAAATAATGAGATCATGTAGTAAAATCGTTAAGAAAAACTGGAAGTAATGAAACTACTTCAGAAATACTACAATTGTCAACAGAAAAGGATTTGAACAAATACAGTATTTAAAGGAGAGGTAAAGAAACAGATTTGATAAATATTTAAAAGATAGAATTGATGTTATCAATTGATCAGTACTATAGATACAGTAAGGAGAAAGTACCTAGTATAACTCTACTTCTGGCTTTGGTAGATGGTGCAGGCCCTTCTCAAGATACAGGAAGGAAAAAACTGTGACGTTTTGTTTTGCTTTCTTTGTAAGGTAGGATATGCTCAAGGAGACGATAAATTTTTTGGATATGTTGATTTTGTGTGACTGCTGTAAAGAGATGTTAGTAGGCAGTTAGATGTGTAAGACTAGAGTTCAGAAGAATGATCTGTGCTAGAAATATAGATGTATAAGTAATGAACATCTAGATACTAACTTAAGCTCTGTAAGTGAATTTATTAGGAAGGAATATAAAAAGAGATGGTAATGGGGCTAATGACAAGGTACTGAGAAACATCAAATTCTAAAAGAGTGGCAGAGAAACCATAAAGACTTAAAAAATGACAAAAGGATAAAGAAAACATTAGGTCAGTGAAGTGCCACAGAAACAAAGGAAGAAAATTTATTCATGAATAATGTAGTTAGTAAAAAATGTTACGGAAGATAATGATTCAAAAGAACCTAGAGAAGTTGGTGTTGGTAACTTCTGTCACAGCAGTTTCAGTAGACTAACAGTAGTAGAAAGTTGTTTAATGTGCTTAATGTAATACATGAGAGATGAAGAAGCAGGGACTAATGTGGGTTATGCTTAAAGAAGCATGGTTATTTAAAAAGAAAAAGAAGACAGGTTATTTAGGAGAACTAGTGTCTGTTTTTCTTTCCTTTTCTTTTATTCCTTTTGTTGGCTGTTTTTTGTTTGGTTAGTTTTTGTTTTTGTTCTTGTTTTGTTTTGTTTTTTTAAGTAAAAGCATATTTACAGACTCCAGAGATGGAATCAAAAGAGAAGGAAAGACTAAAAAAACAGAAGAGTTCATAACTTGAATTTTGGGAGAAGGAATAACAGAAACAGAGAACAGAGAGAAGTATCTTTCATCTAGAGGAAAAGGTAACTTCCTCTCAAACTGAAGTGAAGAAAGTAATGGCAGGTAATGACAAATTTGTAAGCATGAGAACAGGAAGACAAAGAAGTTCATTTCTGGTAACTCACTCAGAGCTACTGTATATATGACTGTACTATATCACTCTAGTGGCTATCATTTACATTTAAATAGGTTATGATATATAAAAATACATGCAGAATTTTAAAATAATTTGTTTCAAATACTTACCTTCCATAACATCTTTTTCAATTATTTTAACTACTTCTGTTTGATTATTTGTCTGTTGCTTACGAATAGATGTTTTCCTGAATTTATTCACCATACACTCCTAGAAAACAAAATAGAAAGAATCCAAATAGCTTTCAATGAGCACTCAAGTATAATGCTTAGCACCTTGTTCATTCTATGGAAGATACAATATCTGCTATAGAAGAATTAACATCTTTTCTCAAGGAGTTTACAATTTAATTGAAAAGATAATCATAAAATACTAGGAACCTACAAAACTTATTCATTTTTCAAAGTATATTTTAAGCATATAGAGAAAGGGATCAAAGGGAGCTAGAATATTTAAGAGGTCTTCCAGAGTACGTGGGTATTTAAGTTATAAAGGACACACAGAAACCCATTAAGGATATAAAATACAGAAGATTGTTAATTAAGGGTCACAGTTCTATGAGAATTACAGTGGTCTGAATGATCACTTTTTTTTTTTTTTGAGATGGAGTCTCGCGCTGTCATCCAGGCTGGAGAGCAGTGGTGCAATCTCTGCTCACTGCAACCTCTGCCTCCCGGGTTTAAGCAATTCTCCTGCCTCAGCCTCCTGAGTAGCTGGGATTACAGGCACGCGCCACCACACCTGGCTAATTTTTGTATTTTTAGTAAAGACAGGGTTTCACCATGTTGCTCAGGCTGCTCTTGAACCCCTGACCTCGTGATCCACCCGCCTCAGCCTCCCAAAGTGCTGGGATTACAGGCGTGAGCCACTGTGCCCAGCCCTTTTTTTTTTTTTTGAGACGGAGTCTCGCTCTGTCACCCAGGCTGGAGTGCAGTGGCGCGATCTTGGCTCACTGCAAGCTCCACCTCCTGGGTTCATGCCATTCTCCTGCCTCAGCCTCTCCGAGTAGCTGGGACTACAGGCGCCCGCCACCACACCCGGCTAATTTTTTTGTATTTTTAGTAGAGATGGGGTTTCACCGTGGTCTCGATCTCCTGACCTCGTGATCCGCCCGCCTCGGCCTCCCAAAGTGCTGGGATTACAAGCGTGAGCCACCGCGCCCAGCCACTGTATTTTTAACTTTCTAATAATTCCATCTCTTCTGTCCAAATTAATTATATGTACAATCAACAGTCCAGCTCAAGCCCCTTCTTTAAGCATTCCTTAACATTCCCAACTATCTTTCCCTTTGCTAAACCCCTACAGTATTTCTGAATTCCTGGCATTGCCACTTAACAGTCATTCAACTGCACTGAGCATAATTATCTTTCATGATAAAAATGAATTGTTACAGGGCTCAACTGAAATAACGAATGAATGTAACCAGCACAACTCCAGTTAATGGATGATAGTTGACTCTACATCAGTAAAGTTGTTAAAGGACACCTCCTGCAGAAACAACTGTGAAAAATGTAATAATTTCTGAAATAACAAATACAAATTCTATTATAGAGGAATTCACAAGTAATTCTGGGTTAATTTTAAAACAACTCTCTTTAAATAGTAAATTAAAATTTGAGAACATAAATGCGAGAGATGGGGAAAGTGAAAAATGAAATCATAAGAAATTCATATCAATAAAATGCTTCTCACTTCAAAAACAGCTACTCACATGCAAAAACTCCATAACTACTTTATCAAATTTAGTTTGTTTCTGTATATGATCTAACGTTTCCTGATGTGAAGAACTTTCCAGATGCAGTTCAATATCTTTTTCTTCAAACGTTCGAAATTTACAAAATGAACATGTAAATGCCATTCTGTGAGGGAAAAAAAAGTTTTCCTTTAAATATTACTTTATTCACCTATAAAGAGTTCATAAGAATATACCATTGAAACTAATTTTACCAACATAAACGATTTCCTTTCTTCCTCTTTATGACTGAATTAAACTTAGCTTAAATCAAAAAAAAAAAAACAGTATTTAAGTACATATTTGGACAGCACCCATACACCACTTTGCATTTCTAGCCCACCCTGGAGCTTCCGGGTAGGAAAAATGGAATCAGGGGATCTGTAAATTATCCACTTCAAGCCTGGACCAATTAAAAAGCCAAAGCAAACCTCAAGAAGTATCAAGTTCCAAAGTTCTGCAACTTATTTTACATGTTGTTCCATCCTCAAGCTTCTAAACCAATGGTAGTATCAACAAAGCAAGGTGGCATACCACCAGACAATCATAATTCACTCCTGTGGAATTCTTGGGTGATAAAAGTCCTGCCTGCTAAAGGACTACTTCACTTAGGGATAACTAATAGGCCTGGACTGGACGAATGCATACATCTGTAAGCTCAAGAGCCACTCCATAATGAACAGTCCCACGTAATTGTTTCTTTTTTTCTTTTCCTTTTTTTTTTTTTGAGATGGAGCCTGGCTCTGTTGCCCAGGCTGGAGTGCAGTGGTGCGATCTCAGCTCACTGCAACCTCCACCTCCCAAGTTCAAGCAATTCTCCCACATCAGCCTCCCAAGTACCTGGGACTACAGGTATGCACCACCACACCTGGCTAATTTTTTTTGTATTTTTAGTAGAGATGGGGTTTTTGCCACCTTGGCCAGGCCAGTCTTGAACTCCTGACCTCAGGTGATCCGCCTGCCTCAGCCTCCCAAAGTGCTGGGATTACAGGTGTGAGCCACCGTGCCCAGAATAACTGTTTCTATCTTACATTATTTTCTTTTCCTTGAATTTATGCCAGCAGTCACATAACTGGTTTCTGTCTCCAGTCTCCATTTTCCAATTAATTCTTTGCAATGCTATTAGATTTATTTTCCCGGTTGAGAGTATGAGTTCTGGAGCCAACTGCTGAGTTCATATCCTAATTCCATTTTGTGATCTTGGGCAAGTTACCTGACTTGGTTTTCTGGGCCTTGGTTTTCTTACATTGAGATGAGAACACTCACAGAGGTGTCTGAGGATTTTTAAAAATTAACACAGACAAAGCCCTTAGAACATTTCCTAAAACACAATAATTATTCAATTAATTATTGCCAGTTCCTATAGGAGGTAAGAGCACATTACTGCTCAAAGGGCTTCATTAGCTCCATAAGCTCAAAAAACAAAGACAAAAATGTTTTCAGCTGCCATCAAGGAAATTTCCTAACCTCTCCTTTTTGGCTTTACTCACCAATACCTTTAAGCATTATCTGGCACAACATGTCTTCATTAAATGTTTAAATTTGATTATACCTCTCACCCATTAGAGTCACTTCAATCTACACTGCTTTCAATTTTCTAAATAACAATAACACATTCCTGTTTGCTTTGATGGCAAGCCATGGCCTCTACCTGGGCTGCCTCTCACAACTCCTCCTGTAACCCCACCATTCCTGGATCAATTCAAATACTACTTCCATCATTGTAGCCTCCCCTGATTTCCATGCACCCTTATTTATTTATTTTTTGAGACAGAGTCTTGCTCTGTTGCCCAGGCTATGGAGTGCAGTGGCGTGATCTCAACTCACTGCAACCTCCACCTCCCAAGCTCAAGCTATCCTCCTACCTCAGCTTCCCAAGTGGCTGGGACCACAGGCACGTGCCACTACACCTGGCTAATTTTTGTATTTTCTGTAGAAATGAGGTTTCACCATGTTGCCCAAGCTGGTCTTGAACTCCTAGGCTCAAGCAATCAGCCCGCCTTGGCCTCCCAAAGTGCTGGAATTACAGGCATGAGCTACCACGCTTGGTCTCCTACACCCTTATTTAGAAGTTATTTCTCATGAGACTACATTGTACTTCTCTTCTGGTATCCTTCACCATATACTATTATTTATGTACATCTCTCACACATCCATCTCTTTCTCCCTAGGTTCCCTTAAGGGTAGATATAAACCTTTCCATGAGCTTTATTATGTGGAAAGCATTCAAATATCCAAGGGAAGGAACCTATCACAAGAATAGTGATGTACTCAATCTCGAATCCTCCTAACTCAAAGTAAAACTGCTCTGATAAATGAAAATAACTTAGACTACTTTAAAGAAATTATATCCTAAAATGATAATTTATGAGTCGACATTTTTTTGGTTATATCATCAGATTTATATTTAGAGTTACAGAGAAAACAGCTAAATGAAAGTTCAGTTCTTTCATTTTCTCTAAATCACAATTTTATATATTATATTAACATGAACACAATCCAGATTATGTTAACATGAACATACTCCATATCTAAAATTTTTCATGAGAAAAGTACTCATAGGGCAATTAAATTTAAAAAACTGCATCTTATAATGTAAAATGACTTTTACACTCTGAGACGCTGATAATTTAAAGTCATTTCTACACCAAAATGTAACTATGCCTGTTACTTCTACCAAAAGAAGGAATCACAAGAGATAATGAGTGGGACAGAGAACTCACAAGGACTAAAAATAGCAGTAGTTCTTAAAACTAGAACTACTCTTCTTTTTACAGATTGTTTTGTTTTGTTTAGAGATGAGGTCTTGCCATGTTGCCCAGGCTGGCCTCAAACTTCTGGGCTCAAGGCTTTAAGAAAAATTTAGACATTTTTAAAAAAACTGCTAAATTGCTTTCTAGTAGTTATAATATACCGTCACCAAGAAATTTTAAGTGTCCTTTGACCATTCCTTAATTAGCAAATCAAATTTCTCCTTAGTAATAAAATGGCATACTATTATTTAAATTTTTAGTTTAATTAAATTACTGTTAAGTTTAAACAATTTCCTTAAAATTATTACTAGCTGTTGTTTGTTTCCTCATCATATTAAACATCTTAGTTTTCTTACTTTTTAAAATAATTTGGGTGATGTTTTAATCTAACTTGGATATTAATCATTTCTCATGTTTATATTTTCCAAGTCTGCTTGCATTCCCTTCAAATTTTAAGTTTTTATTTAGCCAAATCTGCTCATAATATCCTTTGTAATTTATTCTATAACTTTCAAGCCTGGGAAAAACACCTCCTTGCAGAACATTTTGTTTTTCTGTAATTGCATTTTTTTACTACATTCATTCCAGGTGTCATATGAGGAGGCTCTAAACTGATTTTTGTTATTTCATTGTTCAACCAATTCCCCTCTTTTTTTTTTTTTTTTTGAGACAGTCTTGCTCTGTCACCCAGGCTGGAGTGCAGTGGCTCGATCTCATCTCACTGTAAGCTCCGACTCCCGGGTTCACGCCACTGTCCCGCCTCAGCTTCCCGAGTAGCTGGGACTACAGGCGCCCACCACCATACCCGGCTAATTTTTTTTGTATTTTTTTAGTAGAGACAGGCTTTCACCGTGTTAGCCAGGATGGTCTTGATCTCCTGACCTCGTGATCCGCCCGCCTCGACCTCCCAAAGTGCTGGGATTACGGGCATGAGCCACTGCGCCTGGCCCAATTCCCCTCTTATTTCTAATATCCTCTTTATTAAATATTACATTCTTCCTTACAGTCTGTTCACAGGCTAATAATTCTGGTATAATAATTAGCTTTGTGTATTACCACATACTTTTAACTATTATAGCTTTTTAATGATTGATTATCTATAAAAGCCAGTACCTACTCATTTACTCTTCTTCAGAATTTCCTTTGGGATCTGGATTGGAAAGAACTTACATATTTGTAATATTTAGTTCCTGCCCATGAAAATCACTATGTTTCCATATAGTCAAATCTCAATGACAAGTGTTTCTTTTTAAGAATACTGTTATTTCTGAATATTTTATATCTTTTGGATTGCCAATATGAATAGAATGCCTTTTTTCTTATGTTTTCTAAGTAGTGATTACATATAAATATCAAAAATCAAAAGCATTCCTCTATATCTTTGAACAAGTCTTTTCATTTGAATCTTAAGAACTTTTTAATATTACAATTGATGTGTTTGCCTTTTCTAGGAAGTCATTTTTTAATGAGCCTAATTTTCTGACTCTAAGTACAAACCTGTATCCATCTCCGTATTTCTCACTGTTTTTTTCTCTTCTGCGCCTTTGTTTCTCTCGCCGAGCCTCAATTCGCCGCTTTTCTTCCTCTTCATTTTTAGGATCAGTTTTTGCTAGGATATTACACAAAAAAGTAAAAGCTAAAATTCATTTTTCCAGTCTCTCTTTCCAATCATCAGTTCATAAAGTACATACTTATGAGGTTTACTTAGTGATTGTAATCTAAAATTGAACTCACCAAAAAAATCGGAGTTTGAGACTATCCAGTATTTCTGAAACTTCACTAAATGAACTTCATTCATTTGAATACATCATCACGAATTCTGTCATATCTGCTTGTCATCTATGTGATTATTTGCTACATATTTTTCTTTAAATGTGCTCACTTGTCCTATCCTTATTCTAAGCAATAATCCTTATCACCTAAAATTATCACCTAAAATCATCACATACTTTGGGAAAAACACTAAAGTAACCTGACCGAGCATGAAAATGGAAGTCCAGTAAACACTGCAGAGCCCTGGATGCAAGAACTCATGTTCATATTGTAGGAGCTCTCAGAAAGTTTCTTAAAATTTATAACCTCCAAAATAAAAGCACATTTGTTCTCTTTTTTAAAAAATATTCTCTATTGTGATAAAATACATAAAACATAAGATTTACTAGTTTAACCATTTTAAAATGTGCAATTCAATGGCATTAAGTACATTCACAAAGTTATGCAACCATCTCCACTATCTAGTTACAGAACTGTTCATCATCCCATAAAGCAGTCACTCCCCATTTCAACCCTACCTAAGGCCCTGGTAACCACTAATCTGCTTTCTGATCTACAGATTTGCCTATTCTAAGTATTTCATATACCTAGAATCATTCTGTCTGTTGCCTTTCTGGTCTGACTTTTATTTAGCATGTTTTCACAGCTCACCCATGTTGTACCATGTATTAGTAAGTACTTCCTTTTTTATGGTTTAATAATATTCCATTGTATGAATACCCCACATTTTTTAAACCATTCATCTGTTGATATATATTTCAATTGTTTCTACCTTTTGGCTATTATGAATAATGCTACTATAAACATTCATATATAAATGTTTGTTTGGACCAGGCACAGTGGCTCATGCCTGTAATCTCGGCACTTTGGGAGGCCGAGGCGGATGGATCACTTGAGGCCAGGGGTTCGAGACAGCCTGGCCAACATGGCGAAACCATCTCTACTCAAGATACAACAATTAGCTGGGCGTGGTGGTGCACATCTGTAGTCCCAGCTACTCAGGAGGCTGAGGAACGAGAATCGCTTGAACCCAGGGGCAGAGGTTGCAATGAGCCAAGACTGCACCACTGCACTCCAGCCTGGGCAACAGAGTAAGATCCTGTCTCAAAAATAAAAATAAATAGATAAATAAATTTTTCTGTGAATACTACTTTAAATTCTTTGGAGTAGAAGAATACCTAGAAGTGGAATTGCTGGATCATATGGACAGTCTATGCTTAATTATTTCAGGAAGCACCAATCTGCTTCCCACAGTGGCTTCACTGCTTTACATTCCCATCAGCAATGTGTGAGGGTTCCAATTTCTCCATACCCTTGTCAACATTTGTTATTTTCCTTTTTTTATTATGACCATCCAAGTGGGTATGGAGTGGTATCTCATTGTGAGCAGGTTCTTTCTTATAATACATTTAACTTTAAACTTAAAAAAAAAAAAACAACTATTTGCCCTTAAATTTTTCCTTTTATGCACTGCTTATCCTTTTGGATGGCCTTTGAAAAATCTACTTATTTATATATTGCCTCAAATAAGTAATTTAATCTTCCTTTCATATGCTAAAACTATGACATACTTCTAGCCAAGTGACAGAATAGGGTTCCTTTCCTACTAATTTTCTATAAAGTTGCATAGTCTATACTACAGCATAGCAAGACCTCGTATTGAGGAAAATTCAGCAATCATCTTTTTAAATGCCCATTTTACACCTGACAGAGAAGGCATAATTTAAACAATTTTAGTTTCATTCTTAGCTACACAACACTTTTCTCAAGTTTTGTGATACAAAAAGGGGGTATGGGGGAGGGATACACACATATCTGCTTTAAGAGCAAATCAGTTTATCAAACTTTTGCAATATTTAACCATATGTGCAAAATATATCTTTGAAATAGGTTCCAAGAGAATCAACTGCATTTTCTATTATAGTAATGTCTAATAAAATTTCGAATTTGATACATAACAGTCTATCAATTGACACACTGTTGAAGGTATCCCCACAACACATACTCTGCTTAGTATCAGGTTTCCAGAATTCCAGAAATTCCAGAATATTGTTTCTTATTAAACAATAAGGCCTGATGAGAAAGTAATTTAAGTACACTTTTTAAACCTTTCTCAAATTTTATATTATAGAAAATATATTTTAAGGAAAGAATCTAACATTGCAATTTCAGTTTTTTCAAATATTACATAGTAAAATGTCTATAATGTTATAAATGGGAAAAAAGTTATTTTAAAATAAAAGGGAAAAATGAATACAAAGCAAATTTCTGTTACAATCATATGGAGGTTTAAGAACAGGACTTCTAGAGCATTACTTGCTCTGGAATAAATACTGGCATTACCATTCACTGGTTGTTTGACCTAGGCAGCAAATTATTTATCTATTCTGTGCCTGTTTTCTCAGCTGTAGAGGGTTTGCTACACAACCACACAGGATTCAGGGAAAAGGAATGGACCAGGGTATGTACATTGTAAAAGTATCTTTGGGTATTCATGACCAATTATTAACTGCAATAGGGGATTTACAGATCTAACTTCTACAATCATAATTGTTATGTAGTTTCTGTATATAAACATGAAAAAATTACCGAAAAGTATGGAATTAAAAAAAAAAAAAGTATCCTGAATCATAGCAATTATGTTTTCTTACTTACTGGGTGATTTGCTGAGGCTTATCTTCTCCATAGGTTTTGCTAGTTTGGGTTTCTTGATAAAGGTTCCACTGGGCTTATTAAATGGCTGCATCATTTTTCTCTTTATTCCTCTTGCAGCAGCAACTGTCACATTGGTGGATTTGTTTTGATAGTCAACAACAATTCCGGGTCTATGAATGCTTCCAAAATCACCCATATGCTGTAAATTTGTGAAATCAATAAATATTAGCATATTGTCCAAGAAAACATATGAATTCATATAAAATCTTCATGTTAACTATCTACTAATTTTCACCTGAAAATTCCCTGGAATGTAACTAAATTTTACATGTCCATTCTGAAAAAACACATTGAAAAACTCTGTAAATTATTACATAAACTCAAATCCATTGAATTAGTATTTTTATTTCCAGTAGAACAAATAATGAATATTTGCTACCTATGTTTTTACTTTTACATTTCAAAATTACTTGAGATTATAGACAACATATGTGCCTGTCCAAATGTTACCACTTGTACAACTCTCTGACAACTCCTCTTCAGAGTTCCTAATTGATGTTTTCCCATGAAAAGACCCTAAAAGAAATCCTTATTTTACTAAAACTAAGATACACAAAGAAGACCATATTTGTAGTTTGAAGTAAAAAAGATCCAGAAATCATTTAGTATTCTCCCTGTTGAAAAAGGGAATGAGAAGGCGAGATGGAACATTAGTATGAAATAGGAGAGTTAAAGCATAACCATGCATCAACTTCCAAGACACACTTCAGATAAAGAATTGCATCTGACGTTCCATTCACATTCTTACCTAGAGAAACATTTTCTGACCCAGAAGCCCAAGAAACAAAAGTTTACAGATGAAGAGTCATGCAACCAAACGACTCTTTGTGTCCCTTCCTCTTCTCTTGTCATTATCCAAATCTACTACACCAAGAGGCCACATGTCCACAGAAATTTATTGTGCTAATCTTACTTTTAGAAGATAAAGATGGAGGAGTAATCTGAAGAGAAGGACCCAAGGGAAATTGTACAAGTGAAGATTTAAAATGTAGGTCCTATTGGCTCATCTACTTCACTAACAGGAGGAAAGAAAGAAAAGTCCATTCAGACTAGAATGGTAAATACAAAGTACAGGAATACTTGTTTTACTATTATGAAAACGAAATTTACTTTTGAAGCCTCATTAAGAAAACACACTTTGCCTAAAATAATATACAGCATGGAAAATATTAAGTGTTTTCCAAATTTTCAAACTAGAATGGATTTTCAATTCAAAACCCAAAGCCTATCATCCCAACTATTTTCAATTAACCTATGATCATGAAGTATAGTGGAACTGTAATGTATCAGTTGCTTACAATTGTATACTATGCTTAGGAATGTCTATCTAACCTAGTTGTGTTTCCAGGTAATTTAAAAAGTCACAACAGGAAAATCGTCCTTAATTACGCATTAAAGGTGCAATGCATTTTTACATAAGTAAAGAGTAACTGTTAAAAATGCAAAATTTCTACACAAGTATAACAAGCTACACTGACATACCAAAGGTTAATAACCAGTCAAAAATGTGTACCCCACTACATTTTTTACTAGAAATACTTTCCTCTGCAAAGAAAATATTAAGAGCAGCTGACTTAAAAGGATTCTTACATTATAACAAAAATACAATACTCTTTAAATGATCAAACTATATAATAACCCCACAATCTGCATACACTTTCTAGGTAAAATTTCATGTCACTCAAGTGACCTAAGAACATAAAGCATAATGTTTACACTATGTACCCTAAAGTTAAACAATTGTGGACTAGTATATTTACTCATTTAAGCAATAATTTACAAAATATTACTTCCTAAGAAGAAACCATAAACATATCTGTACAGGTGGAAATTATTTCTCAAGAGTAAAACTAGTAACACGAGGGAAAATAAAACAACCAGCAATTGGACACACTGTAAGGTGAGTTAGCAAAATTACACTGACCACAAATCATTGTACAATCTATTATACACATCAACTTCTTCACCACATAAACATGGCTAAGCTATCCTGATCTATCATCAACTTTCAGTCTCCTGTGTTTAATGTGAAACATGGAGCTTTGAAGAAATTCTACTTCCTAGAGTTTAGCAACAAAGTATAAACATTTTATCATACATTGCACCTTTAACCTACTCAAAAACTCAAAAAGGATTCAGTGACCTTTCACAATAATCCACAAACTATTCCACCAGCAAAACTGCTAGTGTTTACAAGGAAAAATGCAACTCCTTTTAACCCCTTTTAGACCAAACCTAACAGCCTCACCTTTTTAATAAAGGGAGATTTGGCACAACTTTATGATCATCTCAAACTGCCACTTATTTTCTGAGGTGCTGGAAAAACTTTTATGGTCAACCTAGAAATTACGTTTATGACTCAGCTTTTGCTTCAAAATACACCGGGATGAACAGTGTTTATTCTAGTTGAAAACGATGGTCTTCAAAGGGTTTAAAAGAGTGACTAGTGAAAAGAATCTGAAAAGATTCTGTTGTACTTACTCCTCGGCCTCGGCCTCTGCCTGTTGATGGTCCTCCAAAAGCATCATAGTTTCTGCTTCCAAACGTACTTTCAGGATAAGCAGGCGTTCCTCTCCCCCGAGAGCCTACAGGTGCAGGCTTCATATGGGGTGAAGAAAAACTGCTGTAGGAAGAGTAATTCTCTCTTCCTCTGTCCTCCATAAACCCAGGCCTCAATTTTGAACGGGAGTAAGGTGCTTCCCAGCTAGACCCGCCCTGGTTTCTACCTCCGAAAGAGTCAAGGCTATTCCGGTAGGAGCTCTCAAATCGACCACCATAACTACCTCCGAAGCGGCTTTGTTCGGGTTCATTAAAACCATAGCCAGATCTGTACAGATCTCGCCCACCCAGAGAAGACCTGGAGTCGTAAGACTCATAAGGTCCAAACCTGGAAAAGTTGCACAGTAAGGGAAAAAACAAAAGTAAGCTTACTAATGTTAGACAATTCAAAAGACAAATTATCAGATGACATTTATCAACTAAAATTCATTTATACCATACTGGTTTGCACAGTTCTACTTTCGTTCACACTTGATTAGGGCTGGGCAGTTCAACGCGAGACCAGATAGAAAGCTATCTGAGTCAGATTCTAAATATGATTTGAGTTTAGTAAAACTTAGCTTTAAAATCTGCTTCTTAGCAGCTTTTCTATTTTATGAAGAAGAAAAGATTTGTCTGTCATTATTTAAGCCCAGCCCTAGTCTTGGAAAAGGTCATTTGCTAAAGTTCACAAACTATTCAAACTTTTTCCTGATATTAAAAATTACAAAACATTTACAACATTTTGGCTTTCAATAAGGGACACAAATTGAAGTCTACTTAGATGTAGGTTATTTGTGACACAGAGAGATCCTTTTGCACTCCCAATAATCTATATCACAAACTGCTTCATTGTGTCTGTAGTAGTCAAAATTTGGGGAATTATCTCTGGTTATAAAAATTTGACAATCTGCCAAATTTCAGCCAAGGTCAATTAATCCTCAATCACTTTTTACTTGTAGACTAGAAAATCTAACACATCTAGAAGGATAAACAGATAAAACATAAAAGTAAAAGATCACCAACATATACCCTCTGCACATGAATTTTCAAGGCAGATGAGAAAGAATACATCTTATAATATATTCAATTATTTGCAAAATTATTTCCTTCAGGAAATTATCACATAAAACTACCCTTAAAAAGGGAGCACACAGTCTCCTCGAGGTTTTAAGAGAGTTAACAGAAGAAATAAATCATCTTCCTTCTCACAAACCCAAAGCATGGATTACAAAAGTTGCTTGATATCTTACAACACAATTTTATAAAGGCCCACAATTACACATCAGATAAAACAATAACATCTACAGAAATAGCTTATGCACATTACATTCACAATATAAAAGGGCAATAACTGACATTAAAACATTAAGTGTTACATTACTTCAATTATTTACAGATCACTAAATAGATTTACTTCTGAATCCTAGTAACCATATAAAAATTATTCCTATTTCCAGCTACATTTTTCAAAACATCTATCACATAAGCAAAATAGTTGCAACTGTTCGCTTTCTTAATTTTTCTTTACTATAAACCATAGTGGTACACTGGAAGCAGAAAGAAGGAAAGTAAGCATCATTCAGTCCATCATTAAGGAATCCGGATCCTTCAATTTATGCAGAAGGATGACTGTTTCACATGTCTACTAACTAGTTTTACTTATATTCAGCAGGAACCTTTGTGCCTCAAAAAGTAGACACCCCTTCTCCTGAAATATGGTCAACCTTAAAGCTTGTAGTTGTTTAAGTAGGTTTAAGCTTTATATAGTAGTAACAGTAAAATATAAATACAATCTAGACTAGTCAAAGGTACAGTATTCATGGCTTTAATACAATGCTTCTAGCCTAGAGCACAAGTGCTTTGGTGTAAGTAGTACCTGCCAATAAATAACCTGAACATAATTTTAAAAATATTTTTATTACTGCAATACGCTCTTCTTTTAAAATTAGAATTAAAGGAATATGTCTTGAATGTTTCTTGGAAAGTAAATGTTAGACTGGTTCAGTAAAATCCATTCTAGTTAGACTGCTTTGCTAATTTACATAGCACCCCACATTAGAAAAGTTTTTTTAATTATTAAGAAAAAGCTTCATAAAGAATATTTTCAATAACATTTTTATATCACTTTTCAGGATATTTTGATTGACAAGAAGTTAAAAGTAAAAG
This sequence comes from Nomascus leucogenys, assembly GCF_006542625.1. Classification (NCBI taxonomy): domain Eukaryota; kingdom Metazoa; phylum Chordata; class Mammalia; order Primates; family Hylobatidae; genus Nomascus; species Nomascus leucogenys. The sequence continues at coordinate 84,625,724 of NC_044392.1, forward strand.
AATTTTTAAAAAGTTCACTGCTAAAAACAGAGTATCTTACTCTATTATATTGACATGATATAGTTATCTGGTGTTTTCCTAAAATAATGTCTGCCAGTATACTGATTTAAATTTTATACCCATTAATTAACACCTTTAAACATTTAAGGTGATGATTCAGTAGCAAACAGTGAAGTTCAAGTATCATAACATGCCTAAAGAGTATTTAAAATAATATATCCAAAATCTTATAGTTGTCTAATTATTTGGCCAAATGATTAAGCAATTTACCTGCTACCCCCACCACCACCACTGTGATTGTCCATGCCATATGACTGGTTTAGGTAGGAATCCATGGATCTCTGACCCCCATAGGATCCATGGCCATAGTCACGATCCATCCCTATAAGAGTTTAAAAAGAAAAAAGTTATATGATGCTCACCTTTACTGGCACTCAAAAGAAGAATTTTTAGATAAATATCCTTGAATGTCAGACCTCCATAAGATCCAGGGCCATAATCACGATCCATTCCTAAAAGAGAGTCAATAAAAAATCATCAGTAAAATACACCATTCTCTTCAGGCATCTTTGCACAAAACACAAGATATTCCTATCTATCACCTGAGATAATTTACCATTAACATTTAAACTAAATTCACACTAAATGCTGAAGGGAAAAACACAAAGATGAGAAGCTACTAAATCAAATTTGCTGAAAAAAAAAAAAGCCCTGATATTTCAAAGAAAAACATATTTTCAACTAAAAAATCCTATATTAGAATTTTTTTTTTTATTTTCTTTTGACTGGGTTATGAGACGGGCTAATTTTTGTATTTTTGATAGAGTTGGGCTTTCACCGTGTTGCCCAGGCTGGTCTCGAACTCCTGGGCTCAAGCAATCCACCTGCCTTGGCCTCCCAAATTGCTGGGATTACAGGCATGAGTCACTGCACCTGGCCACAGAATTATTTTCAATTTAACCAATATTTGTTTGACTAGGAGACTACTATAAGGCCTTGTATTAAGTACTATAGCATATATAATTAATGATACATAATTCCTATTCTTAAGAGAAGTCAGCATTTAATAAAGTCAAAGGGGAAATTTTTGTCCTATATGACAGCAGTAGACTATACTTGTTTTCTGCATCTAACTGCTCTTTACATGTCTGAAAACTCAGAAGCAACCACATTTCCAATTAGCCTTGTTCACAGTAATTGAAATAGATATTTTTAAAAAGTAAAATCACAGATTGAGACCAATCTATGGCACCGTGCCTATACATTATGACTCAACAAATAAATGCAAATTCTAGCAATGTGAACACTAAAAAAAAAAACTAATACAATAAGCATATTAAGTCTATTTTATTACACTGCAATTCTGCCTATATACTAACCTCTGATATGAAAAATAAAAGAGGTAACAAAATCAATTTAGGATGACTATAAAAATCAGAAAGTAAAACAAACATTTAGAATTTGTTTTCTATAAAGTCCTTTAAAAATCCCTCATTACTATCCTCCCCAAATGTCATATACAAATAAATACAATAGTACACATAGAGTAAATACCTTGATTTTATATTTTTAAGACATTAAATTTTATATAATCATTTAAATATCTCTACTCCCAACAATAATAACAATGACAACAATAACAACTTTATAAAAATAGTACTCAAAGTCATCCAACTTTAAACCTGGTAGCAACCTGAATGTTCAAAAAAAATCAATCCTCTCATTTTATAGATCTGGAGAACTGAAGTCCAAAGAGATGAAATGATTTTCCCAAAATTCCATACATATCCTCTTGTCTAGTCTCATGCTATTGCTTCTACATGAAACATTTTCCTCTGCCACCCTAAATATCAGCTTATTGAAACTTTCTAATCTTTTAAAGTCCATTTCAAATACTAATGCATTCAAGAAAACTTTTACTGATACTCTCAGCTGAGTGTCATCTTTCTTCTGAATATTCACAAAAGCCTGTAACTCTCACGTGGTGCTTGTGATACTCTGCCTTACTCTGCCATTTGTGGCCTCATCTTAAATTTACTAGTCCTGTGGTAAAGGTCCAATTTTTATCTTAGAACAGCAGCTGCTGGGCGTGGTGGCTCACTCCTGTAATCCCAGCACTTTGGGAGGCCGAGGCAGGTGGATCACGAGGTGAGGAGATCAAGACCATCCTGGCTAACACGGTGAAACCCCATCTCTACTAAAAATTAAAAAAAATTAGCTAGGTGTGGTGGCGGGCGCCTGTAGTCCCAGCTACTCAGGAGGCTGAGGCAGGAGAATGGCATGAACCCGGGAGGTGGAGCTTGCAGTGAGCCAAGATCGCGCCACTGCACTACAGCCTGGGCGACAGAGTGAGACTCGTCTCAAAGAAAAAAAAAAAAAATGAACTAAGTTAAACCACTGTTTTAATGAAAACAACTGATATTATTTGTTGTCAATGATAAAATTCATGCTTTCAAGTGAACATTAGAATTTTTTTAAAGTTGTATCTACCACCTTGAGCTTGACACCTTCCCAATACTTAAAGGCTTTCTAATAAGGTTGGTGGTGGTATCACTGAATACGATTTTTTAAACATTGTGCCATAAAACTGATCAATATTTGGTAAATCTGCATTTTATATAAAAACTAGCATTTTCCAAATAATGCCGATATTACAAAATAATTTATGGTAAAAAGGATCCATTCAAAGTGCAAGACATACTAATGGGTTTTAATATAACACTACAAAAAGTTTATCAATATACAAAACATATGGAGATATTTTACTGCTTTTTCATTTGAAGACTTCAAATCTGGTGCGTAATTTACACTTACGGAGCACCTCAATTCAAACTATCCATGTTTTAAGTGCTCAACAGTAACATGTAGCTAGTAGCTACCAAACTGGACAACACAGTCCCAGATTAATAAAATAGTTAATTTTTTGTGATACGGTTGGTAAGTGTATAGTAAAATTTATGCTCATATCTCTCAGAGGATAATTCTGAGATTAAAATAAAGTTTTCAAAATGAAAAGTTTTCCTCTAAGGCCTCATATTAAAAAATAAGATTATGTTTAGTCAGGTACACAGAGAAAAAAATCTTATGTTTTATTTCTGCTAATTTCTATTTTGAGTTAGCATTGGCTGCCTTTGAATACTAAAACCTTTAGTTTTTTATTCTATTTATTTCACTATAATCATAAAATTATTAACATTTATTGTACACTAACCATGTATGTGTTAGGCACTGTGAAATGTACAAAAATTAATAAAGCTACTTTCATATAGCAACGATTCTGGTTGATTGTTCATAGTACTGTTACTACTCATTTAAACAGGAGGAAAAGTCTTTATATTGTATACAATCAGTGTAGTTACAGGGCTACAGATTCTGTAAGATGACTGCTTTTTTACAAATTTTTCTTCCAGGTCACCAAAATGAATTTTAAAATCACTTTTAAAAATAAAACCGTGAGAACATAGCAGTATCTCTTAAATGATAGTAATTTACCCAGAAAAATAAAACTGACCTAATAATTTAAATCAAATATATTCTATCACTCAGATCACTCTATCACACAAATAATGCGCTCAAAAATGCTAAAACTCATTTTTAAATACAAAGAAGCAGCTGTGACACACTGGGGAAAAAATACTGACCTATGGGCTGGGCAAGGTGGCTCACACCTGTAATCTCAACCCTTTGGGAGGCCAAGGCGGGTGGATCACCTGAGGTCAGGAGTTCAAGACCAGCCCGACCAACATGGTAAAACTCCGTCTCTACTAAAAAATACAAAAAAAATTAGCCAGGCGTGGTGGTGGGCGCCTGCAATCCCAGCTACTCAGGAGGCTGAGGCAAGAGAATTGCTTGAACCCAGGAGGCGGAAGTTGCAGTGAGCTGAGATAACACCATTGCACTCTAGCCTGGGCGACAAGAGAGAAACTCCGTCTCGAAAAAAAAAAAAATTAAAAACTGACCTATGACCAAAATAACTAACTATGTGACATTAAGTCTTGAGTGGGACTACTTTTTAGCAACTCTACACTACCAGCACCCTACTACAGGATACCAGCATCTACCACCTAGGTTATTGCAAAAGTCTCCTAACTGGTTTTCCTGCTCCACTTTTGCTCCTTTGCTGTTTATTCTGAAGACAATAGCCACAATAATTCTGACAAAATGTTAAGTTCAATCACATTCAATGCTCAGTAACCTCCAATGGCTTCCTCTTATTCCAAGTAAAAGCCAAAGCTTAAAATAACATCTAAGAACCTGTACCAGTGGTTCTTAACTAGGGGAGATTTTGCACCCCCTGGGGACATTGGCAATGTCTGAAACATTTTTGGTTGTCACAACTAGGGAGCAGATGTTACTGACATCTAGCATATAGAGGCCAAGGAGGCTGCTAAATGTTCCACAATGCACAGGACATCCCCCCACAACAAAAAATTACCCAGTCCAAAATGTAAGAAATTTGAGAAACCCTGCCCTACGTGATATGCCTCAACACCTCTTAACTTCATTATCAATTATATATACCCCTGTTCACTCCACTCCTACAACACCAGGCCCCTTGATGTTTCTAGAACACAAGGTTTATACCAATTTTAGCAGCTGCTGTTCCCTCTGCCTGGAATGCTCATTCCCCTGAATCTGCACTGTTTACTCCCTCAACTTTTTCAGGTCTTCACTTGTATTGCTTCTGATATATAAGCAAATTATCTTTGATTTTCAATGCTTTCTGGCTACACCTCACCACTCTAACCTCGTCTTAAGATTGCTCAGCAAAAAATCATCTGTTCTAGTCAAGCCAGCGTTAAGGTCTTGCTCTGTCACCCATGCTGGACTGCAGTGGCACAATCATAGCTCACTGCAGCCTCCACCTCCTAGGCTCAATTGATCCTCCCATCTCAGCCTCTGGAGTAACTGGAACTATAGGGGGGCACCACCATGCCTGGCTAATTTTTAAAAAAAATTTTTTGTAGAGACAGGGTCTCACTATGTTGCCCAGGCTAGTTTCAATCACCTGGCCTCAAGCAGTGCTCCTACCTCAGGCTCCCAAAGCACTAGGATTATAGGCATGAGCTACCATACCCTTTTCTTTCCCTTTTTCTATATGCTATTTATATAAAAGGTATTATGAAGCAAGAAGGAAAACATGGAGACACTGAAAATACATTTTCCTTCCAGGAAATAGTGTGGGGAAAATCTGTATCTTGCCATGTTTTCCAATGCCTTGTACTTCATTTCACTTCCTAGAAAATACAGTGCTAACAATAAAATACATTTTTGGCTTTTTGGTACTTACACACTGTTTATTTCTTAAAGCCTGTAAGTCTTCCTCTAAATGGCTTCATGGCTTGCATACTCTCCTATCTTAAATCTATGCTCAAATGTCATCTTTTTGGGGAGTCCTTCCCCAGAGACTCTAAAATTGCAACACATACAAGCACACACACACATTTATCCTCCTTCTCTATGTTATTCTCCCTCGCAATGATCATCATCTAACACACAATATATATTACTGCCTTTTTCCCCTGTGGACTAAATTATGACATATATATTATTTCTTATCTTGTTTACTATTTCATCCCACTAGACAGAAAGCCTCACAAAGGCAGGAATATTTTCCATTTTGTTCACTGCTATATTCCCACCTCCTAGAACGATATCTGATGCCCAGCAGGCACTAAATAAATATTTGCTGAACAAAGTCAAATCGAATCCCTGAAATTAAGTTCCTCATTTGTAAAATGTAAATAATCTAGACCTAGAAGTACTGTCAAGCATTGGCCTTTAATCAGAGGTGCCTTCCAAAATCATTCAGAGTAGTTTTGCACAACATACACAGCCAAAGACCACTTGCCCTGAAATTAAGATTCAAGAGGTATAGGCTATGTCTGAAAAGAGAGACTTTGAAAAAGCTCCCCAGGAGATTCCAACAATCACCCTCAGATGAGAACCAGTTATAACTAAAATTAGGAGAAAAAATAAAAGTCATAATATTAGATCTTTTTGCAACACTGTATACTAATTAATAAACAAACATCTGGCCCTGAATGAGCCTGCATTTCAAGTCCTATGTTTAGACATTAAATCCAACTATCCAGTAAATCCTAGATGGCCTTTTATCATTACAAACTCTCTCCCTCTCCCCCTCCCTCTTCCTCTCCCCCTCTCCCTTGTAAAAGCACTAGTCGTACATTCCAGTTTAAAATCCTGGATTCATTTTTATTCAACCCTCTCAATTTTCTACCCATTACTAGTCAGCCTGCAAGTTCTGCTAATTTGCTCTTTATTTTTAAGATTACTACTATCACCTCCCAAGTTCAAGGCCTTAAAATCTTTATATCAAAACTTATGAAATGGCTTTCTCGTTCATTTTCCAGTTTTCAATATAACCTACATATGGATGCAAATTAAACTTCCTTTGGTAATTTTCAATTTCCAGCTCACAAATATATTCTTCAGTACTAACTCCCTATATGTTAAGCCTTTTTAGCTCACATGAAATCCAAAGTTAATCTTTAAAGATAATGAAATAAAAATTAACTGTTCAGTAATTATTCCCATAAATGGCAGTCTTTAGTAATACATTTGCTTCAGTTTTACTTTGTGAATATATTCTATTCTTTATGAAAGTTGGATTTTACATTTCTCTGGCAATCAGGATATTTAATGTCTCAAGTCCTTCATATGTTTTTTTAACCTGTATTAATTGTTCTGTGTTCTTTTTTTGTATTATTATCTTGTGTGGCAGGGCCCTAACTCTAATAACTATCAAAATGACATCCAACTGTATTCTACCTACCTCTCATTATTCTATCTAGCTCTATAGTAACAAGTCTAATGTCATGCTCATGTCAATAAACAATCAAGCTTCTTCATGTGCTCCTCTAGACAGCTCTTTATATACTAACACATTTGGACACACTGAAGAAAATGACCTCAAAAACAAGGTCAAAATGCATTACAATACAAGCTATATAGAACCAAGCCAATAATCCACTTAGTCTACATTACTCAATACCAAAGCCTCTAATTCAACCAAAATAACTCAGCCAGTGTCTTGTGATTCACCACTCAGAATGTAGTTAGGCCCTTTGGAACACATTAAAATAATCACAATTCAAACAAAATGGACCAAAAAAAAAAAAAAATCAAACTAATGTGAATAACCCTTCACATTTTCTGATAGCAAATTCCCCAATTCAAATACTATATATAGACAATATTAACACATAAATGACATATCAAGAACCAAAACAAGGACTGAAATAGGTAGAACTGGCTTTTTACATTGATATTATATTTTTATGTGCATGAAGAGAAAAGCTGAAAGAGGATACGTACCATTAAAGCCCTGATAAGTATTCCTGCAGGCGGAGTGTGTGTAATCTATGAAGACACATTTAACAAAAAGGAATTAGTGTGATATTAGCAATAATTCAAAATTATATACCCATCTAGTCAAAAACAAGCACAATTTTTAAAATGACATTAACCCAATTATCTGCAAAACTGAGAATAATTAAAACAAATAATTACCAATACTCCATTCGGGAAAATGTATCTCTTTTTTCTTCACTATCTCCCCGAATGGTAGGTTTACTATCCAAATTATGGTAAACATTAGTTTACAACACCTGATACATAATAACAGCCAAAAGAGGGGATTCAGCACTGATTTGTACCAAGTAACAAAAAGGCAGATAGATTAAATTTTATGTATCAAATAATGCAAAAGCAGACATCTGAGAATTGTACGTAACATGAAATTTTTGCGAAGTTAATTTCTTTTACCATTTAATTTGCTCTTTAAAGATTTCAAGATCTTGGCCGGGCACGGTGGCTCACGCCTGTAATCTCAGCACTTTGGAGGGCCGGGCGCCGTGGCTCACGCCTGTAATCCCAGCACTTTGGGAGGCCGAGGCGGGCGGATCACGAGGTCAGGAGATCGAGACCACGGTGAAACCCCGTCTCTACTAAAAATAATTAAAAAAAAAAAAAAAAATTAGCCTGGGGCAGTGGCGGGCGCCTGTAGTCCCAGCTACTCGGGAGGCTGAGAGAGGAGAATGGCGTGAACCCGGGAGGCGGAGCTTGCAGTGAGCCGAGATTGCGCCACTGCGCTCCAACCTGGGCGACAGAGCGAGACTCCGTCTCAAAAAAAAAAAAGAAAAAAATAAAGCACTTTGGGAAGGTGAGGTGGGCGGGTCACGAGGTCAGGAGTTCGAGACCAGCCAATCCAGTATAGTGAAACCGTTTCTCTACTGAAAATATAAAAATTAGCCGGGCCTGGTGGTGCGCGTCTGTAGTCCCAGCTACTAGGGAGGCTGAGACAGAAGAATCACTTGAATCCAGGAGGCAGAGGTTGCAGTGAGCCAAGATTGCACCACTGCACTCCAGCCTGGGTGACAGAACGAGACTCTGTCTCAAAAAAAAAAAAGATTTCAAGATCTTATCTGAGACATGCATATGCATACACGTATATGACTGTGTTCTATATTCATCCAGAATGTGTCATCACTGAAAACCATATTGCCAATTTCCTCATCAAAACTAATTTAACAACTGTTAAATTCTTCAGTTAATTTTACAAATACATACTGAAAGAACAGAATTTAATGTAGTGGTCATCTGGATACAACAGAATCCTGCTACACTATACAGGAATAGATTCATACGTGGTGTTGGTCAAACTCCATCTTTCAAATACAGCAGCGGTATATTTGGGCAGTGAGACAGGGCGTATTTCATCACTAATATTGTTTAGACTTTTTATCACTGACACTGTTTAGAATTGTAGGCATACGGCAATAATAGAAAGCAGACATACTACATTTTATTATTTTTTTCAATTCTCCATAGAAAATGGATTCCCTTATTGCCTTGGGTGGGGAGGGGAAAGAACTGTTTCTACTGCCCCACCTCCGCTTTGTTAGCCTCTGCTATACCTTGGGTGTCGGCATTATCATCAAACTATAGCATGAAAATACAATAATATATTTTTTATTTTCACTCCCAACTCTGGCCACTTCAAATATTCATAGTTTGTGTTTTGTTGTTGGTTTTTTGTTTGTTTTTTGTTTTTTTGTTTTTTTTTCACACGGAGTTTGGCTCTTGTTGCCCAGGCTGGAGTGCAATGGCGCGACCTCGGCTCACTGCAAACTTCTCCCGGGTTCAAGTGATTCTTCTGCCTCGGCCTCCCAAAGTGCTGAGATTACAGGTGTGAGCCACCGCGCCCGGCCCAAATATTCATAGTTTAAAGGTATCTACATCAAAATGAGTCAAAGTCCAACTAAAACGAACAAAACCACGAGAGTGTGCTACTCTTAAAAGCTGAACTTACTATTTCAAAGTAACTGAAAAGTATCTACAAGAGGGCTATTCCAGTCCCCTTTCACAAATCTGTACCTAGATGTGAAAGCTTTAATTCTCTGTTGCATGAAATCTTATGAAAAATCAAAAGCTCATTGAGTAAGACGTATGCTGAGATCACACCTCATTTAAAGATCATTTTTTTGGTGGGGTTAAAGGTTTACAGCCTACTTAGTGAACTGGTTTTACTTAAGCATGCCTGGTTACCCAGGATTAAATCCAGTTTAATCATACAAGTCCTTTCCCATGTCTCCCTAATGTTGTCACTACATACCACTTTATCTTGACACCAATTCCTAGCAAGGTTTGAAAACAAAAGTGAAGACCAAATTAATATTACTTTGTGACCCTGTAAAAGTAGTTTAAAGAATTAGTATCTGAGACAACTGATTGCTAAAATACAGTTTATTTAATCCGTATGTCAAACACTTAAAAGGCTGTGTACAAGTCTAAATGTGAAGGACATTTGATGCTTGCTGTGCCAAAATTCTGATTAACTTAAATCCTATCTACAACGATCCAAAGAAAAGTTCACATAAATATTTCAAATTAGGGATTAAGAAGCAGGTAATTTTTGGTGATAAACACCCCAGTTTGCTAACCAGGAAACATCTTGCTTTCCATTTTGCGTAGATATTTATCTATACATATCACTTAAAGACACCCTTTCAACTCATCTTAAACCGGGACAACCAGAAACATCACTGTGAACAAGCCTCTGAAAATTCTATCTGGCAAGAAGTAACCCGAGGCTGAGGATTAACTAAACGGACGGTCTGGGTCGCTGCCCTGTGGGGCGAATGCGAGACTAGGTGGGTGAGGCCGCACTCGCCCGTTTGCCCGAGACCGGGAAGTTGGAGACGTCGGGGCAATTTCCACTACCGGGGCCAAGGCGAGTGTGGGACTCCAGTCTGGAGGCTCTCGCGCTCTAGGCGCGTCCTACTGGGCACCGAGTTCTCTTGTCTCCGCCGGCAGCGGGCGCCGAGCGGGCCGAATCGGGGCGCGTGGGTCCCCAAAGAGGCCGACTCCGGGCGCTGGGCCCGGGGCGGGCGGCCTCCGGGCCCGCAGAACAAAGCCCACACGGCCATCTTGAGACGGTAAACAGACCCCCTGCGTAGGCCACCCCGCCTGCTGCCAGCCGAGTCGACCAGCCAGAGGCAGCGCTTACCGTCCTCGAAGTCCATGGCAGAGGCTGGGGGCCGTCGGCCTTGGCGGCGCTGGGCTGAGCTATGGCCGGCGGCGAGCGCTCGCGATCCGCGACTCCACACGATCAATCCGCGCGACCGAGAGCGGCGCTACCAGCTCGGGAGCCGCAGGCCACAGCGAGGCTGGGGAGGCGGGGCCGACCGGCGCTACCAGCCCCCTCGGCGCGGCCTGCTATTGGCTGACGTAGGCTGGTGGGCGGGCCCTCGAGTGGGGGGCGGGAAGCAGGTTCGCTGTCACGCTGAGGTGCTGACCCCTCTGGAGCCGCTGAGGGGGAAGGAAGGTAAAAAAGGAGCGCTAAAGATTGGCGGGGGTTGTGGGAAAGCAAGCCGAGTGTACGGGAAGGGCCGGCTGCGGCCCGCCATGTTTGAACCTGGCAAGAGCGAAAGAAGCCGGTTGGAATGCCTTCTTCCTGCCCAAACTAATAAAACCGCATGCCTACCTTTTGCTTAGTATTGGCTAGGGATGACTAATCATAACATTTGTAAGTACTTACGGAGTTTCCTCCATGGAGACACAGAAGTCTGGGACGTTTTTAGAAACCTGTGGCAAATCTGAAAAGCAAGATACAAAATTGCGTATAGAGTCTGATTATCGCTATGTCAATAAATTTTCTTAAAAGACAAAGCATTGAAATAAAATGGAAATAATAATTCTTTAAAAATTTTTAAAATTATTTTTATAGAGATTGGGGTTTTGCCATGTTGCCCAAGCAGGTCTCCAACTCCTGGGCTCAAGCGATTCCCCCACTCCCAGCCCCTTCTCGGCCTCCCAAAGTGTTAGGATCACAGGCGTGAGCCAACGCGACTCGCCTGGAAAGAATTCTAAAACACGGCCTGCTTGGCCACCGCCCAGGATCTGCAAGCTGCGCGCCCACAAGTTTCGGCACCCATTTGGACTTTCACAATCGGAGATGGCAGTGGTGAAGGCATCAACATCAAAAGCTACCAGGCCTTGGTATTCTCATCCAGTATATGCAAGATACTGGCAACATTATCATCAAGCAATGGCTTGGATGCAAAGCCACCATAATGCCTACAGGAAGGCGGCGGAATCCTGTTTCAGTCTTCCATAGTTCTTCTTTCCTGCGCTTCTTCCCCAAAGCTCTTAAGATAACCAGGCTGCGTAACCTCAGTCCTTCTATGACCATCATGTGGCCTAGCAGGACTCCCCCTGCAGTTCTTCACATTTCAGAGGGTCTGGGCAGCATCCACATAGCAGCAGTAGGATCCAGGCATCCACAAGAGAAGACCAAGCTTTATCCAAGGAGGAAGAGATGGAGACCGAGTCAGATGCAGAGGTAGCATGTGACCTGAGCAATATGGAAATCACCGAAGAGCTCCGCCAGTACTTTGCAGAGACGAAGGGGCACAGAGAAGAACTACGGCGGCGGCAGCAGCTAGACGCAGAGCGCCTAGACAGCTACGTGAACGCTGACCACGACCTGTACTGCAACACCCGCGGGTCGGTAGGGGCCCCAACTGAGAGGCCTGCTGAGCGGCGCCAGGCCGAGATGAAGCGTTTGTACTGGGACAGCACCGCCAAGATCCAGGCCATGGAGGCTACGGTGCAGCTGAGCTTTGACAAGCACTGTGACCCAAAGCAGCCCAATTACTGGCCGGTCATCCACCTGACGTTCTGAGCTCAGGGCACAGGGCACCCAGCCTCTTCCTCTTCCTTTTGGATACACGCTCTTCATCTCTCCTTCTGTACATTTCTCAGGGAAAGGGGACTTCGTACTGAGGTACAGGCATGTTCACCACAGTCCCAGTGGGCCTGTCACGGAGTGGATGTACTATGCCAGCCACTTGGAGGTCGGCAGGATATATTCTGTTGCCAATATGATAAATTTTATCCTGACATAAAATGATAATTTTGTATATATTATACTGGCTTTTTATGTTGTCGGTAACAGTTCAATTCCTTAAAGTTCTTGCCTAGAGAGAAAAAATAATAATTCTAAAACATGAACGATGATTCTTTTTGCGATGACTTTTTATATACACATGATTATGTATTCTTCTATATTCTCCAAGTTCTTGAGCACTTTCATAATGTAAAATATATATTTGGCATAAAGCAAGATTTAATATTAATGATTAGTGTTTATTAAAAGTTCTCTTTAGCCAAATATTATGTTTCATTTTCTTTGATGATATACTTAGTGATGCAGAGGTGGGGGGCTCTCTTGGCCATTTAAGTCAGTGGTTCTTGATTGTGACTCTACTCTGGAATCCTCCAGGGCACTTTTAGTAAATGCCAATACTCAGGTTTCACTTCAGGGGTTCTGATTTGATAATGAACCTAAAACTGTCACCAACGTTTATTTTCAAGACATTTACAAGAGATGTTATTGGACTAATTTCTCTTCTGCTTCAGTAACCTGTACTCCTTGAGAAAATGTCAAGTCTAGAAAAAATAACTTTAGAGACAGGCTATGATCCAGTTCTGAATTTTAAGGTGCAAATAAAAGAGCTGTAACAGTTCACAGATGGGTAAGATTTGTGGCAGAAGAGTCATCCAGAGCTTGAAGGATGACCTCTAGAAACATACACACATACTGGATTGTATTATTGCCACTTTGGAAACAGTGTTTGACACATGGACAAAGTCATTCATACATTCAGGAATCTGGAAAAAGACAAACTGACATTGGAGCAGTTTGAACCATAGATTTAAAAACTTTTTTTTTTTCATAGAGCAAACAGTGGCAACAATGAGTTGATCGCCAGATAGGAAACCATGAATCAAATTATTTACTTTTTTCAGGGTCCACCCAGTTGCTGGAACCAAGTTCCAAGGAGGCAACCTCTGGAAATACAACTACAAGAAAAGCTCACAGATACACTATGTGTATTACTGTTGCCCCAAAAATGGGCAGGGCATTTTTTCCTCCTCCATCCTGATTGATTCACCCTGTTCTCTACCCTTTTCTTGTTTCCTCCTTTTTTCCCTTCTATGCAGATACTCCTCCACTTACTTGGGGTTACATCCCAATAAGCCCTTCATAAATTGAAAATATCACAACTCAAAAATGCATTTAATATGCCTAACCTATTGAACATCATAGCTTCGCCTAACCTATCTTAAATGTGCTTAGAACATTTACATTAGCCTACAGTTGGGCAAAGTCATCTGGCAGCACAGTACATTGTAGAATATCAGTTGTTTACCCTTGTGATTACGTCGCTGACTGGGAGACGCTGCCCAGCCTTAGAAAAGAGTATCCTACTTCATGTCACTAGCCTGCAAAACGATCAAAATTCAAAATTGGACTATAGTTTCTACTAAATGCACGTCACTTTCACACAGCTACAAAGTCAAACCATAGTAAGTCAGAGACCATCTATACATGTTTTCTATTCACCTGAGCTGAACATTTTGAAAACTGAACTCATAATTTCAAACCTGTTCATCCTCCTGTATCCTTTTATCTCTGTTAGTGGCATCATGAACAGCCATGCACTAATCCCAGCTCACGAGTCATCTAGTCAAAACTCAGCCCTCCCTCATCCTCCCACCTCCAATCCATTCTGAAGTCTTTCATCTGTTTATTAGCTCCTAAAATATCTTAAACCTGCCCCCTCCTCTTCATCCCCACTGCCACAATCTGAGTTTAGACTCTCATTATCTCTCTCCAAAACTATTGCCTCAGCTTCCTAATTAATCTCTCTGCCTTTCAGCCTCCTCAGGGTTGCAGTGATCTAAATGCAAATCTGAACATGTCATCATGCATCTCTATCAAGGATTAGGTGTAGTCAAAGCTCCTTACCCTAGAACACATGATGCAGGATCTGGCCACTGCCTGAACTGCGTCATCTCTCTGCATTTCCCTTGCCTCCTCTCTCCCACACTCTCTCTTTTATTAGCAATTTTAGGCGACAGGTTCCCAAAACACCCCTTTGCTTTTTCATACCACTGAACTTTTGCTTATGCTGTTTCCTGTACTTGGAACACCACCTGGTTAACCGTACTCATCTTCAAAACACAGCTCAGGATTTATTTCCTCTAAGAAACAGTCCCAGATCCCATCCCCACCCCCTAGGTCAGTACTTCTCAAATATTAGCATGCAAATGATTCACCTAGGGACTTGTTAAGACAAAATCACATTCAGTCAATCTTGGGTGGAACTGGACAGTCTGCATTTCTAACAATCTTCCAGGAGATGCTGCCGCTGGTGGAGCCACACGTGGAGTAGGAAGGCCTTGGGTTCTGTGACTGCACTATCTCCCATGCATTAAATACCCTGGCTTTATGTCTTCCCATATTAAAAGCTCTTTGGGATTAGAATCAAGACTTCTTTGCATCTTAAGTGCCCAATATATATGTTTACCAAGAAAACTGAGTTCTCACTGAATGTTTTTAACTTTTTTTTCTTATCATTTTTCCCCAGTTTACCTTCTGGCAAAGAAATGATTTTGTAGCCTGAGGTCTTTAGGTGTTGGCATGACTAGAAGGGAATAAATGTTGGGTCACTGTATTTGTGTGTCGTGTGTGTGTGTGCGTGCGCACACACACGCCCTTCTTCCCTAAAAGAGAAGACTGCCAGACAAGGAATTCCTAACTCAAGAACAAACCTGACCTTGGCACAAATGCATGGAGAGCCACAATACACATATGTTTTCTCCCCTTCCTTCCTGTTTCCCTCCTCTTTCCCAAATAGGAGGTGCTGTTCCAGAGGCAGATGGCCATACCGCAGAGATACCCCACAATACATGAGAGTCTATCAAGCTGTCTCCTAATTCATTTATTCAACGAATATTGACTAAAGACCAACTATGTACCAAGCATCGTTTTCTTACTTCATAGTTATCTCTCTCCCACCCCCCACCCCCCACAGTCTAGCTAGGCTGCCTGTCCTGTTCTTACTTTGTTAGGCTCAGATTTTTATCTTAAAGGGCCAATGCTTTGTATGAAGTCTCATGCCATTTCATCTTCCATATATTTTACAACAGGTGGCAGGTAAATAATGCCAGACCAGCAAAGTCCGATGTAAAATAAAAAAGAATAGGGCTTTTTACGTGAAGATGTAAAAGGATATAGGGCTGAGGTCAAGAGAAGACTTCTGGGAGAAGGAGGAAACGTGAGGTTACACCTAGGACCTGATCCTGAGGGAGTTGTCAGAGAAGCCCCACCCTAGAACCTGAGAAGAACTAAGTGAGTGGACTCCCTGTGGAGCCAGGGACCTTTGTTCCTCATCTCCTAACCATCTGCCTACATTCCTTCTGCTCTAACAACACAGGCCCATCTGCTGTTCCCGGAACAAGCTGTGTATTTTCACATTTCCTGGCCTTTGCTCATGTTGAACTCTCTGCCTCTATCATGTTTCCTCTCTTCCTTTGCCATTCTTCAGGCTCAATATAAGTGTTGCCTCTTTGTAAACCTCTCCCGAAGTTCTTAATCAGAATCCCCTTCACTCTCTGTAACCTTATAAGTGGTTATCACAGTTGGATTTTTGCTATAATCAGTGAGTGAATTAGTTATATCCTTGCCTTGCTCTTTGTTCACTCTTTGAGTGTGGAGACCCTTCTTTGAAACCCTTTGTATGGCCTGTACATAGCACATTGTCACTATGTATGTTGAAGGGGAGGAGCATCAACCAAATGATGAAAAAACTTAGACTGAAATGAGGTCTCAGAGCTTCTTCTGCAGAAAATCACTGTTGTACAACTACTTTGGAGAGAAAGTGACAATACAGTTGCAAAGGAGAGTCTTGATTACACGATGCTTTCCTAATTTGCCGCCAAAGCCAAATAATTCTTCCTCCATGTTCTTTTTTTTTTTTTCTTCTTTTTTTGAGACAGAGTCTCTCTGTGTCGCCCAGGCTGGAGTGCAGTGGCGCCATCTCCGCTCACTGCAAGCTCCGCCTCCCGGGTTCACGCCATTCTCCTGCCTCAGCCTCCTGAGTAGCTGGGAGTACAGGCGCCCGCCACTGCGCCCGGCTAATTTTTTGTATTATTAGTAGAGACGGGGTTTCACCGTGTTAGCCAGGATAAGCTCGATCTCCTGACCTCATGATCCTCCCGCCTCGGCCTCCCAAAGTGCTGAGATTACAGGCGTGAGCCACCACGCCCGGCCATCTTCCTCCATGTTCTTTAGGGAATCCATAGAGGCTTAGAGAGGGAAGTCAAGAGCTAACAATTACGTACAGCCAAGCAGCCAAACTTAAAGTAATTTCTACTGAGGATCTGAGGTCATATCAAAGAAGAGCTAGTTACAGGGCCACAATAATGGAAAACTGCTGAAAACAGCTGGTATGACAGTATTGAATGAAATGTTATTTTATACATGGGAAGATGTCTCTCCCTGGTTTTAATATAGAACTACAAAAAGATGCAAGTGTCCCTAAAAGCTGAAAGGAATAGCAATATGAATTATAATTAACCTTTATTAAGCCCTATATGTTCATAAATGTTCCGAAGCACTTTACAGGTGTTAACTCATTTTATCTGCTCAACAATGCTATGATTGTAGCTATTATAATCATCCTCAATTTATCAATGAGAAAACTGACCCAGAAAGGTAAAGATGTGTTCAAAGTCACAAAGCTAATGAAGTGTAGCACCAAGATTCAAACCCAGTCAGCCTGGCTCCAGAGCTTAAGCTTGCATCTCTGTCATTTTGACGTACCTACAGTGCTCTACTGAGGAATTCTGATGGATACTTTACAAGTCTATTTCTTTACAATAAGGTAGGTTATACCCTTTCCCAAACAAGGAAAACTGAAGAGAATTTAAGTAGCTCACTCAAGACCACACAACCAGCAACTGCTGGCTTCATATTTATAATAAATATTGTTTAGTCATGCTTAGGTCTATTGGTGTATGGAGCAACCTTGTAGAGCCAATACCATCATCAGAGTCCTCAGGTTTAAAAAAAAAAGACTTTGCTAATCTATAGAGGATTTTTATATAATTGTGGGTAATGTAGTCAAACAGAACTATTAATACATATAAGGTAACTGTGTAAGTGATCATGAATCGTTTGTCCTATGCTCCAGGTCTTCCTCAGATTAAAAAAAAAAAAAAAAAAAAACTGGTTCATTTTATATGAATTTCTTTTCCAAGAAAGCAAGGTAAAGTTCCAAATACAAAGTGCTTTCAAAATGTAATTGATACCTTCCTTCATTGGTTACATATTATATAAAGTACACTTTTCTGGAAAATGAAGTATATTCCCTTATAGGAACTCAATTACAACTCTGAATTATTGCCATTCATTTTATCTTACTTTTGTGTTACACTCCATCATAAATTTTAATTTACCAAGTATATTGACAGCAAGCTGGCTGTGACATGTCAACCCCACTGATTGCCAGAATTGATTTGCTGGATCTGCCCTGTTAAGATGGTGTCCCATTTCTTCCTGGCTCTGCCACATGTGTTTTTCCAAAATCTGGACACTTTACTGGAGAGGATGATTTTTCTAGATAGAGAAAGACCACGGTCTACAGAGAATCAAGTTCTTCTGCTGGAATACTCAAGGCTTGTTGAGTAGGTTCGCCTGCCTGACTGTGTCTCTCCCAGTAGTTAAGATAATGAGCCACTTAAAGGCGGAGATTTCATCTTTGTGTCTCCAGCCTCCTAGCGCCATACCTGGCATGTGGTAGATTTTTTTAAATGTTTCTTGGATGAAAAAAAAGGAAATAGACACACAGCCAGCTCCTGTATTCACATAGCTTCAATTCTACATGGAGGCAACACCTATAAATAAAAATACAGGCATAGAACATTCAAACATGCATGGACACAATCTAAACCCCTTTCCTTAGAGTCCTTAACACAGTTTACAAACGGAAAAGGCACCATCCTAGAATAGCCAGTAGAGGGCATCACACACCAAATGTAGTCAAAATGTGGCTACAGAAATTGAGTTCAAGTTCTAGTTCCTGCTGATCTGAAGGATTCTAAATGGACACCAAAGCAGAGAATATTGTTGGCCTGTGCTCCACAAGTACCTGTATTTCTATTTTGGTGTAATCACAGATAGAAAAGTTCCTGTTTGCCTCATTTCATTTTCAGAGATGACTTTTAAAGCATGAAACAGTGAAAAATGCTTATTATAATGGCAAATTTGAAAAGCAAGATACAAAACTGCTTAGGTCTATTGGTGTATGGAGCCAATATGGAATCTGATAACTGCTATGTCAATAAATTTTCTTAAAAGACAAAGCAAGCCCGGTATGACGGTGTGTGCCCAGCTATCCTACTTGGGAAGCTAAGGCGGGAGGATCGCTTGAGTCTGTGAGCTCGAAGTTGCAGTGAACTATGAAGGCGCAGCTGCACTCCAGCCTGGATAACAGAGTGAGACCCTGTCTCAAAAGAAAAAAGAGAAGAAAAGACAAAGCATTGAAATAAAATGGAAAGAAGAATTCCAAAACATGAACAATGATTCTCTTTGTGATGACTTTTTAGATATACATGCGTTTTTATTTTTCTGTAGCCTCCAAATTTCTTGAGCACTTTGATAATGTAAAATATATATTTGGCATAAAACAAGATTTAATATTTATTAATGAGTAGCGTTTATAAAAAGTTCTCTGTAGCCACATATTGTGTTTCATTCTTTTTGGAGATAAAGTTATTGATGGTGGGTGTGGGGAACCTCTATTGGCCATTTATGTCCGTGGTTCTTAATAGTGGCTCTTCGCTGGAATCACCCAGGGCACATCTCTATCGCCAAACTCAGCCTCACTTCAGGGATTCTGATTTGATGATGAACCTAAAACTATCAACAATGTTTATTTTCAAGACACTTAGGAGAGGTGCTATTAGAATAAGTGCTCTTCTGTTTCAGTAACTTGTACCTCTTGAGAAGAAAATGTCAAGTCTAGAAAAAGAACTTCAGAGATTGAATAACCACACACTAAGTGATTGACCTATGTGTGGGAAATGGTGTAACAACTACACCCTGAATCACGGCTGCCACAGTTGTATGTGTGTATACAACTTACAGCTCTAAAAACTGGCTTGATTCCAACATTTCCTCTAACTACCCTGCAGCCCTTGGGAGATAATTAGCTAATGACAGTAAAGGGCTTTTAAACTTGAAACATGTTATATAAATGCTAAACACAGGAAACACACAGAGGATTTCCACTGATTGCCAATACTTTGCAACCAGAGACAAGTGGACACATCTTTCAGCCAATTTCTTTTTTTTTTGCAACTGAAATCTTCCTAATCTTTAATCTCAGGGAAACAAATGAAGTTCTTTTTTTAATGTCTTTCCTACAAATCAAAGACCTAAGATGGTTGCTCCTTTGACTGTCTCACAAGTGAGGTTCCAAAAAACACCACATTGTAATGTGTTTTGTATGGATGAAGGTTTTGCAGTTTGCTGGTTTGCTTGTACAACTGAAGCTGGGTGCTACCCATAAAAAGGGTCATACCAGGTTGTCCAGTAGGAATCCTGGTACTACCTTATACATCATCTTTTGTTTAAAGCAAATAATTTGTGCATGCGGTAATAAATCATATTGTATAAAAGAATTTCCATTGAAAAGCAACAGCCTTTCCTCCCTCCCCTTCTTGCTCAGCTCCAGTTCTTCTGCAGAGAAAAACTTCCTTGTTTCATCTGGTACGAGATCACTTGGTATTTACTTCCATTGCACTCTATATTGCTTTTCTTGGTTTACCAACTTTAGTCAATAGCAGTTAATTCCACAGTATAAAAATGAGCACATCTCTCATATTACCCTCCTCTTCCCAATGTTTAATAACAGTAATCATATATTTTATTTCCTCTTTTGGAACTAAACTTTTATATTTTTAAATAAGTACTCACATTTCTATTTATTTTTAATAGCATATCCGTGGCTTTCTGTTCTATAAAATATAGTGGCTCCCCTTCCCATTCCTGCACTTTTCTTCTCTCTTCCATTTTTGTCAGCTATACTTTACAACTAACAAAATGGTTAATATTTGTATTGTGTACTGCCATCATAAAAAACTATTTTCTACTTTTTTTATAGGTTGACTTTAGAAGTTAAAAATCTATATAATTCCTTCCAAAAAGTATAGTAAGGAAAGGGGGAGAGGACAAGTAATCATACATTGGAGAAACCTGGTAAACTCTAGCTCAATCAGGCGATTGAAGTCAGGATCAACAGTCATACCGATAGTATTTACTATCTATACATAGTATGAATGTGCTCTTGATTTCATGTGATAAAAATGGCACCTTACCTTTGTGGTCCTCCTCACAAAACCAATCACCCCAGTCTAATAATAAGAAAAAAATAAATAAAAATCCCAAGTGAGAGACAGTCTACAAAACCCTAATCAATACTCCTCAAAACTCAAAATCATCAAAAACAAGAAAAGCCTGAGAAACTGCTATAGCCTAGAGGAGCCTAAGAAGACGTGACAACGAAATGAAATGTGATAACCTGGATGCGATGGGATTCTAGAATAGAAAAAAGACATGAGGGAGAAAATTTTAAAAATCTGCATAAGTTATGAACTTTAGTTATTAATAACATATCAGTACTCATTCATTAATTGTAACAAATGAGCTATACTAATGCAAGATGTTAATAATAGGGGAAACTGACTGCAGGGTATATAGCAACTCTCAGTACTATTTTGCAATTTTTCTGTAAATTTAAAACAGTTCTAAAAAATAAAGTTTTTATATATATATATATATATATATATATATATATATATATGTATTTTTTTTTTTTTTTTTTTGAGACGGAGTCTCGCTCTGTCGCCCAGGCTGGAGTGCAGTGGCGCAATCTCAGCTCACTGCAAGCTCCGCCTCCCAGGTTCACGCCATTCTCCTGCCTCAGCCTCTCCCAGTAGCTGGGACTACAGGCACCCGCCACCACGCCCGGCTAATTTTTTGTATTTTTAGTAGAGACGGGGTTTCACCGTGGTCTCGATCTCCTGACCTCGTGATCCGCCCACCTCGGCCTCCCAAAGTGCTGGGATTACAAGCGTGAGCCACCGCGCCTGGCCCAAAATATTTTTTAAAAACTAGAAACAGGCTGGGCACGGTGGCTCACTCCCGTAATCCTAGCACTTTGGGAGGCCGAGGAGGGCCATTGCCTGTGCTCAAGAGTTTGAGATCAGCCTGGGCAACATGGTGAAACCCTGCCTCTACTAAAAATACAAAAAATTAGCTGGGCATGGTGCTATGCGCCTGTAGTCCCAGCTACTTGGAAGGCTGAGGCAAGAGAATCCATGAAGCTGGGGGGTGGAGGTGGCCATGAGCCAAGACTGTGCCACTGCACTCCAACCTGGGTGACAGAGAGAGACTCTGTCTCCAAAAGAAAAAGAAAAAAAGAATCCAATATACTGCACATACTCAATTATGATTAATACAAACATTGCTCAATGTTAATGTGCTAGGATATTTTCTTTTCCATGGACTTAATGTTATAACCCCTGAGTCTCTCAAATGAGGCTATTTCTAGCATGAAGGTCAAATGAATTGCCTTTTCGTACACTCCATTAACTGCTTATATTCCTGCCCAGTTGTAGTTTGCTTCATGTGTGGTCTGACTTTATTGTTCAGAATTGTTTCTCTCAAGTTTCCAATTGTCATTTTATCTTGTGTATTCTAGCCCGTGGCATTTTCTACCAATTTTAACCATTAACCCTCCCCTTTCACTTTATTTTAGAATTTGTTGAAATTTCCAGTTTATTGCTTTCTACCTCTCCCTACTACATGCTTTTTTTTTTTCCTGTGCTTATTTACTTTTGTTTCAGTGAGGTCATGGGGGAAGGTAAGTGCATGTAGGTTCACTCTCCTGTCTCAAAAGAGAAACTTACTTCACCTTTCATACAGTTTCATCAATACTTACTAGAGTATACTAGCTGAGATCTGACTCAAAGAAAGGAAAAGTGTATGCAGTGTTATATTGGGCTGGTTCTAGTACTCAAGGAAAAAGAAATAGTACTTTTCATCAATTAGTGACCTTCCTGCCCCAGATATGTCTAGAAGCAAGTTATTCTGATCAATACAATTCTCTTGTTTTTAAAGAAGCACATGATGGTAGGAAAATGAGTTATTTTAACAGAAAGGTTGACGGTACTTGTCCAAGGTCATTCAGCTAATAAAATAAGTGAAAGCATTACCACTAGAAAACAAACAAGGGTAGCCGGGCACGGTGGCTCAAGCCTGTAATCCCAGCACTTTGGGAGGCCGAGGCGGGTGGGTCACCAGCCTGGCCAAGATGGTGAAACCCTATCTCTACCAAAAATACAAAAAAAATTAGCCGGGCGTGGTGGCACGCGCCTGTAATCCCAGCTACTCTGGAGGCTGAGGCAGAGAATTGCTTAAAACCTGGAGGGGCGGAGCTTGCAGTGAGCCGAGATCGCGCCACCGCACTCCAGGGTCGACAGAGCGAGACTCGGTCTCAAAAAAAAAAAAAAAAAAAAAAAAAAAAAAAAAAAGGTGTTTCTGACACACACCCCATCCTGAGCCTGGAATCAGAACGCTGGGGACTTGCCTTCCCTCTTCACTCCCTCCCTTATCCCAAACCTGCCTGGATGGGGCTGATACAGACAGCAGGCCTGGCTCTACTTGTTTTGACAAAATATATGCCCTGGCTTCAGAATTAAATATCTCTCTTCAGGTGGATAGCAGATGTTCATATGTACATAATAAATCTTTCTCCTCAAAGTTTTCTTATTCCTATTCATGCTGATATGAATTACTAAAAAAAGGAAGGTCATAAGTGTATGATGTTTAGTTCAGTAAATTAATATTAGGCAAAAGGGGCCAGGTGCAGTGGCTCACGCCTGTAATCCTAGCACTTTGGAAGGACGAGGCGGGTGGATTGCCTGAGCTCAGGAGTTTGAGACCAGCCTGGGCAACATGGTGAGTAAAATACAAAAAAATGGCCGGGCGCAGTGGCTCACACCTGAAATCCCAGCACTTTGGGAGGCCGAGGCTGGCGGATCACGAGGTCAGGACATCGAGACCACGGTGAAACCCCGTCGCTACTAAAAATACAAAAAATTAGCTGGGCGCAGTGGCGGGCGCCTGTAGTCCCAGCTACTCGGGAGGCTGAGGCAGGAGAATGGCGTGAACCCGGGAAGCGGACCTTGCAGTGAGCCGAGATCGCGCCACTGCACTCCAGCCTGGGCAACAGAGCGAGACTCTGTCTCAAAAAAAAAATAAATAAATAAAATAAAATACAAAAAAATTAGCCAGGCGTGGCGCCTGTAGTCCAGCTACTCGGGAGGCTGAGGCAGGAGAATTGCTTGAACCCGGGAGGCGGAGGTTGCAGTCGGCTGAGATTGCGCCACTACACTCCAGCCCAGGAGAACAGACTGAGACTCCGTCAAAAAAAAAGAAAGAAAGAAAGAAAAAGAAAAAACACCACATATATTAAGCAAAATGAATGTTTTCCCGTACTTTTTAATTCTTTGTTGTTTTTTGCTTCCAGAAACTGGAGAAGAGAAAGAAAAATGCTAACAGTACACTTGACTGTTTATTTAATTTTTAAAGCATAAAGTAATGAGGGAGAGGTCCTTCCTCCTCCATATCCTACAATTGCCTTCTGTAACTCTACTCAGATATTATTCCCCCAGGGCAACAGTGATTGTATCCTCTAGAGGATGTAACTGGAGAGTCGAATAACAAAGCCGTACTCAACCTTCAAAAACCAAGGCACTAATGTGCTATAAACCATTTCTTTGGATCCCGTGTTGAAAATACACCCCTTCCTAGGAGGCAACCCTGTGCTGCACTGAGAGCTTCCATTGATTCTTATTAATTTATCTGAAAACGAAGGACAGCTGTGACTTAGCAAAATTTCTTATTTATGAGGGACACACTCGTCTCCCTTAGCAGCTTCTCTCCATGCTCCCAGATTTTTGTCTTGGGAGCTGTACATTGCCAGTGAATTAAATGTTCAATACTAGAATCTTCTAATTTTTTACTTGAGAATATTGGCAAATATGAATTTAAAATTCCAGTCCCTACATTGAGGAAATTCTTATTGAGGCTAAAATGAAATATTTTAAAAATCTCAAAATAGTTTGCCCTCAAAATCAATGAATGCCTAGATAAGGATAATAAGACAGCCACATAAAAACTATTTAAAAATAAAAAATGTGGTTGAGATGGAGTATCTGGTTATTATACATCTATTAATAGCATGAAACATTGGCATTAAAAAAAATATTGGAGGCCGGGTGTAATCTTAGCACGTTGAGAGGCTAATATTGGAGGTTCACGCCTGTAATCCCAGCACTTTAGGAGGCCAAGGCAGGTGGATCATGAGGTCAGGAGTTCAAGACCAGCCTGGCCAACATAGTGAAACCCCGTCTCTACTAAAAATACAAAAAAAATTAGCCAGGCATGGTGGCAGGCACCTGTAATCCCAGCTACTTGGGAGGCTGAGGCAAGGAGAAATGCTTGAACCTGGGAGGTGGAGGTTGCACTGAGCCGAGATTACACCACTGCACTTCAGCCCAGGCAACAGTGTGAGACTCCATCTTAAAACAAACAAAAAAAGGTTTAAGATAGCATTTAAATTTCAGAGTCATTACATGAGGACACATAAATACAGCAAATTATGTTATCAAAGGCAATAAGAAAAAGGGATGTTTTGATTGATCCAACACTTTAATTAATACATAGTTGACAATTTTCAAGGAATTGAAATTTTGTATGAGTTCAGTATTAAAACTAGACTGACCACTATTTAACCTATCATGCTCTCTGTCTCTCCTTTTTTTTTTTTTAGATGTTTCCAAAAATAATTCATGGACCTTATTAAAATTAAAAAAGTTGCTCTTTGGAAAACATTGTTAAGAAAATTAAGAGGCAAGCCACAGATTGAGAAAAACATTTGCAATGCACTCATTTGACAAGGTACATGTATCTAGATTATATAAAGACCTCTTTGCACCTGGAGAAAAACTATAAACCTGCCGCGGTGCTCACGCTTTAATCCAGCACTTGGGGCCGAGGCGGCGTCACGAGGTCAGGAGATCGAGACCACAGTGAACCCGTCTCTACTAAAAATACAAAAATTAGCGGGCGTGGTGGGGCGCTGTAGTCCAGCTACTCGGAGAGGCTGAGGCAGGAGAATGGCGTGAACCCGGGAGGCGAGCTTGCAGTGAGCGAGATCGCGCCACTGCACTCCAGCTGGCGACAGAGCAAGACTCTGTCTCAAAAAAAAAAAAAAAAAAAAAAAAAAAAAAAATAAACGAAAATCATATGGGCCGGGCACAGTAGCTCACACCTGTAATCCTAGCAGTTTGGGAGGCCAAGGCTGGTGGATCACCTGAGGTCAGCAATTCGAGACCAGCCTGGCCAACATGGTGAAACCCTGTCTCTACTAAAAATACAAAAATTAACCAGGTGTGGTGGTATGCACCTATAATCCCAGCTACTCAGGGGGCGGAGGCAGGAGAATCGCTTGAACCCGGGGGCGGAGGTTGCCATGAGCTGAAATCGTGCCACTTCACTCCAGCCTGGGCGAAAGAATGAAACCCCGTCTCAAAAATAAATGAATAAATAAAGAAAGAAAATCATATTAATAGAAGTCAAATATTAAAAGAAAATATAAAAGAAAAAAAAGAACGCTTACCACTCAGTAATAAGATGACAACAACCTACTGTTTTTAAATGGCAACATATTTGAACAGATACATCATAAAATAAGACATACCAATGGTCAAAAGCTCTTGAAGAGACACTCAACATCATTAGTCATCACTGATATGCAAACTAAAGCCACAGTGATATATTACCATGCATCCAATAGAATGACTAAAACTAGAAATATATAATAGCTGGAACTCTAACACACTGCTGATAGGAATGTAAATGGTACGACCACATTGGAAAACAATTTGTCAGTTTCTTATAAAGTTCATAGGGAAGACAAATTAACACATATGTCTACATAAAGACTTCTGCACAAGTGTTCATAGCAACTTTATATGTTACCAAAATGGAAACAATATACGTATCCATCAATGAGTGAATGGATAAATAAATAGTGATTCATCTGTACAAGATAATACTATGCAGCATTAAAAAGAAATGAACCGGACCTACGTGGTGGTTCACACCGGTAATCCCAGCAGTTTGGTAGGTTAAGGCAGGCCAATTGCTTGAGCTCAAGAGTTCGTGAGCAGCCTGGGCAACATAGTAAAACCCAGTCTCTACAAAAGATACAAAAAACAAAAATATTAGCCGGGCCTAGTGGGCGAGCCTGTAGTCCCAGCTTCTCGGGAGGCTGAGGTGAGAGGATTGCTTGAGTCAGGAGGTTGAGCCACTGCACTACAGCCTGGGTGACAAAGTGAGACCTTGTCAAAAAAAAAAAAAAAAACTATTGATAAAAGCAACTGCATAGACAAATCTCAAAAACATTAAGCTAAGTGAGAGAAGCCAAACTCAAAAAAGCACATACTATATAATTTTTCTTACATGAAACTCTCGAAAATGTAAACTAGCCTATAGTAACAGAAAGTGGAGCAACAGTTACCTGGGGCTGAGGATGGGTGTGATGTTGACTATAAAGGGGAATGAGGGAACTTTTTAAGGTGACAGAAATTTTCTATAGTTTGACTGCAGTAGAGGTTAAATGAGCGCATATATTTGTCAAAACTCATCAAACTACAGCTTTTAATGGTTTTGGTTTATTGTACATAAGCTATATTTCAACAAAGTTAATTTTATAAAAAGCAATAATAGTTATCTTTTTTTTGGGGGGGGGGAGGCGGAGTTGCCCAGGCCGGAGTACAATGGCACGATCTCAGCTCACCGCAACCACCACCTCCCAAGTTCAAGTGATTCTCCTGCCTCAGCCTCCCGAGTAGCTGGGATTACAGGCATGTGCCACTACGCCCGACTAATTTTGTATTTTTAGTAGAGACGGGGTTTATTCATGTTGGTCAGGCCGGTCTCGAACTCCCAACCTCAGATGATCCACCCGCCTCGGCCTCCCAAAGTGCTGGGATTACAGGCGTGAGCCACCGCACCAGGCCAATAGTTATCTTTTTAAAAAATAAAAAAAAATCAGAGAACCGCAAAGCAATAATAGTTACCTTTTTAAAAAGAATCAGATGGCCAGGCGCGGTGGCTCCCGCCTGTAATCCCAGCACTTCGGGAGGCCGAGGCAGGCAGATCACGGTGTCAGGAGTTCCAGACCAGCCTGGCCAACATGGTGAAACCCGGTCTCTACTAAAAATACAAAAAATTAGCTGGGTGTGGCGGCGTGAGCCTGTAATCCCAGCTACTCAGGAGGCTGAGGCAGGAGAGTCACTTGAACCCAGGAGGCGGAGGTTGCCATGAGCTGAGATCACACCATTGCACTCCAGCTTGGGCAACAAGAGTGAAACTCCATCTCAAAAAAAAAAAAACAACAACAACAAATACAACAAAAAAAGAATCAGAGAACTGCGATGTCATTGAAGAATTGATTACAGTAGCAAAAATGGAAAGCAAATGAAATATTCATTATCAGATGCTTAGTAAAATCAACCATGAAGAATCTATACTAGGCAGAGAGTGGATCACACCTGTAATCCCAGCACTTTGGGAAGCCATGGTGAGAGGATCACTTGAGGTCAAGAGTTCAAGACCAGCCTGGACAACATAGCAAGACCCCGTCTCTACAAAAAATAAATTAGCAGGCATGGTGGCAGGTGCCTGTAGTCCCAGCTACTCAGGAAGCTGAGGCAGGAGAATCACTTGAGCCCAGGAGGTTGAGACTGCAGTGAGCCATGATCATGCCACTGCACTCCAGCCTGGGTGACAGAGTGAGACCCTGTCTCAAAAAAAAAAAAAAAAGTGTAACCATTGAAAAGGTTGAAGTATATGTTTGAAATGTATGTTAATAACATATAAAGTGAAAAGGTAGCTTATTCACAGGATGTATATGATCTCATTTGCATATAGCCTACATTATATATACATGTGTGTATTTATGTGCATGAAAATTTTCAAGGGATCTAGTCTATAGAGTGGTTAACTGGAAGGTCAACTATGAGGTGAAATGTTTGCAAAGGGATTTTTCACTACCCCAGTTTTCAATGTTGAATTTTTATAATAAGCTAGTTTTATATCCATCATCAGCACAAACAACAGTGATAATTCCATTTGGAGAAAATAAAAGGTGATTGGAGATGGCCTGGCACATTCCAGGCATCCTTATAAATACCAATCATTTTGTCTTCTCCTAGTTAATTGGATACCAATAAGCAAGGATTTACTATGTGTTGGAAAGGAAAACATTCTGCGCCATACTTCTACTAACCAACTGGAAAAAGCATACGCTTGAATTGCGGGAGACGAAATATGATGACCAAACTTGGCAAGGTAAGAGATTTCTCTGCCTGATCATTTTTCCTACCTCTCCAAAAGAATCAGCGGGTGTCTTTTAGTCTGGGCAAGAAACTCTGAGAGCATCCAGCCCTACCTTTACAATGACAGACTCTGAGGGTAAAGCTGATAAACATCAGAGCACTGCAGCCCTGCTTTTTCCGCAGATCCTTGGTATCTTCTGGAGGAAATGGGAATTTTGAAAACGTTAAATGCTCAGTGAAAACACCAAAGAGTCCCCTTACATAACAGGCAATGTCAGAGCAATCCTGTGAAACACAGCTCCATGTGGCATTGTTCTAAGGAGAGACTTGCACAATCCTGTCATCTTCATGTGTCTTCTCGGCTCTGCAATTAAATATTCTCTTACTGCCTCCTGTAGTTCCCCTAGTCTAGACATTATAATTATCATGACAATTCTTCCAATGTCCTAATTAACAGAGAATGAAAAACTCTGGAAAAAGAAAGTCAGGACCCCGGAACTTGGAAGTCATATCTGCCAATGCCAATGGGGAAATTAGCCAAATATAGAAGAGAATGATTCATCGACTTCTTCACTTCCCTATCTCCCCTTGCTTGACCTTCCTATACTCTTCTCAAAGGAACATATCAAAAGTTTGCTTCTACTTTTCTTCCTCCCTATTTAATCTTCCCACACCACATGGCTCTGCAGAGGCCCATCTAGGCCATCGGAATTTAATAGCTAGTCTGTGCTGTACCAAAACATTCCAGCTTGCAGTGTGTTTTTGAAAATGTGTTTTTATGAATAAATTATAAATTTCTGGAGCACGCAGATCATTTTTACATGACAGCCTAGATTTGAGCAACTTGAGTCTACTCAAACAGGACCTAGGTTTCAGATTTGGGACAGGGATCTTATTAAAGAAGCACCTCTCCAACCTCTTTTCCATCTTTCCCCTTGTGCAATGAGGGACTTGGTAAACTTAATTACAAAGCCACTGTACTCCGTCCAGTGCTCCACCCTCATTTAGCTACTTCAGCAGTGAGTCAGGGGGTCCAGGGGTGCTCAGATGCAGCTCTGCCCAAGGTCAGGGCCATATTTCATACAAAGGGATTGCCATTTACTGGCAGCTGCAGGATGTTTAGTTGTGAGCCAAAATTCCCCAGCAATTCAGTTCTGTGAGCTGAACTGCCCAGCCCTTCTAGGGAACTCACACCCAGTATCTTATTACTTCTGCCTAGTCACTATCACCTCTCTCTTTTCAACTTTCATTTTCTTACTTCTCGTCTCCTTTTTTCTTTGAAGAAATTTGGAGGGGTTATCAATGAAAAGGGAGGTGTCACTAGAGGCAAGGAGAAGAGGGGTCCTCTATTCCCCCTCATTTTATACATATACACATCAAGAACTCAGAGCCTTGTGAGGCCCTGAGGCCCAGGACTCCCGGCTAGCTGTCCTTGGACATCCCTTAACAGAGGGTAACAAGAGATTCCTGGCCCTGCTGACCCTCCCCACTTGTTCCCTGCCATGTTCCTTTTTAAGATGAATGACTAGCCTGAGAACCCAAAGGGGTCAAAATGGCTTAAGGGGTTATCTCTTTTTGATAATAATATCATTCATATAATATTTAATAGCTTACAAAGCCCTTCCACTTATATATTGCCCTGTTGGAGCCTCACTACAACCTTGTGAAGTTGGTTTCATTATTATCCCCTATTTACAGAGAAAGAAATCTGAGCGCTGACTGGTCAAACAAATTAGGCATGTGATCGCATTGGGACTCAGACTAAATGCAGATCCCAGGGACTGTCATCCAACAGTTGCTTTTAGTATAAACTGCCACATCCATAATCCCCAGGATCAGGGAAGTTACCTTAGGCTGCTATCTATGCACAAGGGACCCTAAGTGGACCAGAGGTAGACACCTGGCCTGAGGCAGCCTTTCCATCACTTGGTTAATGACTCATGAAGATGCCTTGGGCAAAGAGCTCTACCCAAAGGGCAGCCTCACGGAACAAAGGCAACTGGACTTGCTCTCTCAGGCATTTGGATTGAGGGATTGGCCTCTCTTTTTTTCTTTTTCCTTTTCTTTTTTTTTTTTTTTTTTGAGACGAAGTCTCACTCTGTCGCCAGGCTGGAGTGCAGTGGCACATTCTAAGCTCACTGCAACCTCTGCCTCCCAGGTTCAAGCGATTCTCCTGCTTCAGCCTCCTGAGTAGCTGGGACTACAGGTGTGCACCCCCACACCCGGCTAATTTGTGTATTTTTTTTTTTTAGTAGAGACGGGGTTTCACCATGTTGTTCAGGATGGTCTCGATCTCTTGACCTCACGATCCGCCCGCCTCGGCCTCCCAAAGTGCTGAGATTACAGGCCACTGCACCCAGCTGGGATTGGCCTCTTGATAAAGAAAGGAAAACAGAGCAGACACATCATAGGAAAAAAGCAGAAAGATAACAAGAGGGAGATGATCTTGGCTATGAGAAAGATAAAGGAAACAGCCAGTCCCTAGAGCTCCTTCAATCCCCGAACAGTTTTCTGGTTCCAGTTTGTGTATCTACGATAAACACTCCCTTTCCTGGAGTGCCTCAGTGTTTCTCTCCTCCTTAAAACCAAAGGAGCCTTTCCATTCTCTACCTGGTAGTGATCTTTGCTGACTTGTTCCAAAGCAGTGGCCCCTGTCAGGTATCCAACAGGAAGAGATATGGGGCAAGGGGGTCTCTCAGATCTCACTAGGGGAGGTGGCTGATCTTATCTCCAGATTTTCTGCTGCTCTCATTTCCTCTCTGCCCACAAAGAAAGGCTCTGGCCAAACCAGGAAATTCAGCTCATTGTGGTCTCTCCAATTCAACTGGTGATGCAGGCAATACACAGGACACTCTACTCAATCCAGGTGGTTAATCTGGCTCTTCAAAGATCAACTTTACAAAAATCAAAATTTTTGAATCAAACAACTTATTCTATGATAAGGTAAACATGTAGTTTTCGTTGACAAACTCTGATACTGTGTTCCAAGGGGAAAGATTCTTATGAATAAAAAGGTAGGTTTGTTTCAGTAAGAGAATACTTTTGGCTGGGCCTGGTGTCATGCATTTGCAATCCCACCACTTTAGGAGGCTGAGGCAGGAAGATGGCTTGTGCCCAGGAGTTGGAGACTAGCCTGAGGAACACAGCAAGATCCTCCTCTCTACAAAAAATTTAAAAACTAGCCAGGTATGGTGGCACGTGCCTGTAGTCCTAGCTGCTCAGGAGGCTAAGGCAGGAGGATCGTTTGAGCAGGAGGTTGAAACTACACTGAGCCATGACCATGACGCTGTCTGGGTGACAGAGTGAGACCTTGTCTCAAAAAAATAAAAATTAAAAAGGAAAAAAAGAGACACTATTTTTTAAATTATACTGCAGAACAATGTGATGGCCTTACAAAATCAGTTTTCTAAACACCTCTCTGTGACTAAAAGATAAAATAGTTGGAAGAAAGGAGTAATTTGAAGGAATTTTCTATCTCAAGCAAAGACTTTATCCAGGAGGATAATATTTTCCACTCACCTAGAACTTATAAAAGGAAGTATAATCTGACTCATCACCTAGAACTAGCTTTTGTACCTTTGCCTTTTTTTTCCTCTCTTCATTTTTCCCTTTTCCATTTTTCCTTTAGCTGTACTTTTTTTCTTTTTGGAGACAGGGTCTCACTCTTTCATCCAGGCTGGAGTGCAGTGGCGTGATCTCAGCTCACTGCAGCCTCAACCTCCTGGACTCAATAGATCCTCCCACCGCAGCCTGCCCCGGGGTAGCTGGGACTATAGGTGTGCACTACCATGCCTGGCTAATCTTTGTATTCTTTGTAGAGATGGTGTTTCGCTATGTTGCCCAGGCTGGTCTCAAACTCCTGGTGATCAGCCTGCCTCGGCCTTTCAAAGTGCTGGGATTATAAATGTGAGCCACCATGCTTGGCTATCTATACTTTTTAAAAGATAATCTGCATCATTTTTTATTGTGTTCAAACTTTTGGGAGGGGCCATATTCCCAAATACTTTGACCTGTTTTAACAAGAAGCATTAAATATGAGGGCCCCAGGTATCTAAATCAAAGCACTTCAAAAGGCAGCTGGCTCTGCAATCCTGAATATAATAGTCTAAACAAATATGATTCAGCTTGAATTTGTTGTAATGCCAAGAGCTTTCCAACCAGGAATATCCTGACACGAAACAGAATTAAGAAAGTATCTGGATTCTTTCAAAGCTTAGGTATAGTGGTTCAAGCCTCTGTTTTTTTTTGTTTTGTTTTGTTTTTTTTGGTTGTTGCTGTTACCAGAGAGGTAGAACAATGAATGAATCAATTGGGGGCATATTTTGCAAATAAAAACAAAAGGGAAAAACAAACAAAAACACCTAAGATTGACAGACTTAGTAGACTCTCACAACATTTAAGTCAGGAGAAATATTTTGGCTTTCTGGCTTCTATAGTAGAGGGCAATAAGGAAAAAGGTTTTGGATAAGCCAACCCCCAGTGTCTGCCACAAACAGAATAGTAAGGGAGAGGAAGCAATCTAAAGTCACCCTCTGAGATGGGAAGCTCTCAGGCTTATGCCCTAAAAGGTAAAGTCCCATTCTAGACAAGACAGTACTGAAATAGCTCTCTGGTTAGTGTTCAATATTCTAGCTGAATAACATGTTTATGGTCAGGCAGAGCAAAGATGCCTTCAGAGAAAATGTACAGGGAGGAAAGCACTGTCTAAACAGGAGCTGACCTCACTGAAGAAGGCTTCCAACACCTCTGGCCGGCTCCCGGCTACCTGATTCTTCAGGTCACAGTATGCACAGTGATTCTTCCAGGAGGCCTACCTGGACTTCTTATGCTAAATTATATGCCTTTGCCAAATGCTCACACATAATCTTGAATTTAAGCCTCGTAACATCTCTCTTTCATTTGTACGCCTTGTTTGATGTCTTCTTTTCCTTTTAGACATGGAAGTTCTATGAGGAAAGAGTCCATATCTCTCATGTTCCCTGATATTTCTCAAGCACTTAGCACAATGTTTGGCATATAATAGGTGCTCACTAAATTTGTTTTGGGTGGAGCTAAGCTGATTTGGCTCTCCTACTAAAATGTTATGCTCCTTCATAAGTTATCACATTCACAAATATTTATTATAATCACATAATTACTTATTTAAAATCTGTTTTTCTTACTAATCCTTTAGCTCTATGAGGGCAGGGCAAAGTCAGTTTGATGTGACTCCAGCATCTCTCATAGTGCCTGGTATATAGATACCGTATAGATGTTCAATAAATACTTGTTGAATAAATGATTGCTTTAGACAAGATATATAACCTCCCTGACACTCGGATTCCCAATCTGCAATCAGTCATAACCGCCATCATAAGTACCATGATGATTAAATGCCATGCATGTTCCCCATGGTGAACCCACAGACTGAAGTTCTGGGGTTTGCCATGGAATGACAAAGCAGAACAGAGAATTCAGAGAACTAATCTGGAATCTGGTCCCAGAAGCTTTAATCTACAAAAGATATGTGACAAAAATAAGGGAACATTTTCGTTTTCTAGGGCTGTCATAACCAAGTACCACAGACTGGGTAGCTTAAACAACAGAAATCTATTTTCTCACCATTCTGGAGGCAAGAAGCCCTGGATCAAAGTATTAGCAGCGTTCATTTCTTCTGGGGCCTCTCTTCTTGGCTTATAGATGGCCGTCTTCTCTCTGTCTTTACCTGGTCTTCCCTCTGTGTGTGTCTGCGTCCTAATCTCTTGATAAGGACACAAGTCGTGTTGGATTAGGGCCCACCCCAATGACCTCCTTTAGCCTTAATTGTCACTTTAAAGACTCTATCTTCAAATAATTCCTAAGGTACTGGGGGTTGGGGCTTCAACATATAAATTTGGGGGTGTCACAATGTAGCCCATAACAGGGTGCATTGGAAAATATACTCCCATTCTCTCCTCAATTCAAAAAATGTCTCATACATAATCTGCTGGTGGAGGGTAATAAGTTTTAAAATACCTACAGCCTGCTAAGAGGGCGGTCTATCAGCAACTCACACCTCAGTATGAATTGCTTCATTGAGTGGAATGCTTTCCTATAAGCCATAAGAAACCAGCGGCCCAGGTGAGAAAGGAGGTCAAGGAATGAGAAATGAATCATTTTGACTCACGAGTTACTACTGGGAAGGGTAGAGCTGGGTAGGCCTGGGAAGAATGATAAATAAAATATTTTAGACATCTACTGTGTGTTGTGCAAAGAATTAGTGACATTAGTCCATTGTATTCTTTACATTAACTCAGTGAGACAGATGCGTTATTATCATCCTCGTTTTACAGTAAGAGAAGCTTAGACACAGAATAATTAAGTCAGAGCAGGGATCGGAATCTGTCTCAAAAAATACACTAATAAAAATAAAATAAAGCCTACCTACTCACATAATTTCAGGAAAAAACCCAACACTATCTAGAGTGACCAACAATCCTGGTTTTCCTTGGACTAAGGGATTTTTCTGGGACAGAGATTTTCAGCACTAAGCCTTAACCATAATAATAATAAAAAAGAACAATAAAAGGAGAGTAATTAAAAATAAATTATCATGTATTAGAAGACTTTGCTTGGGCCAGGTTACATGAGAAGACACATTGAAGTAGTCAGTTGCTTATACTTTTTTTTTTTTTTTTAGACGGAGTCTTGCTCTGTCGCCCAGGCTGGAGTGCAATGGCGTGATGCCGGCTCACTGCAACCTCTGCCTCCCGGATTCAAGCGATTCTCCTGCCTCAGCCTCCTGAGTAGCTGGGATTACTGGTGCATGCCACCACACTCGGCTAATTTTTATATTTTTAGTAGAGATGGGGTTTCACCATGTTAGTCAGGCTGGTCTTGAACTCCTGACCTCAGGTGATCCGCCCGCCTCAGCCTCCCAAAGTGCTGGGATTATAGGTGTGAGCCACCGCGCCCAGCCTGCTTACACTTTCTTATAATGAATGTTAGGATATAAGTAAGCATATCTATACAAGAAATAAGAAAATGAAAGAACAAGGATGTGGGCTACACTAGAATAAAATACAGTTTAGAGGAATCTAAATTTATTCATGTGAGAATGGAAAAAAGTGTCAATTTAATTGGAGTAGGGATAACACGCAAAACAAATTACAGTGTCAAAGTTAAAAACATGAGGACTCTGATATCCACAGTTGAGTTGTGTCTTGTCATAAACATAGGGTCTCTCTACATGTACATATATATGCTACTTCATGGGACAGAGCAGTGTCTCTTTTCTTGAAATCCCTCTGTGCTTTGTGGCACCTAGTTAGGCAACAGTACTTAAAATGACCTTGGGGACCACGCTGTTGGATGGACAACAGGAACTTGACAATAAACTGTGTAAAGAAATAGTGGCCAGTCACGGTGGCTCACGCCTGTAATCACAGCACTTTGGGAGGCCAAAGTAGGTGCATCACTTGAGGTCGGGAGTTCGAGACCAGCCTGACCAACATGGAGAAACCCTGTTTCTACTAAAAATACAAAATTAGCCAGGCATGGTGGCACATGCCTGTAATCCCAGCTACTCAGGAGGCGGAGGCAGGAGAATCACTTAAACCTGGGAGGCGGAGGTTGCGATGAGCCGAGATCGTGCCATTGCACTCCAGCCTGGGCAACAAGAGCAAAGCTCCATCTCCGAAAAAAAAAAAAAAAAAAAAAGAAAGAAAAGAAAAGAAAAGAAATTAGGAGTTACATGGAGGTTATGCGGCACAGCTCTGGGGGCAGCATCCAAATAACACCAAAATAAATAAAAATCCTTCCATCTCATTATTTTCATATTATGGATTTCTTATCAAACTGCTAAATTTGTTCAAATATAGGGAGTAATCATATGAAATATTTTTAAAACGATCTTTAGTCATAATATTCAGTGAGATCAATTCTAAGTCTATTGAAAGACGTGTCAAAGCTTCTACACTACGTATTTGCACCTGACAGCTGCAATGGCAGACTGATACACGTGTGGCATTATAGTGAGTCAAATACCATGAGCAGTATTGCAATAGGTGATATATTTTCTGAAGTGGTGATCATTTCTTGAAAAGTCCCAACAAAACACAGTACAATCTTCCCTTTGTTTAGCTGGTGATTGCATTCCTAAATGGTTCATATTTGTATAGAAAATGAAATTAGACCTTAGGCTTGGAAATATAAACAGGTTTTCCACGTACATGAACCTTTATCTGTTGGGACATTAGAAGATCCCATATGATGACAGAAAATTCTTTGTTGTATGGGCTGTCTCACTATGGCAGCGTGTCTCTCCTCCCTGGTCTCAGTTCACTAAATGCTAGTAGAGCCCACTCACGAATGTCCAAATGCCATAGTTTAGACCCATTTCTTTGAGTGCCATCATAGAGGTGAGGGAATTCCAAGTGCTAATAGGATTGAAAGCAGGGCCAGGCACGGATGCAGTGGCTCACACCTGTAATCCCAGCACTTTGGGAGGCTGAAGCAGGAGAATTATTTGATGCCAGGAGTTCGAGACCAGCCTGGGCAAAAAAGCAAGGCCTCATCTCTACAAAAAGTAAAAAATTAAAATAATTAGCTGGGACCTGTAGTCCTAGCTACTCCAGAAACTGAGGTGGGAGGACAGCTTAAGCCCAGAAATTTAAGCCTGCAGTGAACTGTGAACACATCACTGCACTCCAGCCTGGGCAACAGAGTGAGACCCTGTCTCCCACCCCCAACCAAAAAAAAAAAAAAGAATTGAGACACAGCAAATATTACTGTGGGAAGAGCAACTGTAAAGGGGAAGGAGTTTGGATTCAGGTGGACATAGGCTTGAACTTCACCCAACCTTAGACAATTTTTTTTTTTTTAGACGGAGTTTCGCTCTTGTTGCCCAGGCTGGAGTGCAATGGCACCATCTTGGCTCTCCACAACCTCCGCCTCCTGAGTTCAAGCTATTCTCCTGCCTCAGCCTCCCAAATAGCTGGGATTTTACAGGCATGCAACACCACGCCCAGCTGATTTTATATTTTTAGTAGAGATGGGGTTTCTCCATGTTGGTTAGGCTGGTCTCAAACTCCCGACCTCAGGCGATCTGCCCGCCTCGGCCTCCTAAAGTGTTGGGATTACAGGTGTGAGCCACTACGCCCAGCCTCTCTGCCTTAGACAACTTACAAAACCTGCCGCGGCTTCAGTTTCTCAGTTTTTTCTTCTTTCTGTTTCCTCACTTTTAAAATAGATCTGTAATACTTCTGTTATGAGTTTGTATAAAGACTAAACAAGATTGCAACGTATATAAAATGCTTAACATTACCTTTCAGGAGCCACATTCCAAGTATTTGTTTCCTTGCCATTAAGTGAGAGAATCGCAGTTATCTCGAAGTAAGGGAATATGATGAGGGTAAGCTTCCCACAGCTCAGTTCTTGGAGAAAATAGAAAAGAAGAGAGACAAGAGGAGCACATAAACGTGACTAATTCAGGAGGAGGTGACACTGAGTTATCAAGTAGGATAAAATCACCTTGGTCCATAATCAGTAATAGGAGGTCTCAGTACAGCGTAGTGACTCTGCTTGGCTTTTATACTCAGAAAACCTGGCTTCCTGTCTTAGCTCTGCTGCTTGCCAATGAGCTGGGGCAAGTCACTTCGCTTCTCAGCTTCTTTATAGGTGAAATGAGTTCAATCATACCTGCCTTTCCATTTTATTGTGGAACTGAACTGAGATGTAGGATGGAAGGCACCTGGCTTGTAGCCAGACTCTTACACACAGTAGCTCTTCCTCATTAGTTCAGAGCTGTGTAGCAGCCAAAGGAAAACTTCCCTTTTGCCCCCTAAAGGTTCACTGAAGATCAACTGACGAAAGGCAGATTAATAGGAGGAAAGGTATATAAATTTATTAAAATGCATGGAGGAAAACCCCAGATATTATCCCCTCTTTCTCCATGAATTGGGCTTTAGATATTTTTATGCCTTTCTTCTTAGAAGAAAGGGAGATGGGGAAGTATGGGTGATGTAAGGGGGTTAGTAAATGATTTTTAGGGGAATTTAATGGGCTCCAAGAACATATAATGGCCTGAGACAAAGCCTGTTGGGCCCACAAAGCAGACAATGTTTTGTGACAAAAGGCTGTCCAGGTTTGTTGACAGACTTTTTTTTTTTTTTGAGACGGGGTCTTGCTCTGTCGCCCAGGCTGGAGTGCAGTGGCGTGATCTCAGCTCACTGCAACCTCCACCTTGCGGGTTCAAGCAATTCTCTCCCACAGCCTCATGCATAGCCAGGATTACAAGCGCCCACCACCACGCCCAGCTAACTTTTTTGCATTTTTATTTTAGTAGAGACAGGGTTTCACCATCTTGGCCAGGCTGGTCTGGAACTCCTGACCTCATATTCCACCTGCCTCGGCCTCCCAAAGTGCTGGGATTACAGCCATGAGCCACCATGCTGGGCCAACAGACTCGTCTTTCTTCCTGTGATATGAGTTTAGTTAATTAAAACTCAGGGAAGGGATGAGAGGGATTTGTTTTTTCCCTTGGCAAGTCTGGACTGTAGGCGGATAAGGGAACTTTAGAGAACAACTTCATCCTGTACTTTGGGAGAGATGGAGGATTGAGAGATGGGGTGCAGGGAGGTCAGAGAGAACTTGAGGCTGCTTCCTCCATTCAGCATGTCAAAGCACCATATTTTGGGGTAGCCGTTTCTGAGTCCCAACAGCTGCTAATCCAGCATCTGAAGAAACAGGACTGTTGAACATGAACTTCTGTTATT
Organism: Nomascus leucogenys; assembly: GCF_006542625.1. Taxonomy (NCBI): domain Eukaryota; kingdom Metazoa; phylum Chordata; class Mammalia; order Primates; family Hylobatidae; genus Nomascus; species Nomascus leucogenys. The sequence goes on from NC_044392.1 coordinate 84,665,305, forward strand.
TACCAGTATTTCAGCCAGGCTAGGCTGGGCTACACTGCAGTTAACAAGTAAATTCAAAATTTCAGCGACTTAAATTTGAAGATATAGTCATTATACTCTCTATCATTGTCTGCTAGAAGCTTTATTCCACATCATTGTCATCCTTACTCCAGACCTGGGGCTGACAGAGCGACCACTATAGGAATATTGCTGGTTGCCATGACAGCAAAATGACAAGATGGTGAAGCATCTCGACTTTTACAGCTTCCACATACATTTCATTGGCCAAGTCACATGGCAGTGCCTCCAAGTATGGGGAAAATTACAATGCACCATATGTCAGGAAGGAAAGAGAACAAGAATGTTTGTGAATGGCCCTAATGACCACTGTAGTTAGGGAGCAAAGATTTCAGAAAGATTTAATTATCTCTTTTCCCAGAGAAAGACTTGACGTGAATTAGCTTGTTGAGAATTGGCAGGTTACCAAGGATGTGTTTTTCTTTTCTTGATGAAAATAAATTATTGGCAAATAGTCTTGCTGAGTTGTTGTACTTTTTGCAATGTTTTCTGTTGCCATGGCCCACTGCTGAATTTAACCACCCTAGGTTAATTTCAGTAGCTTTCTTTATTAGAGTTGGGAAGATTGCCTTTTCCTCACCTGTGGGTCTCTTCCTCTCTCCAATGTAATAAAAGTGTACCACTTTTTTTTTGAGATGGAGTCTCGCTCTGTCGCCCAGGCTGGAGTGCAGTGGTGCCATCTCGGCTCACTGCAAGTTCTGCCTCCCAGGTTCACGCCATTCTCCTGCTTCAGCCACCCGAGTAGCTGGGACTACAGGCGCCTGCCACCATTATACTTTTCCTACTCATATTTTAAAGCCCCAAATGTCTGATGGCACCAAAAACGTTCTACCTTTTAATTAATGACCCAGAGAAGTCCATTGCTCCCCCAGATCCACTCTCTACCCTGCTCTCTGTGGGAAGGCTGGCTTATACGAACCACGCCAATAGGCTCCTTGAATTTTGCCACACACTTAAAACTAGGCCTATAAGAAAATTTCTGATGTAATCTATTTATTGGATAGTTCTTTCATGCGCATCAGGCTCCAGTCTAAAATGTGTGCATAGGTTTGGGTTTATTTCAAGACTGTGGGGTGAGTCACTAAGTCTACATGTATAAAGATTCCAGAAGTCCCTTGGGAAATAATTTACTCTAATGGAAGTGACAATTTGGTTCAAAAACAGTATCTCAAGAATTGGAAGGGAAAGGCAATTTTTAAAATAGCTCCATGTCTACCTATCAAATTATCTGATTTCATAGCCCCCATTTGCTCATGTTTGAGTACCCAAGAGATGGGGCTGGAAGTAAAATGGATGCATTAAAATCTACAGTAATTTGACACAGATAACTTTTTCATGTGTTATTTGTAGCTGAACACAGTACTCTAACAGTGGTCTAACCACAGGAAGAGAATGCAAACACTTTTCTATTTGGAACAGTATAAAGTTAGAATTTTATTTTGGAGGTAGTGCATCGTCTGAACTCTTGATTCACGGTCAATAATCAAAGCTTCAAATAGTGTAGTAACCACATCTTCATCTATACTTTTCATTAAATACCCTCTTGTCAGATTCATCCTATTGTTCTCAGTCCAGGTCCTTTGGATCCTGCTTTATGTCACTTATGTATTGGCAGTGTTTTGGTTAGTGTTCCAACAGGAAACTGACTGGAGTGGCGGGAAACCACAAGGGGTTGTCCAGGGCTAGTAACTTCAGAGAAGCTGACAAGAAGAGTGAGGATCAAGGCAAAGCAGCCTTCTTGTCTCTCATAATGAGGGAGTCATAGGCTGGACTGCAGGGAGGGGATGTCCTCCATCCATTGGGTCTCCTGCTGGAGCTCCCTGTGGCCAGACCCAGCTGTAAGCCACAGGAGCCTATTGGTGTGGTTCGTATAAGCCAGCCTCCCCACAGAGAGCAGGGTAGAGAGTGGATCTGGGGGAGCAATGGACTTCTCTGGGTCATTAATTAAAAGGTAGAACATCCAAGACCATGAATGGAAATCCTTGGCATACCCACTAGACATTTTTTCATTTCATGTTGATTCATTAATCTGAAACATACTGACCATATGATATATCTTAACCAGGAAAATTACTCTACATTCTTAACATTCTGATGTCTCCTTCTTCTAGTGCAAAAAAAAAAAAGAAAACTAGCTTTATTGACGTATTGAGATATAGTTCGCCCATTACAGTGTACAAATAACTGTATTTGTATATTCTATCCTGTAATTGTATTAAAATAAAGTTTACCCACTTACAATGTACAAATCAATAGATTTTAGTATATTCACAGTTATGCAACCATCGTAACAATCGATTTTAGAATATTTTCGTTACCCTAAGAGACTCCATACTCATTATTATATTTTATAATATTTTCATTACTCTGCAAAGAAACTCCATACTCATTCTTATTTGCTTCTCATTCCTCTTCAATGCCGCCAGTCCCTGGCAGCCACTAGTCTACTTTCTCCCATCCAAGTACTAACCAGGCCCAATCCTGCTTAGCTTCCGAGATCAGACGAGATCGGGCGCGTTCAGGGTGGTATGGCCGTAGACGCCACTAGTCTACTTTCTGTCTCTATATGTTTGTCTACTCTGGACATTTCATATAATTACACAAAAGGTGGTCTTTTGTGTTTGGTTTCTATAATATTGTAATACAGTAAGAAACATATATTTGGTCTCTGTCCTTGGTTCCTGGCACTACAGCTCCTGAAACCCTGGGAGTCTCTGGAGAGAAGAGAGTAGCTTTTGTATGCTAATGAGACGACTAGTGGCTGGAATCTCCTAGATAGCCTCACGATTGTAGGGGTGGGTGGGGCTCGTTGCCAAGGAAACCAACCCAACCATGTCATTAGAGGGTGTGAGCTTTCAAAGCCCCCAACCTCTGAGGAAGGGAGAGGTGCTGAAGGTTAAGTTGATCACAAATGGCCAGTGATGTAATCAATCATGCCTACATAATAAGGCCTCCATAAAAGTCCCCAAAAACTGGATTGCTGAACATGTGGAGGTACCTGGGGGGTGGCATGCCCAGAGAGGGTATGGAAGATCTGCGTTCCCTCCCCCATACCTTGCCCTATGTATCTCTTCCATCTTTCTGTCAATCTGTATCTTTCGTAATATCCTTTATAATAAGTGGGTAAATGTTTCAGGTGTTTCCCTGAGTTCTGTGAACCAGTCTAGCAAATTAAACCCAAGGAGGAGATCATGGGAACCCTGATTTATAGCTAATTGCAGTCAGAAATTGCAATTGGTATCAGAAGTGGGAGGCAGTCTTGTGGGAATGAGCCCTCAACCTGTGGGATCAGATGCTAAGTCCAGGTAGGTAGTGTCAGGATGGAGTTAAATTGTAGGACACCCAGTTAGTATCTGCAAAAGAACTGTGTGGTGTGTGGAGAAGCCCCCTACATATCTGGTGTCAGAAGTTCCTGTCGAGTGATGTGTGAAAGTAGGAAAAACACTTTGTTTTTTCCTGTCTCTGTCAGCTTCTTTCACTAAGTATAAAGTGTTTGAGGTTCACCCACGTTGCAGCAGATATCAGTGCTTCATTTATTTTTACCGCCAAATGATACTTCACTGTATGGCTATCCCACAATTTGTTGATCTGTTCATCAGTTGATGAACATTTGGGTTGTTTCTTCTTTTTGGCTGTTATGTATAATGCAGCTATGAAATTAATGTACAATGTTTGTGTGAACATATGCTTTCCTTTCTCTTAGGTATATACATAGAAGTAGAATTTCTGGGTCATATGGTAAATTTATTTTAAACCTTTCAGGAACTGCCAGACTGTTTTTGACTGCACCATTTTACATTCCTATCAGCAGACTGTAAGGGTTCCAATTTCTTCTCCACATCCTTACCAACACTTTTTTTTTTTTTTTTTTTTTTTTAGACAGAATCTCACTCTGTCGCCAGGCTGGAGTGCAGTGGTGCGATCTCGGCTCACTGCAACCTCCGCCTCCCAGGTTCAAGCGATTCTCCTGCCTCAGCTTCCTGAGTAGCTGGGATTACAGGCCCGTGCCACCATGCCCAGCTAATTTTTGTATTTTCAGTAGAGATGGGGTTTCACCATGTTGGCCAGGCTGGTCTTGATCTCTTGACCTCGTGATCCACCCGCCTCGGCCTCCTAAAGTGCTGAGATTACAGGTGTGAGCCACCGTGCCCGGCACCAACACCTTTTATTATTTGTTGTTTTGATCATAGTTATCCTAGTGTCTGTGAAGATTTTGATTTGCATTTCTGTGGTGACTAAAGATGTTGAGCGTCTTTTCATGTGTTTATTGGTTATTTATATATCTTCTTTGGAGAAATGTTTGTTCAGGTCCTTTGCCTACTTTAAAATTGGGTTATGTGTATTTTTTATAATTGAATCATAAGAGTTCTTTTTTTTTTCTTTTCTGTTTTTTGTTTTGTTTTGTTTTGTTTTTTATTGTTATTGTTTTGGGACAGGGTCTCTCTCTGTTACTCAAGCTGGAATGCCACAGCCTTGACCTCCCAGGCTCAATAAATCCTCCCACCTCATCCTCCTGAGTAGTGGGACTACTGGTGCACATTACCATGCCTGGCTAATTTTTGTAATTTTTATAGAGATGGGGTCTCACCATGTGAATACAATACAATACAATACAATACAATACAATACAATACAATTCAATTACAGGATAGAGTATACAAATACAGGCTGTTCTCAAAGTCCTGGGCTCAAGCAATTCCCCCCCGCTCAGCCTCCCAAAGTGCTGGGATTACCGGTGTGAGCCACTGTGCTGGGCCAGAGTTCTTTCTATGTTTTAGATACAAGCCTCTTGTTAGATATAATGATTTGCACAATTTTTCTCTCATTTTGTGGGTTGTCTTTCCACTTTCTTAATGATATCCTTTGAAGCACAAAATTTTTAATTTTGAAGATATCCAATTTAGCTATTTTTTTTTCTTTAGTTGCTTGTGATTTTGGAATTTTATTCCAGTGTTGTTTTGAAAGCTATTTTTTTCCCCCAGCTTCCCGTTGGAGGTTAGAAAAATTGTCTGATTCCTTTTTCCTGCCCAAAATTACTTAGAATAGTATAAGCTAATATTTACCAACCACTTACTATGTCCCAGGCTCTTGTTAGAGTTCAGACAGCTTGGGTAATCAGTCTGGGATCTCAAGGCTAAGGATGAATTCAGCTAATCTCACTCTGGAGCCCATATACTCTTCAACCGCTTCACTGTGCTACTGATCAGGTCTTCCTCATCTTGACATTTGTTTCATTTTTGTAGGAGGAAAACGGTGTATTTGCTGTTGGTGTTGGACAAGTTATTCTGCCTACTCTTTGTTCTCTTCCCTTTTCTGAGGTAAGTCCCATGCCCCACCCTTTCTAGAATTGCCAGAATCTACAAACTGTCCAAAACACACATGTACTCATCCAAAAAGGCAAAACAACACCCTCATTCATGAGACATAATTCTCAAAGCCCTGGTGTCACAGCTGCAGTCTCTCCCTGACCCTTGCCTCACCCTAACTGTGCTGAGTCTTTTCTTTGGTTGTGACAGCCTAGGGTGTGACATCCAGGGACAGCTTTGACACCCTCGGATGTAAGTGCTGTGCTGTGGCTTGCCTTGGAACCCACAAGAAGGGCCCAGGTTCAAAATCCATTAACTGTCAGTTGAATCAAAGATGGTCATGTGGAGCAGTAGACAACAAAAGCAAGTCAGACTGCCTTCTCAGATGTTTCCTTTCACTTTGGCAATATCGATGTCTAAACTTCAAGTTTATTATTATTATTTTAAATAAGTGAGGTCAGAATTACCCAGCAGGAGCCCAAGAACTTCTTGCCCCACACTGCACCCCCCCATTCTGCAGAATCCAATTACCCATGAAATCCATTTGCATCTACTTCAGAAATCTCTCTCAGCCTCCCTCTCCCATTGAATCTTTCCTGCCACTGCATCAGTTCAGATCTCTGTCATCTCCTAGGTGGACTAATTCATCTCATTTCTGTCTTTTTATTTTTTTTTCTTTAGACAGGTCTCACTCTGTCACCCAGGCTGGAGTGCAGTGGCCTGATCATGCTGATTGCAGCCTCAACCTCCTGGGCCCAAGGAATCCTCCTGCCTCAGTCTCCTGAGTAGCTGGGACTACAGATGCATGCCACCATAGCTGGCTGAATTTTTTGTAGAGACAGGGTCTCACTATGTTGCTGAGGCTGGTCTCAAACTCCTGGGCTCAAGTAATCCTCCTGCCTCAGCTTACCAAATAGCTGGGGCTACAGGTGCATACTGTTGTGCCTGGCTTATTTTTTTTTTTTTTAGTTTTTGTAGAGACAGGGTCTCACTATGTTGACCAGTCTTTGTTTCTCAGTCTTTTCTTCAATCCAATTGAATTAAATTGAATTATCTCTTCATGGTTGTCTTCCTCAGTAGATTATGAGATCTTTAAGGTCAGAGACCAAAAACAATTAATTAGCCTAGAACCTGACATAGAGTCTGCCACCTACCAGCCTGACCAACACAGTGAAACCCCATCTCTACCAAAAATATAAAAATTAGCCGGGCGTGGTGGCACCTGCCTGTAATCCCAGCTACTCAGGAGGCTGAGGCAGGAGAATCGCTTGAACCCGGGAGGCAGAGTTGGCAGTGAGCAGAGATCTTGCCACTGCACTACAGCCTGGGCGACAGAGTGAGACTCCATCTCAAGAAAAAAAAAAAGAAAAGAGTCTGCCACCTAAAGGCATTTAATTAGCATTTGTGAAAGAAATAGTCCGGTTGGTAATTTCCCCACTGCTTGCAAGACCTCACAAAAGTCCTTGTAATAAAAACAATTAAATCTCATGTGACCCAGGTGTCTTAGGAATGCCTTCCTATTCTGCTATGTGGACAAGTTTTGCTAGTTTTCAAGGTTTAATCAAGGCAAAGGAGATAGCTTGTCTCCTATGATTAGCGAGTCATCTGCTAGCCTGTGGAGGGACAAACAGGTATGATACTCCTCCGTCACTCATCACAATGGTCATGGCAGACACTTCTATAACAAAAGACAAGTTAGCAAGAGAAAAGCATGACAAATTTATTTAACAAAGTTTTAAATGACATGGGAGACTTCAGAAATGAATACCCAAAGACCCAGGGAAAGCTGGGTATTCTTATGCTTAGGTTTGCCGACAAATGGACTGTCACATAGAAATGAGATTGGACAACAAGGGTATGCTGCAATAATAGTAATCAACTGAGGGGAATGCAGCAAGGCCTGTCTGTTCTGCTTCTTCTTGGCCCCCTATGTAGCATTTCTTTCTCTGGGTATAGCACAAGACACTTGTCACATGAAGGTCTTCAGGGAAGAGGGGAGAATGTCGGAGAGTGACATTTCTAGGTTTTATGGCCCGCTTCAGGGGAGAGGAGTTAGAATTTCTATGACCCATCTTTTTTTTTTTTTTTGAGACGGAGTCTCGCTCTGTCTCCCAGGCTGGAGTGCAGTGGCGCGATCTCGGCTCACTGCACGCTCCACCCCCCGGGGTTCACGCCATTCTCCTGCCTCAGCCTCTCCGAGTAGCTGGGACTACAGGCGCCCGCCACCTCGCCCGGCTAATTTTTTGTATTTTTAGTAGAGACGGGGGTTTCACCATGTTAGCCAGGATGGTCTCGATCTCCTGACCTCGTGATCCGCCTGCCTCGGCCTCCCAAAGTGCTGGGATTACAGGCGTGAGCCACCGCGCCCTGCCCTATGACCCATTTTGAGGAAGACCTAGTTTTATGAGTTGCTTCAGGGGAGAAAGAGAGTCTGGAGATAGAAGGGTGGAGAAGGTCGGAAATATGTTGCTTCTGAGGCCCTTGCAATCTGCTTCAGTTCAAAGTACTCAGCATGCCAAAGCACCATATTTTAGGGCATTGTGTTTTGAGCCCCAACACCAGTAAACTCCCCCTTATCTTAGTTATGGGGGTAGGGGGTCTGGCCTGTATCCCTCTCGGACCCATCTCTGCCAGGGACCACCAAGTGATCAGGATATTTGTTTCTCAAACACATACGCATCCATTTCCCTAAGCTCAAACACCCTCTGGACACTAATCTTTTCCAAAAAAATGTAGATAAGCATTGCAAAATCATTCAGAAGAGGAGGACAGTTATAACCCTCTCTGAGTAACCTGCTCCCTACCACCACATGAGGAAAGGAGGTGAGCAGACAGGACAAGGACTCACAATTTAGACCTTTGCAAGATATCCCAAATGGCTGTTACCTTGCTCTCTGTTTCCTCAGGTTTCTGCTGTCCTCCTCTTCGATCTTCCCTCTGAGATTCCTTTTCTAATGATCCCATCCCTTTGCCCCAGAAATCTGTCCCATTCTCAAAAAGAGAAAGTGGTCCCAGTTGCTGCTGTCTCTTCTTATTAAGTGCAAAGATTAATGCCTTGGGCTTCTGCTGAGTGTTAAAGGCAGATTCCCTTGGCTTATCCTTCTGCTGGCTCTAAAGTGGGAGGAATGTGGCTACCTCTGTAGTGGAACTTCTTGAAATGCTTTTCCCCCTTGGGCAGTGAGGGCTGATGGCTGGGGCCAATTTCCTCTTGAAATACCTAAGGACAAATATTTCCCCATAATCAGTATTGCTCATCTTTCAAAGACAGCGTGGGTCAGTAGCACAGGAGCAAAGTATTTTTCAGGCTTTTTAAATTTTTGGAGCCAAAATATCACTATGTTGCCCAGATTGGCCTCCAACTCCTGGGCTCAAGTGATTCTCCTGCCTCAGCCTCCTGAGTAGCTGGGATGACAGGCACGTACTCTAGCCCCATGCCTGGGGTTTTTTTTTTCCAGCATATTAATATGTTCTTCACTTCACCGTATTATATTATTGTGGTAAAGGAGTTTTTGTTGTCTTCTTGACCCTTTCAGTTCAAAAGTCTGTCAGCTGAGAATGTTCGTTTAGTTCCTACCATAGAGTTTTTTTATCCTAAAAGCTCTCCCTAGATGGAATGGGGGTGGGGAGGATCTCCCTTATCCTGCCAAGCAAACTAAATAGCAACTTGAAGGTTTACATATAACTGGAGTGGGGTGGCTCACATGCCTGTAAACCCAGCACTTTGGGAGGCTGAGATGAGAGGATTGCTTGAAGCCAGGAGTTCAAAACCAGCCTATGCAACATAGTGAGACCCTGTTTTTTCCAAAAAAGACAGAAAGAAAGAAATTAGCTAGGTGTGGTGGCACACACCTGTAGTCCCAGCTCCTCAGGAGGCTGAGGCAGGTGGATCGCCTGAGTCCAGGAGTTCAAGGTTACAGTGAGCTATGATCATGCCACTGTACTCCAGCTTGGGTGACAGAACAAGATCCTGTCTTTCTCTAAAATAAAAATAAAATAAAGTAAAATAAAAACAATAAATAATTTAAAAAAAATTTTAAAGAAGTTTGCATACAGAATTATCAAGATAATTATAAAGGCTATGTTTATGGATTTGTAATTGCCTAACAGGTTCTTACCCACTGCACAGGTAAATGCAATTCACTGAGGCAGTATTATTGCAGTAAAGAGTTTAATTAACACAAGGCCAGCCAAGCAGAACTGAAGTTATTATTCAAATCAGTCTCCCCAGCAACTCAGAGGCCAGGGTTTTTATGGATAATTTGGTGGGTAGGGAGCAAGGGAAGGGAGCACGTGCTGCTCATAGGTTAGGAATGAAATCACAGGGGTGTGGAAAACAATTCTGTGCACTGAGTCAGCCTCCAGGTGGGGCCACAGGACTGGCTGAATCCTGAGCCTCAGGTCTGGATGAGGTCAATCAGTTGCCAGAATGCAAAAATCTGAAAAGTATCTCAAAAGACCAATTTTAGGTTCTACATTAGTGATGTTATCTACAGGAGCAACTGGGGAAGTCACAAATCTTGTGAACTCTGACCACAGGACTCCTGAGCAGTAAGGATTATATAAAATACACCTGTAGTTTAGCAGAATTCAGGCCCCTCCCATAATCTTAATCTCGTGGTCTCTCAGTCTTACAAAGGTGGTTTCAGTCTGTTAACAAAGAGGAGATTACTTTTAGAAAAGGACTATTATCATCTTGCTTTAAAGTTAAACTATCGGCTGGGAGTGGTGGCTCATGCCTGTAATCTCAAGCACTTTGGGAGGCCGAGATGGGAGTATGGCTTGAGACCAGCCTGGTCAACATAGCAAGACCTCATCCCCGTTTAATTAAAAAAAAAAAAAAAAAAAAAAAAAAAAGGTAAACTATGACTAAATTCCTCCCATGGTTAGCTTGGTCTATGCCCAGCAATGAAGAAAGACAGCCGGGCTGTGAGGCTAGAAGCAAGATGGAGCCAGCCATGCTAGACTTGTCTCGCTGTCATAATCTCTGCAAAGGTGGTTTCAGATTCAGGGCCTTGCTCTACAAAGTGTCCTTAAAACACTGATGTCTTCAATTTCAGAGGAAATAGTGAGATTTCTAAACAACATGTGATTTTTTGCCTAGGAGCTAAAAGCTTTCAACTCCTCTTCTTCCATCTCACTATCTGCAAGATGAAAGGAACCAATCTACAATTTCTAGCAGATTCTTGGAATTTGTAATTCAACTAATGCCTACTAAATATCTGCCATGTGCAGTACCTGGTGGTGAAAATGCAATTTTGTATCATTTAGGCAAAATTCTCATGGTTTCTACAACCTTGCTTTGAGCAATAACATACGAGGACAAAGGTTAACACAAATAATATTATTTCTTTTGCCATGTCAACCTATGGGCAAAGGAAGAAAACATTTCTCCAAAATGACTTATCCGAAAGACCCTAAGACTTACTGGAGATTCTCAAGGAATAAGTCACTGTGGTTCAGAAGTTAATGGAAAAGCATTCCAAATTTCTTCTGTTCTTTCCTTCGATAGTGACTTCACTTAACCTTGATAGTGACAATAGACTTCTTCAAGATAAAACAACTTTGAAAGGAAAAAGGAATTTGAAGAGTAATTCAATCTTAACCATCCTTTCAACTGGAAATTTGAGCTTATAAACAGTGCCAGAAAAATGTGTTAGAGGCATAGCTGAAAAAAAAATGTAGCTTTTTCTTAAACTCCTGCAAATGACAGAATTATTCATAGGAATCAAAAAGGGAACAATCTCTGAGGGAGAAACACTGCTATTTTACTAGTGGGTCTTCAGAAATACCCTAACTTTCCACTCATCCCTGTTCTAAGAAATCATCTACCTCCACTGGAAAATTCCAGGCATAGGCAAAATAGTCTATTTAACTTGCATTATAATGTAAAACACCATTTGCCAGAGTAGTTACATCGCTTATCCAGATATTCTTTTTTTTACCTAACACATTATTACCAAAAATATTCTAAAGTCTTAGATGCATTTGCCCTCCTCTCTTCATTTTAACATCAGATTCTAAATGAAATTTGCATCAGCATACATACAAATGAATGTTTTAGAAGTTAAGTTATTCTACATAATTTTCCATTTGTCTGAAATACAAGTTGTTATTTTTGTTGTTGCTGTTTTACCTCTCGGGAAATGGTGTCACCTGGTATGTGTTGATCAAAACATAAATCTAGTTGACATTCTTGATTTCTCTTTCTCACTTTCACTTGAACCTCCCGGGTTCAAGTGATTCTCCTGCCTCAGCCTCCCAAGTAGCTGGGACTACAGGCGCCTGCCATCAGGCCCAGCTAATTTTTTTTTGTATTTTTAGTAGAGATGGGGGTTTCACCATATTGGCCAGGCTGGTCTCAAACTCCCAACCTTGTGATCCGCCCACCTCAGCCTCCCAAAGTGCTGGGATTATAGGCGTGAGCCACCCTGCCTGGCCATATTTGCATTTTAAAAGAACATTGTACAATATACAGATAAGTGGTAAAATGTATGCTAATAATTTAAAATTTTTTCTTTACTTAGAATGCTATTTGATAACCAATTAAAAACACTGTGACAAGAGAAAGAATGAGGGAGAAAGGATAAAACTTTTTATTTTAGAAAATGACTTATTTGGCTTGGTGCAGTAACACACACCTATAATCCCAGAGCTTTGGGAGGCAGAGGCAGAAGGATCGCTTGAGGCCAGGAGTTTGAGACCAGTCTGAGCAACATAGCAAGGCCCTGTCTCTACAAAAAAAAAAAAAAAAAATTAGCCCCTGGACATGCTGTTGCCTGCCCATATATAGTTCTAGCTATTGGGGAAGCTGAGGTGGGAGGATCCCTTGAGGGTAGGAGGCAGCAATGAGCTATGATTGCACACTGCACTCCAGCCTGGGCAACACAGCAAGACCTTGTCTCTTAAAAAAGAATTTTTTTTTAAAGAAAGAAACTGACTTCTCTAACCTCTAACTTGCTTCTAGCTATAGTCTGCAAGCTGTCCCAAGGGGCTTTCTTTTTTTTTTTTTTTTTTGAGACGGAGTCTCGCTCTCTCACCCAGGCTGGAGTGCAGTGGCGCGACCTCGGCTCACTGCATGCTCCACCTCCCGGGTTCACGCCATTCTCCTGCCTCAGCCTCCCGAGTAGCTGGGACTACAGGCGCCTGCCACCGCGCCCGGCTAATTTTTTGTATTTTTAGTAGAGACGGGGTTTCACCGTGTTAGCCAGGATGGTCTCGATCTCCTGACCTCATGATCCGCCCGTCTTGGCCTCCCAAAGTGCTGGGATTACAGGCGTGAGCCACCGTGCCCAAGGGGCTTTCTTTAAAGGGACCAAAGCTTCTAACCACCTCCAAAATTATCAAAGTACATTTGAAATGTACTGTGTTGAGTATTTTCTCCAGTCTGGTATCACTTTTCTTCAGTATTAAGATTGACTTGTTAACCAAACCTTCTCAAGGTGGAATAGCAGCACAAAGTTTGAGAGGAGATTGTTCTCTGCTTGCTCCAGTTTGAGATCAAGGTTTATCCAGACCAGAATGACTTGGTAACCACAGGTTAGATACGGAAATTTAAAGTTTAACTTTATGCAAACAGTGCAACACAATCCAGGGACAAGGTCCATAAAGAAAGGTCCTGACACTTTGCCTTTTTGTGTCTTGATGACTCTGGATCATTGAGACCTTTGGGTTTTGGCCTCCATGAAGAGATACTAGAAAAATAAAAAATGCTTTCTTTTCCTCTTGGCCCCATGGCACAAAGTTAGTCAGCCAACAAAAACGATTAACAGAGCTTCCTAAGCACAAAGCCCTGAGGAGGGAAATAGAATGGAATGAGAAGGCATTTCACCTGGGGCTGCATGATGGCTGGTAGAAATCCTGGGATGTGAAGTCACAAGCTCACTTCGTATCAGCTGTGTGACCTTAAGCAAATTATTCCCCTGTCTAGGCTTCAGTTTTTTCATTTATAAAGTGGGATCAACGATATTTGTCTTGACTGCCTAGTAAGATTGTTGTAAAAATTAAGACAAGATCTTTTATGGGGAAGTGCTTTTTAACAGTAAAAACATGCAGAAAGGTATAAGATCTAAAATGATGTATTCCGGAAAGCATTTTCAAATTAATGCATTCAGTTATTTAACAGATATTTATTAAGCACCTACAACAGGCCAGGTTCTATTCTAGGTGTTGGAGATAAATCTGGGAACAAAAATAAATAAATATCTCTCTTCGTATAGAGTTTGTAGTTAGCCAAGGAAAAAAATTATGAGAAAAAAGTAAGAGTGAGGTTGCAATTTTAAATAGGATGGTGTGGCAGATTGTCACAATAGTGGTCCCTCATAAATCATGCCTTCTTATGTCCGCACACCCTCAAAATGGACTCTGTTGTTTCTAACTTGCCAGTCAGGAGCCAAGGCCCTGAGAGATCTTGAAGCTTCCACTTTTTTTTTTTAAGACATAGGGTCAGCTGGGCACAGTGGCTTATGCCTGTAATCCTAGCACTTTGGGAGGCCAAGGAGGGTGGATCACTTGAGGTCAGGAGTTCAAGACCAGCCTGGCCAATATGGTGAAACCCCATCTCTACTAAAAAATACAAAAATTAGCCAGGTATGGTGGTGCATGCCTGTAGTCTCAGCTACTTGGGAGCCTGAGGCAGAAGAATCGCTTGAACTCAGGAGACAGAGGTTGCAGTGAGCCGAGATCACGCCACTGCACTGCAGCCTGGGTGAAAGAGCGAGACTCCATCTCTAAAAAAAAAAAAAAAAAAAAAAAAAGATATAGGGTCTCTCTCTGTTGCCCAGGCTGGAGTGCAATGGCATGATAAAAACTCACTGTAGCCTCAAACTCCTGGGCTCAAGAAATCCTCCTCCCTCAGCCTCTCAAGTGGCTAGGACACAGGCATGCACCACCATGATTGGCTAATTTTCATTTTTTGTAGAGACTGGGTCTGGCTATGTTGGCCAGTCTGGTCATAAACTGAAGCTTCCACTTTTGAAAATTGTTGCTGTTGTGTAACGAATCCCAGACTAGACTACAGAAGAATGGGATACCCATGAAAAGAAAAGCCCTGCCAACATCAGCACCAAGACTCCAGCCATGCAAGTGAGGTAATCTTACACCCTTGGGTCCCAATCCAGCTGTCAGACGACTGCAGCCTCTCTAGATGACCCCAGGAACCCAGCTGGCCCACAGAATTGTTAGAAATAATAAATCCGTGTTTTTAAGAGAAGGCCAGAGAAAGCGTCTTTGGGAAGGTGATACTTAAGCAACAACTTGAAGAAGGAGGCTGTTGTGGATTGAATGTGTTCTCCCCAAATTTTTATTTTGAAGCCCTAATATCCTGTGTGGCTATATCTGGAGGTGGGACCTATAAGGAAATAATAAAGATTAAATGAGGTCACAAGGATGGGGTCTTATCTGATCGGGTTAGTGTTCTTATGAGAAGAGACACCGCAGAGCTCTCCCAAGTCTGTGGTCTTCCCAATGCACTCATGGAAAAAAGGCCATGTTGGGGGTATAGCAAGTAGGCAGCTGATTGCAAGCCAGGAAGGGAGACTTCACCAGTAACCAAATTGATCAGAACCTCGATCTTGGACTTCCAGCTTCTAAAACTGTAAGAAAATAAATTTCTGTTGTTTAAGCCGTCCAGTCTATGGTATTTGGTAATGGCAGCCAGGGCCTACTAATACAGAAACTGTGCCGAAGTTTACCTGAAGTTGCAAAGGCCAGCTAGAAGGCTGTGATACTGGAGCACAGTAAATAACAACAGAATTGGAGGACATGGGGTGAGAGAAGTAAGGGGGGTGGTGCAGATCGACAGGCCATCTGCCTTTTACTCTTTGAGTTAAAAGAAAAGTCAATGAGGAGTTTTGAGGGGTGGAGTGACATATTTTCAAAGGACATGCATTTCTGCAATATTTTACTTTTGTTTAACAATGAACATGTGTTACTTTTGTAATCAGGAGAAATCAGGACACTTAGAAGGCTACATAAGAATAGAACCTTTAGGCTGGGCGCGGTGGCTCATGCCTGTAATCCCAACACTGGGAGGCCGAGGCGGGCGGATCACGAGGTCAGGAGATTGAGACCATCCTGGCTAACACAGTGAAACCCCGTCTCTACTAAAAAATACAAAAAAATTAGCTGGGCATGGTGGCGGGTGCCTGTAATCCCAGCTACTGAGGAGGCTGAGGCAGGAGAATGGCGTGAACCCTGGAGGCGGAGCTTGCCGTGAGCCGAGATTGCACCACTGCACTCCAGGCTGGGCCACAGATCAAGCCTCCATCTCAAAAAAAAAAAAAAAATGGGACCTTTAATGTTAACTTGTGGGATACAAAGGAAAAGGAGAAGAGGGAGAAAAAAATAAAAGGGTGGGAAGAAGAGACTGTAGCTGACTAGAAGTCCAAGTCCCGAAGGCCACCATCCTTGAATTAGTTGAGAACCTAGATACTTGTGTACTCCCACTTTTTTTTTTTTTTTTTTTTTGAGACAGGGTCTCCTTCTGTCACCCGGGCTAGAGAGCAGTGGTGCAATCTCAGCTCACTGCAACCTCCTCTCCTGGGCTCATGCAAGTCTCCTGCCTTGGCCTCCCAAGTAGCTGGGATTACAGGTGCGCGCCACCACGCCTGGCTAATTTTTATATTTTTAGTAGAGATGAGGTTTCACCATGTTAGCCAGGCTAACTCCCACTCTTAATTGCACCTCTGCAGAATGGCACCTGACAACAGATGGGGGAAGGGAGTAAGGGGTAGGGGCAAGAACAGAAAACAAAGCATGGATTGAATCATTTCTTGGTAGGGATCAAATACATCTGATTTACCCCAGAACCTAGCATGTTGCCTGGCTTATATGAAGTAAGAGCTCGATTAATATTTCTTGAAGAAATGACTGGCTTGACCATTCCCCTTATTCTGCGTTCCCAGTCTCCCCATTTCCAGCCCCCCCACCTTTTTTTTTTTTTTTTTTTTGATACAACTGAATTCTAAAGGGCTTTTTTTTTAAAAACAGAGTTAGTGGAGTGGAGGGTTGATATTTAATATAATAAAACAGCAAAAGTCTGCTCTATTTAAGTCCTGCATGCCTCATGGTCTGTTTCTAGGTTTAAAAATGCAACAGATTGAACTAAATCTTCAAGTAAAGTTGAGATCTCACAGTTTCCCAGATAATCCTTTATATCTCATCATCGTTTATAGCTAACTGTGGATTGTAACTGGCAGTGTTAACATTGCAATGGGAAGGTTATATGAGTTGTGTTATCTTGTAAAAGCTAACTTTATATGTGTTTACTCATTTAATCTACACAGCTATGCTACAAGGAAAATACCATCATTAACCCCATTTCACAGATGAGGAAGCAGAAGCTAAGGCTCATGTTAGGTAACATGCCTTTGAGGAGGCAGTTCCAGCAGCCACCATATTCTGCAGCTTCTCAGTTCCAAAGAGCAGGTGATTAAGCACTTTCTTTCATCCTCCCTTAGTAGGCAAAGAGATGGAGGAATGGTTAAAGATGCTCAATGCAAGCCTGGATGGATTGTTTCTTTTTTTTTTTTTTTTTTTTTTTAAATTTACTTACCCCTGTATATCTCTGACCCCAAGTCCTTTAATTCTGTCCTCATTTACTGTGCTTCAGTATCACAGCAATCCAGCTTGCCTTTGCAACTTCAGATAAACTTCAGTATGTCTTCTGTATTAGTAGGCCCAGGCTGCCATCACAAAATGCCATAGACTTACTTATAGTGTCTCTCTTTGTTGCCCAGGCTAGAATGCAGTGGTGCAATCTTGGTTCATTGCAGCCTCAACCTCCTGGGCTCAAGTAACCCTCCAACCTCAGCCTCCCGAGTAGCTGGGACAACAGGCACACACCACTGCGCTCAGCTAGTGTTTCTTAAATTATTTTTTGTAGAGATGGGGGTCTCACCGTGTTGCCCAGATTGGTTTCAAACTCCTGGACTCAAATGACTCATCTGCCTCGGCCTCCCAAAGCATTAGGATTACAGGCATGAGTCACTACACCTGGCTGGATAGTACTTTTAAAATGAGCATTCTGTCTAAAGTGCTCATTCTAAAAGTGCTGCAAGTATGCTTTGCTGTAACCAATGGTTTCATTTCCTAAACATTGTATATAACCATTTTTTTTTCTATGTTCTAGAGGAGCTAACCCTGATAAATAGAAGAAAAGATTATTTTCGTTTTGCAAATCATACCCTTAGTCATCTGTTCTGTAAACTTGGGCTTTTATGGATCATACATTTTAAAACTATGAACATAAATATATTTCAAATGAATTCTTTGAAGAAAGCAAATGACCAACTATTAATATCTGTGGTCACAGAGATGAATTTTCATTTTTTAATAGACTAAAAAGCAGAACACTTTTAGTCCCAATGACCAGTCTAAGTTTCAAGTTAACCAAAAAGAGGTACAAAATATTGGTCAGCCCAGAAACAAATTCATTATTCCCTGCCCAACGAAAACAGTCAACATTCCTTATTGAGGACTGCTGTGGTTTGAATGTGTCCCCCAAAGTTTATGTATTGGAAACTTAATCCCTAATGCAACATTGTTGAGAGGTGGAAACTTTAAGATGTGATTGGGTCATGGGAGCTCTGCCCTCATGAACAGATGAATGCTGTTGTTGAAGGAGTGGGTTCCTGATAAAAGGATGAGGTTAGCCCTCTTTCTCTTGCCCTGGCTCTCCTGCTCTCTTGCACTTCTGTCTCCTGCCATGGGATGATGCAGCATGAAGGTCCTTGCTGCAGGCACTTTGATATTGGACTTCCCAGCCTCCAGAACTGTGAAAAATAAATTTCTTCATAAATTACCCAGTCTTCGGTGTTCTGTTATAGCAACACCAAGAAGGCTAAGACAAAGACTCAATAAATTACCCCAAGTCAGAGTTCCTTGCAGCTATTCTTTGAAAATCTGTCTTCAGGTCTTTTGCCAGTAGGTCACTGGGTCTGACCCAAGTTCAGAGAACTTACTTACAAAGAATCATAAGCAACCCAAGAGGGTTCTTGGTATTACAATGTCTGAATCCCCTGATTTGCTAAGCAAAATACACAAAGTAATACATGTATGAAAAGATGTCTGTGACATGATATAAACACATAAGGTGCCAACCAGAATTTACTCTAGAGGGGACTTTCCCTCTCAGACTTCCAGTCAACTCACACTTGTGCAGCAAAGTGCATGCTGTCCCCTAAATATGCAGGCAGAATTGTGTTTCTACCTATTTGGTATCTATAGTCCTCCACAGTCACTTCTAGAGAGACTAGACCAAATTTCTACCAACTTCACTGGGCAAAAATCAATCGTTTTATCTCAATGACTCTTGTTACCTTCAGACCTGAAACTGATTCAGAGACCATGGGGCCCACAAACCTAATCAGTGTAACGTGTTCACTGAGTACACATGCAGACATGAGAATCACCACTTTCTCCTTTTTTCTCTTGGTAAAATGTTCACAAATGTGCAGGTAACACCTGCTGCTACTCCAGCCATTCAGGCCCTAAATCTGCAGCTCTACATTTTGTATCCAGGTCTTGAGATTTGGGAAATCGAAAATTTTGATCTAAAAATGCAAGTCCTTTTGGTTATCAAACTCAGACATTGAAATGAAAGTGCAGTTATGTCATTCTCCCCCTTTAAATTATGTATTCATCTCTTGAAACTGTTCACTATTGCCACAAGTAGATATATATTAAACTAATAATACCGCATTGGACACTATATCTCATACCCTAAACCATAATGATATCTGTCTAATCAATAACTAATGTTACTTCTTTAAATAAAAGTTTCTGACAACTCTATCAGCCCACTCTCTGTCCCTTTGTTTTTGTCTTTACAACTCCTCTTGCAACTGCTGCTAATCAAAGTGTAGATTCTAGGCAACTTGAGTCTTTGCTCCCAGGTTATAATCCTTAAATTTCACCCAAATAAACTGTCTACTTACAAAAAAAAAAAAAAGATGTCTGTGAGACATTAAATCACCAGTGACTTGTCTTTGCTGTCTTTTGAGAGAAAGGCAAAATTAGTTCTTACTTGGGCACTGTCCATTTCCTTATCTCTTGTATAATTTTCCATTTGAATAGCTTTATTTTCCAGGCTTAAACGATGGATACATCTCTCAAATATTATAGAAATATTATCAATGAAAACCACTTAAATGTATTAAACATTTAATGCCAGGCATTGTCCTAAGCAATTCATGTGTTAACTCATTTAATCTACACAGCTATGCTGCAAGGTAAATATTATCATTAACCCCTTTTCACAGATGAGAAAGCAAAAACACACCCGTTAAGTAACTTGTCTTTAAGGAGGCAGTTCCAGTAGCTTAAACTCTAACCACCACATTCTGCAGCTTCCCAGTTCTAACAAAGAGTACGTGGTCACGCTGCTGGCAGGAGGCTTTTTATACAGAGGGAGTTAAGTCTTAGGCTAATGAAATTAACTTAGTTTCAAACAATGAGGAGGATTTTAGCAACTAAAAACTCAGTATGAGTAGAACCAACTTAGAACCTCTTGTAATCTTCTCAAAAGCAACTCCTGCAATAGGTCTCAATTCATCGCAATTGAGCACATGTGTTATTTGCTATGGCTTTAGCTCTGGCTGGCAGAAGAACTGAGGCCATACTTAGAATATGTCATTGGGCTAATTTTATTCTGTAAATAATAGAATAACTGTTTACAATATTTTAAAACATCTTTCCTGGCCTCCTCTGAGCTCCTTATTGCTCCGTCGGCAGACTTTTCTTGGTCACTACTGACTGTAATTTTAGTCCTGGTGAATGGTACGATTCTCCTGCTTATATTGATTGTATATAAACCGTATTACCCTGTAAAAGCTCTGCTCACTTTTACAAGGGGTCAAAGATATAAAACACACACAAATGCTTTTCATCTGACAATTCATGTTTTGTTTAAAATTCACTCTGCCAAACTGAGCTCATTTGGGGTGAGGAATTAGAATAGATTACAATGGAAAGGGAAGAAGGCAGGCCAAAAAAAAAAAAAAAAAATTGAAATCTCCTGGAGGTTTTGAAATGCAAATCTGGAAAGGGTACATATGTACCAGCAGGGGTGGGAATGTTAGTTTCCTCAACTTTCTTCATTCTTCCTCTATTCTAAGCAGTTTCTTCCATGTGAAGCTGGGTCCTTCCTCCCCGTGGACCACAAATATTTGATTTCTTGTCCCAGCCCAGATGGTGGAGTACAGTGACCATCAACAGAAAAAGAAAAAGATTCAGTAAAAATAAAGGTCAGGGCGATGCAGGCGCCTGCTGCCGCATGGGTTGGTAACAGCCGAAGAATCCCTGTTTGAAATGCCATGCTGGAAAGAAAAGTCACATCTGCCCAGAGGGCCTAGCAAATGTTACAGTGTTTTCCTGCACCCACCTTTCTGGATCTGTTGAATGTCACTCTCTACCACACTGACTGCATCAAACAGCTGAGACAGAGCTTTCTCATTTCTGAGTAAATGACCATGAGTCAAGACAGTCATGCTTTTAACATTTAGTGAGGGCAAATAATTACATTACCTTGGGTGGATTGCCCTTTCATGACTGTCAACAGCCTAACAGAGGAAACAAGTTGTAATGCTAAGGACAGATGCTGAGATACATCAAAACTTCTCTCTAAGGCTAAAGAATGAAGAAAAATCCTAGCTTGGGGCATATTTAAGTAACCGGATGTCAATACAGATTTCAAAACATCTTTTTGAATTGCTGACAGAGCACCAGTCATCTGCTGGGTATTTGAGTGGAAGAGCATAAGCAACACCTCTCTGGTTGTAGGGGTGCCTGCGTCAGAGACCAGTAACTGCTATTTACAATGTGAGAACAGAGACAGGTCAAATTCTCCAGGTTTGTTCATCTTTTAGATGAGGATAATGCCTTTCGGTTAGTGGTCTTGTGAGGATTCAATGAGACAAGATATGCACATTGCCTGATTTAGCAGTGCCCCTGTCTCCTGCTGGCTGAGTGACCTTGGACAGACTGTGTAACTTCACAGTTTATCTATAAAATGGAAGTAACTCACACTTCCCTGTTTGTCTGTGATACAAGTCAAATGCCCATCTGGCAGAGAGTCGGAGCCATTACCATTGTTACTTATATTGTCCAATTCACTTTTTTTTTTTTGAGATGTAGTCTTGCTCAGTCGCCCAGGCTGGAGTGCAGTGGTGCGACCTTGGCTCACTGCAACCTCTGCCACTTGGGTTCAGGCAGTTCTCCGGGTTCAGGCAATTCTTCTGCCTCAGGCTCCTAAATAGCTGGGACTACAGGCGTGCACCACAATGCCCGGCTAATTTTTGGACTTTTAGTAGAGATGGGGTTTTGCCATGTTGGCCAGGCTGGTCTCAAACTCCTGACCCCAGGTGATCTGCCTGTCTTGGCCTCCCAAAGTGCTGGGATTACAGGTCTGAGCTATTGCACCCAGCCCAATTCACTTCTAATACCATCTTCTATCTTCAGAAATGGAAACTTGAAAACATATAATCAATCCCCTAAAGAACAGCAGTTACTTAGGATTGATACGTGGACGGTGTAGGCTTGAATTCATGTGTCAGCTACTTCTAAGGCAAAGATGAAAATGTTCTCTTTACTGAATTTCCTACCATGATGATAAATTAATAGCAAACTCTGATTATGCACATTTATCTCCAGGGAGTGCTAGGCACCATGCTGACATAATCTTCACAACATTCTGGGAAGTGGAGATGATGAGTGATTTAAACACCATCTTCAGGAAGATGAAGGGTTATCATCAGGAGAGTAACCAGATGTTTCCATCATAACCAAAGCCGGATAGGTAACAGGCCTAAGCTGCAGGAAATACTTGGGTTAAACCCTTGGAGACACATCTTGAAGTTTTCATTCAGGCAGAACTTCATTTCATTTTTTTTTTATTTTTATGTATGTTTTTATTTTTTAGCCAGAGTCTGGTTCTGTCGCCCAGGCTGGAGTGCAATGGTGCAATCTTGGCTCACTGTAACCTCTGCCTCCTGGGTTCAAGTGATTTTCCTGCCTCAGCCTCCTGAGTAGCTGGGATTACAAGCATGTACCACCATGCCTGGCTAATTTTGGTATTTTTAGTAGAGACAGGGTTTCACCATGTTGGCCAGGCTGGTCTCGAACTCCTGACCTCAAGTGATCCACCGGCCTCGGCCTCCCAAAGTGGAGAACCTCATTTTAAAGTACTGAAATATGTGGCTATTACTTATAGTTTTTCAATGGCAAATTGAAAAAAATATATTTCTTTACATTATCTATGCAGCTTGGCGTAACACCTGTGTGATTCCTTCGAGTAGGTCTTTCCCCTAAAACTACTCTAGCTAATTTTCATGCTGGGCTATTTGGCAGTTTTCCAGAAGCATTCTGAAAAGGCTCAGAATGGGCGGGTTATCCCATGGTTGACTGAACTTTAGGCAACTAAGCCAGACTCAGCCTGAAGGTTAGCAGAATGGGACAGTTTAGCTACCTGAGCACGTGAAGGGTGTCAGTGAATGAAGGGCTTAGCACAAGTGCATATGCCATTGGGGCAGTCATAGACCTTCAAAACCTCACACTAATGGGAGGATGACCTATATTGCCACCACCTCTTCGAGCAGCCCACGATGACTGTCACTTTTTTTCCCCACTCTGTAGTTGCTATGGGGACATGAAAAGCATGGCTGCCAGCAGGAGCAAATGGGGATGTGGAAGTTGGTCTAAGCCACAAGCACCAACAAAATCCCCAATTCCTCCCTCTCCCACTAGAACCCAGCAGAAGGCTGATGGGAGAGGCATAACCCAGTGGGGGAAGAAACACCATTTCTGATGACTGATTTGTTTTTCGTAGGTGTGTTATTTAGGACAATGCTTCTCAGACTTTAATTTGCCTATACATCACCCGGACACCATCCTGTTAAAACACAGATTTGGATTCAATCATTCAGTCTGGAAAGGAATCTAGATTCTGCATTTCTAACAAGCCCCCAGTGCTGCTATGGCTGTCCAGCCACGGGTTTGAGTAGCAAGGTCTTTAGGATTTGTTCCATGTATCAGTGCCCCCAAATTGTGGCTTAAACAGGACAGAGATTTATTTCTCCTTTATATGACCCTGTTTCTTGAAGTCACCAGGGGCCCAGACTTTTATTGTGCTGCTGTGCCACATCTGATTTGTTGCCCTGATCTGCACAATCTAAATTGGGCTTATTTCTATATGTGCAACTTAAGCAGCAGGAATGGGGAAGGATATGCCCTTCCTTTAAGGTCCTAATCCAGAAATCCCACATTCCACTTCCATTCCCACTCCTTTGGCTAGAATTTAACTAAATTCTAGCCCCATGGCACATCTAGCCCCAAGGAAGACTGGAAAATAGTTTTCATTTTGTTTTTTTGAGACAAGGTCTTGCTCTGTCACCCAGGCTGGAGTGCAGTGGCCCCATCTCTGCTCACTGAAACCTCTACCTCCTGGGCTCAAGTGATCCTCCTGCTTCAGCCTCCTGAGTAGCTGGGACTACAGGCGTGCACCACTGTGCCAGCTAATTTTTGTTATTTTTGGTTTTGCCATGTTTGGTTAGGCTGGTCTCAAATTCCTGGCCTCAAGCGATCCACTCGCCTTGGCCCCGTGAAGTGCTGGGATTACAGGTGTGAGCTACCATGCCTGGCCTGTTTTGTTTTCTAAAAAGAATCAGGGTCTTGCTGTGTTGCCCAAGCTGGACTGGAACACCTGGGCTCAAGTGATCTTCCTGCTTCGGTCTTCGCAGTTGCTGGGACTACAGGCATGCACCACTGCCTAGCTTTTAAAAATACACATTTTATTGTGTTCCAGGTGTCCACTGAAATTCCATTACCAAGGAAGGAGATAATGCATATTAGGGAAGGCCAATAGTCTCTGGGGATAAAAGTAACAATAGTATTATTGCGTACTTACTATCTGCCAGGCACAGTGCCTCAAATGAATCACCTCATTCAACTGTCACACACAATGAAACCCATTTGGTAGGCACTATGACTATTCCCATTTACAGTAAAAAAAAACTGAGGCTTGGCCGGGTGCGGTGGCTCACGCTTGTAATCCCAGCACTTTGGGAGGCAGAGGCGGGCGGATCACGAGGTCAGGAGATCGAGACCACGGTGAAACCCCGTCTCTACTAAAAATACAAAAAATTAGCCGGGCGTGGTGGCGGGCGCCTGTAGTCCCAGCTACTCGGAGAGGCTGAGGCAGGAGAATGGCGTGAACCCGGGAGGCGGAGCTTGCAGTGAGCCGAGATCGCGCCACTGCACTCCAGCCTGGGTGACAGAGCGAGACTCTGTCTCAAAAACAAAACAAACAAAAAAAAAACAACTGAGGCTTAGGTAAGTAGCTTCCGCACAGTCACACAGCTGGGGCCAAGGCAGGATTCAAATCCGGGCACTCTCACTCCAGAGCCTGGAATCTTAGGAGTGAAGGAAGGACAGCTTACAGTGGCAGCAGGTAGAGCTGGGGCAGTTTCTACCATCAGGGGTCCCACAGCAGTGGGAGCGGGGTGGATGAGACTATGGGATGAAACTTTTCAGGATTAACTCTCAGCAAATAATCCCATGAATTTCCACAAGAAAGGTGATGCTTACCTGGAACAGTTTATACATTTTATGTCCAGAGACACAAGGATGAAGAATGGACATCTGCTATTGGCTTTGTGAGTGAAGGGACTTATTTCCATGATTTCAGCTGTGACTATCACTCCAGGATAGGCTCGGCCAGGCTTGAGAGGCAGATGGTTCTTGGCCTGCTGCCCTTCTGCCCCCTTGGCTTCAGCCTTCCCTGTGCCCCAGTGGATACCGCCTTGAATACCCGGAGCCTTTAAGAAAGCTGCAGCTGGCCAGGATCAGAGGGGGCCACTTCTTCGTGTTGCAGTCACAAGTTAGAGGACTTTTGAAAACTGGTTTCCAGGAGCTTGCTCTTTTTTCCCCCTTCTTTTTTTTTCATGAAAGGAGCTTTTTGTTAGTATAGGCTTTGTTTGAGGATTCAGTTGATAAAGGGACCATTTTATTGGAATGAATTACTGACGCAAGTGCTGCCAGAAATCTCAGCGAGAGGACAGCACTCTGGCTTTTATTCAACAAGGTGAATGGAAATAACTATTGGGCGTCGGCCTCAAGGGCACTTTGGAGTTTGCTGCCATCAGCAACTTAAGAGAGTTTGGTTGCTGGTTGAAGTAGAGACCAGGGGAGACAGAGAAAGTATTACAGATATTAAGAAAGAATATGATTTCTTTCTTTATATTAAAAAAATGTCAAACAGTCAGGACTTTGCTGGCCATGAATTATACAATGAACTCTTCCTGCCTACTATTAAATTACTAAATCTGTACTATTAAGAATGAGGTCCCTGTGACAATTTTGGCTCATCTTTCTGAACCCTTGAAAAAGCCAATCCTGTCAAGACAACTAACTGCAGTGAGAAAAAATTAAACAGCCACAAGGAAACCAAGTTCTTTCAGACTTTGTGAGACTCACCCAGACATGGCATATTTAAAAACAGACTTTAAATACTCTTCTTCAGATCGGTGCTCAACGGACTTCGTGGAAAGATACGAAAATATTAAGCCAAAGCGTATACATACTAACTTGTTTTTCTCCCACGTCTGGTCCATGTGATGCCAACATACATTCAAGAGGACACATAGGTTGACAGTCTATTTGGGCCCACAACTCTTTTTCTGTTGTTGAGGTGTCAAAACCCAGTATATTTAAAGTCTGTTAAATGAGTCAGCATTTCTCAGGAACTCTCTTTTAGAGTATTCCTATTTGCAAACAGTGGTATGGAATGTGACATTTAAATCAACCGACCGTGAACTTTTCAGAGTTCAAGGAAATCTGTAAGGGCTGATAGTCAACAGAAATTTGGGTAAAAGAGGTACCCCTTGATACTGTTTGAAGGCATCTAACACCAACCAGTTCTAAGTGACTGAACCCCAAGCAGTGTTTAGGAAACAGGGGCCTATGGGCAGAGCTGCCAGTGGCCAAACTTAGGGATTATCTCATAGACTGTGGTTCCTACAGAATGGCTCTTCTCTGAAAAGCAAAGTGAACTGTGGCATCCTGCCACCCCTGCCCTTCAAAAACAACATACACTTGTTTTAAGAAAGGCAGCTCATTGAGATGTAGTTTGCTACCACATTTAAGGTACATATGTAAAGGCCTTACATATGTAGGGCCTTTTATATGCCAATTATACTTCAATAAGGTGTTTTGTTTTGTTTTGTTTAAAAAAAGGGAAGACAAGTTTTCCAGTCCTAAAAGCAAAGATCCTAAGATCTGGACTCCTTATCTCACAACTAAGATGGAGTGGCATCCTTCTAAAAATACTGTGCTGATTTCAGGTGGTGGCATTACCAAGCAGGGAGAACAGTGCCCTACATGGCTGGTGGAAGGGAAATGTTCAGGACTGTTTACAAGTACGAAACTTCCCTGAAGCTCTTAAGTTCACTCCACCCCTGCCATTATTCATTTACACAGATTTTGTACACTTTTTTTTGTTTGAGGCAAGGTCTTGCTCTGTCACCAGGTTGGAGTACAATGGCACGATCATAACTCACTGCAGCCTCGAACTCCTGAGCCCAAGTGATCCTCCCGCCTCAGCCTCCCAAGTAGCTGGGACTACAAGTGCAGGCTACCATGCCCAGGTAATTTTTAAAATTTTTTGTAGAGATGGGGTCTTGCTATGTTGCCCAGGCTGGTCTCAAACTCCTGGGCTCAAGCCATCCTCCTGCCTCAGCCTCTCAGAGTGCTAGGATTATAGGTGTGAGCCACTGCACCTGACCTACACCTTCTATAATTGTAATTAAACACTTCTATTATTTACATAATTAATATTTATCTCTCTACTTTGCTATATAAACCTCCATGTAGCCAGAACTTATTCCAATACTGAATCCCAAGTTCCTTGTGTTAGACAGGCACCAGGGTACATCATTAATCCTAGTGAATACATTAATGAATGCTGAGACAACTGGAAGATGCACAGAAGAGAATTTGCTGTACTGAAAATACACCACTGCTTTTTGTCTGATTATTCACACTTAAGCTTAAAAAATGTTTAATAAGCTAGTCCCCTACCTCAAGCCTTTGAGAAGAAGGAACGGCCAGGATGCCAGAGCCAGCGTCAATTCCTGACTCAGCTACAGGGGATGCAGCCTTTTCTATTTGTGATAATACTTCTCAGAGCATTCACAGGCTCTACTGCAGGCAAAGATTCACCTCCATTGGCCACAGACCAGCACTCCCAGAGTTCAGTTCTGGGGAGGAAAGCGAAGATATGAGTCCATCTTTGCCCATTCTCTGCAAAATCCTTCAAGCTGTGCTTAGAAGTGACAAAAGTCCAGTGTTTAAGTGAGTCCAGTTTTGTAGCGAGAGGACACTACTTTGTCAGAGTGCCAAACTGCTCTATTCTCTTGAAAAGAGTCCTGTAGAAGGCCTATGAAACATCTGCCAACTAATACCTAAACAGATGGCAGGGAATTTTTTGGATTTTTCTGAGATTGATTAGACACTGGTCAGTTAGATAAAGAAATCATTATCTAAAAAGTGTATTCTCCTAGCATTTGTCTGGCTATGACTTCTAGCTGCACAAAAACATAGAAAATACAGCTTGTCACTAAGATAGGGAAAGTTAACAGTTTCCCTACCCAATGAACTACATTTCCTATTATTTTCCCACCAACACCAGAACAACACTGAAAAGGGCAAGAAATTAAATGATACTTGTGATTCTGTGTTATCTTCCAAATGGTGGTGATACTGGAGGTTGTGTTAATAAGTCATTAAAATTTTTATTTTGTTGTAATAAAATTTATTTTTAGAAAACATTTTCTATTTATTGGCAACCCTATATTATTGGTAGAAAAATGTACCATATAATCAGAACTCCAAACTATGTCAAAAAAGCTATTATTAAGAAATGTGTTATTTCTTGTTACTTATTCTTAAAAAACAAGACCCCTAACAATCCACATACCTCTACTACATTCCAAGTCTGTAAGAGCATAAAATCTATGACACGAGGTGCTCGGGATCAGCAGTACCACTCAACTATTGTGAGAGCTGCTTACTTGAGGCACTTTAAATTAAAACAGGAAATAAATCAGTATTTTAGCAAATCTAAATTTACAAGTTTGGACTTGATGTGTCTGTCCTTAGTGAACTGAGTTAAAGCAATATTGCACCAATTAAGCAAAGTAAATTAAGACCCCTCAAAAAAGGTGATATAGTAAGAAAATGTCAATTTAATCATTTACTTTAGCAAGCAAGCAATTTGTAAACATTCAGTAGCGGCAGCATCCAAGTTACAAACAATTTAAAAAGAACCAAGATTAGTGATTATAATTTTTCCTTCCCTTTCCCCAAAAGAAAAAAAAAATTTGGAAATGAATGACTTAAAACCCTACAAACATTGAACATTCAGTTATGTCTTCTATCAGCCTTCTATGCATCCTGTTTTATTTTAAAAGATGTATCTACTCCTAAAATGCATTATCTTGTAATAACTTGTACGTGAGCACTTGCAATCTAGGAAGTTGTTCCTGCACATCACTGTGCACATATTATCTTAGTTTAAATCCCATTTGCAAAGGGAATATTTATGTCTTGATTCAATGCCTCTTTGACTTCGAGTGGCAGGGTGTCAAAAAGGTGATCTTCCACAACAAGCCCGCTTTTCTTGAGCATCCGACACTGGCCCAGCTGGGCTGGCAGGCGGTCCAAGCAGTTCCCCTTCAGCTCCAGCTGAGTGAGCTGGGAGAGCTGACCAACTTTCTCTGGGAGTGAGGTGATGCAGTTTTGTCCCAGATTCAAAGTCCTCAACTTTATGCATTTAAACAATTGTTTTGGCAGAATGTCCACTTTGTTCCCAGTGATATGCAAATGCTGCAGGTTCTGAAGCAATCCTATTTCTATTGGAATCATTGAAATGTTGTTGTAGCTTACATCTAAGCATCTGAGTTTCTGTAAACTAAATACTGCCACTGGTAAGGATTCGAGCTTGTTGTTAGAGAAATAAAGTGACTCCAAGTTTTTGACATGGGTAATAGAGGGAGGAATAGTAACAATTTTGTTATGCCATAATTTTAAACAAGTCAGTCGTTTTAAATGCTGGAAACTGATGATTTCCTCAATTGTACGAATGTTATTTGACTTTAAATCCAGTTCCTGTAAATTAGAGAGGCTGAAAATAGCATGTGGAATTCTCTCTAGTTCACAGTTCTGGAGTTCCAGCTCAGCGACATTCATCATTTTCTTAAGGCTGTTCAGTACCAAGAGTTTAGTGCCGTCATTATGAATGACTAACTTTGTAAGATGTGGAGCCACATCTGTAATGTTGGAGGGAACTTTGGTCAAATTGCTCTTCACGTGGAGAATCTTAAGGTGCCGCAACTCTCGGAGAGATTCAAGTCCTATCATCTTATTGTTTTCAGAGTTCAAATTGCCTATTAAGTACAACTCTCGAAGGTTTTTGAGCAAATACACCCAGGCAGGAATTTCAGCCACATCGGTGAACTTCACGTGAAGGCATCTCAAGTGATCGCGAAGAAAGCTAAAAGCAGTCTGTTCAACTTTTGCAGGGCAGTGGCAGAGGTGGAGCTCTTGGAGGTTAGTCATTTGAGAAATCTTAGCAGGAATTTTAGCTTCTGGAATTAGTTCAAGCTTTAGCACATCCAGGTCTGTGAGGTCAAAGACAGCATCGGGCACCCCCGACAGCATGAACAGATGCAACTCCTGCTTGTCCTGGGCATTGCGTGAAACGTGCTGCCTGAGTTTCTCAAATGTCCACTCATGGTTCAAACTAATTTCCCTAAGTTTATTTTCACTAACTTCTGACAAGAACACACCAAAACGCTTGGAATATAGCTGGTCATACTGGTCTACCATGTGGAGAAGGAACGCAAAATCGTTTTTGACATCTGGAATGTCACTAAAACTGCTCTCTTCTCTGACTTTTTCAAAAGAATATTCCTTCAAAGGTATCCTGAATAACCAGAAGAGAGTGTAGAGGCAGATAAAGCCATAAACACAAATAATGGATATGTAACTGATGAGAAGCTTTTTCAACATGTAAGCCATATTGTGGGTGCACTCAAATACCTCGTAACCAGTCAGATGCTCAACTTTGGGCTTGCAGACGTGTTCGAAGCTGATTGCGTTGACAAAGTTTGCTGTATAGCAGAGAATAAAAATGAACTTGGCTGTCTTGATAACTGTCTGGACCACGTAGAGTTTATAGATCAAGTCACTATCCTCCACATGGGCACGGAACTTCCTCACTTTCTCAAACAGGGCTTTCGCCTGCTCTCCATCCTTTTTATCCAGGATTGTCATGCTGGGAACTTCAATCACAGGCTTCTCAGCTGAAAACTTAAAGCCAGTTTTACTGATCATTGGTGTACTGGCGCTGGGGCTCCCTTCATCACTGCTGGTAGAAACATGCTTTGGTAGAGTCTGGGCACCTGTTATTCTCTGCTTGTTTTCCTCTGAGTCTTCACATGCTGTCTCAGACAATGCTTTTGTGGTCCAAGGGGATTCAAAGCACTTTCCTAATATTGAAACAAAATGTTCTACTTTTGAGCATGTTTTGGGATATTTGAACCAAAAGTTGCTACTGACCATGAGAATAATAGTATGTATAAGAGCAAGGTATGGAAAGTACTTAGAATACCACGGAAGGGCCAGATGGTAACACATCTGATTAATAAATACATATTGCTGAAAATCCAAGTTTGTTTTTCGACCTGTTGGATCTTTCTTCTCTTTCTTTGCCTCCTGATTTGGAAGTGCAAAATCCGTGCGAGGATATGTGGCTCTGAGAGGTATGTCAGGTGTCACAGCAGATGTCCCAAAGGAAATGTCATTTGTTGTCCGCCCATCTTGGTCTCGGTTGGTGGCTGCTTCCATCTTCGGGATGTTGGTGGTGACGTCGGCATTTTCTGGTGGTGTATGTGCCTTTGAATTTACAGGAGATGGCAATACTGGCAAACAGACCACCTGATCTTTGGTAAGTTGCATGGTTCCTGCAAAGATGGCTACCATTAACATAACAACAGCCAGGTAATCCATAAACACATCCCACCATGGTTTCAGGATTCGGTAAGTTGGCTGAATGTCATTAAGTGATGCAACTTCCGCAAGGGTAAACATTCCTAGAAAACAAGAAGACAAAAGACATTATTCTAGAGATGCAAGTGAAAAGAATAAATGAGAAAAACCCTATGCCTGCTCCAAACTAAAGTTTTCTCATTCAGGTCCTATCTTTTTATCCAATATAAATGTAGTAGAAAATAAACTAAAAGGGGAATATATAGCTTTTCTCTCCTAGTGCAAGGGAAGAGGGAAAGAATGAGTAAGAATTGCATTCTAGGTAAGAAATGATGACAGACTGCACCAAGTCCCTAGTGGTTACTTAGTGGACCTTGAAGGAGGATACGACAGCAGGATGGCATTTGTTGTGGACTCATTAAAGGTTAAGACTGAAATTTGGAGGTCGAGGAGTGAGATGACTCTTATTTTGTATAAGCCAAAATTGAAGGGTCTGTGTATACCATTAAATACCATTAAACCCTGGATAGTCTTATGTTCCAGACTTAGTTCTAACACTTACTAATGGTTGATTCCTTAAGCCTTGTGTATTTCCCATCTGTATAATAGGGATGAAAACTTCTAAGGGTTGTTGGAAAGGTTAAATTAAGTAATGATTGTGACGCTCTTAGCACACCCTCTGGCCACAAGTGTTTGTTAGCTGTTTACGTTAGCTCCAATCACTCTGGTGGAAGTGTCCGTGAACAGTTGAAAGTAAGGGTCTAGTGTTTAGGAGGAGTCTTACTATACACACTTGGGATGTATCAATATATATAGCTGACACTCTGGCCTTTGATGCAGTCCTATGGAAAGCACGTGGTTTGAGAAGACAGCTCAAGACTCAGGTGGCCATGAAATAATCAGTGATGGTGATGCTGAATAAGTCAGCACCAGGAAGACATATGATCTCTACCAAAGCAGGTGACCTGAGCAGCCATGAATGAAGCCCCGGTGCCAGGAAACTTGAAAACGTGGTTATTATTTGCTATCAGCTGGCAGCTTTATAGCACTGGAACTAGTTTATACAAATAATAAAGGACGAGGATAATCATCCTGGAAGTAACCAAGAAAAACAGTGTTTATAGTGGGAAGTAATGGGAATACGCTGCTCTAATTATGTGCATGAACTGAGTGTTTCAACTTCTTGAAAAACCACATGAACATATTTTGCTTTCTTGGGAGGTTCTTGGTTTCCATATTCATATTGCTTTGTCTTTTTTAAATAAATAAATCATGTTATTTCTTTAAAAACTAGCAAAAGACCAAGCAGTAAAAACCAAGGCAAGTACCCCAGAGTTTTGGGAATGCATGTATTTTTTTAAATTAAGGATGGAAGATGAATTTTTAATGTTTTATTTTTATTTATTTATTTATTTATTTATTTATTTTTGAGACAGAGCCTCACTCTGTCACCCAGGCTAGAGTGCAGTGGTGCGATCTCAGCTCACTGCAACCTCTGCCTCCTTGGTTCAAGCGATTCTCCTGCCTTAGCCTCCCGAGTAGCTGGGACTACAGGCATCCGCCACCATGCCCGGCTAATTTTTGTATTTTTAGTAGAGACAGGGTTTCACCATATTGGCCAGGCTGGTCTCGAACTCCTGACCTTGTGATCTGCCCACCTTGGCCTCCCAAAGTGTTGGGATTACAGGCGTGAGCCACAACACCCGGCCAGGAAGATGAATTATCTATTCATGGGTTGTCTGGAATGCTGTGTTGAGGAGGATTCTGAGGCTGATCCTGGTTTCAGTAGGAAACAGTGCTGTGACTGATTACTCATGTCTTCCTTGGATGACACAGTGAAGAAAGGTGGCATTAGTACTTTGATTCTGCTCTGTTTTAAATTAAGTTTCTGAGAGCAGGGACCAGGTCTTTTTTTTTTCTGAAACCCTTCCACATACCTAGTACTGCACAGAGTAGGTACATAATATTTCTTAATAAAATACAATGTATACTACAGCAATGATCACATCTGTAGTTAGTTTTGTAAGCGAAATTATCTCTTATGTAAGCAGGTAAACACAAGCCTAAGAACTCTAAACATAAAATTGTTAGAAATCACATTCCCAGACTTCAGGGCTTAAGTATGAAATGCCTGGTATCCAGTCTTTGTAATAAAAAAAAAAAAAAAGAAAAGAAAATTACCAAGGAAGTGAAAAAAAGAAAAATAACTATTTGTCCCTTAGTAGGGGAAGTGGCAGATAACATGCCCACTTGAACCCCTTTTATTCTGAGCTCCTGTATCTTGTGTGTGGGTTTTGCTTTCATGAATGGCTTGGATACGCAGGAAGAAAGGCTACTGGAAGCATAGGAAGCTAAACTAAATGAGAAGCAGCTCAACCTCATGTCATTTTGAGCTCTTCAGTTCCTATCTAGAATGCACAAAACACAGCATCAAGCACAGAATGACTCTTACTTCACGCACAGAGACTAGAAAGTACACCTTGCACAGGTTTATTTCTGGCAAGGAACGTAACAGTCATACCTGGGGACCGTGGCTTTTGGCTTTAAAGGGCCATCTGCGTGAGTAATAGGAACAATAGATTTTTTTTTGCATGTAGTAGTTCTTTCAAATAGGATTTTTCTTTACTTTTTAAATAGAGTCATTAACTGCATAATGGTGTTTTGGTCAACAATGGACTGCATATATGATGGTGGTCCCATAAGATACAAGATGGTGGCTCATGCCTGTAATCCCAGCACTTTGGGAGGCCAAGGTGGGTGGATCATTTGAGGCCAGGAGTTTGAGACCAGCCTGGGGAATATGGTGAAACCCCATCTCTACTAAAAATACAAAAATTAGCCAGGCATAGTGGTTCACGCTTGTAATCCCAGCTACTTGGGAGGCTGAGGCAGAAGAATTGCTTGAACCCGGGAGGAGGAGGTTGCAGTGAGCCAAGATCACGCCACTGCACTCCAGGCTGGGTGACAGAGTGAGACTCCATTTTATAATGAAGTACATAGAAACCTGATATAGAGCACTAATCATTGGCATTACAGATCAAGTAGGGCAGCGGTCCTCAACCTTTTTGGCACTACAGACAAGTTTTGTGGAAGACAATTCTTCCAGAAATGGGGGTTGAGGGGAGAGATGGTTTTGGGATGCAACTGTTTCATCTTGGTTGGATCATCAGGCATTAGATTCTCATAAGGTGTGCACTACCTAGATCCCTCACATGCGCAGTTCACGATAGGGTTCACGCTACTATGAGAATCTAATGCTGCTGCTGATCTGACACAAAGCGGAGCTCAGGCAGTAATGCTCACTCTCCCGCCGCTCACCTACTGCCGTGAAGCCCAGTTCCTAACAGCCCTTGACAAGGTACCAGTCTGCAGCCTGGGGCCCGGGGACTCCTGAAGTAGGGGAAAGGACTGATATTCAGTCATGATGTTGGGAATTTGGTTTTCCATATGAATACATACATACATGCATATACACACACACCATCTAGCTTTGTGTGAGTACACTCTGATATTCACACAACAATGAAATTGCCTAACACCACATTTCTCAGAAGGTATCCCCATGAAGTGACATGTGACTGTAGTTGTATCTGGTTCTAGGGAGGCCAGGATGTCTGGGTTGGCAGATTGAGAGATAAGTGAATTTTGAAAGTCAAGTGTACTGAGGACATTGGTTATTTGCCTTTTACACCATGATTATTACAACTGGTCTTTCTGCTGCCAGTCTTTACCTCCTTTAATCCCTTTTCCATCTTGCCATGGGTCCCTTGGTAAAAACTCTCCAGGCTCTCTCTGTTCCAGGCCAGTAACTTCTGCCAGTTTCTCTAACAAGCCATTCTCTCCCTTGTGTTCAGCCTCTCCAACACTTTGTTTCCTCTGCCTTGATTACTTCCTCCCTACCCCTCTTCACTAGGCTATCAGGTTTCTGCAGCCTTTTCCAGAAAGCCTTCCCTGATCCCCTAGTATGGGTGCGGTGCTTCTTCGATGTGTTCTCACAGAACTCTGTACCTCCGCCCATCACAGCCCTTATCACACTGTATTTACTTGTCTGATCTCCCATTGGATTACCAATTCAATGAAGATATGCACTATGTCTAACTTCCTTCTTTGTCCTATGTATCCAATGCCTGACAGTAGGTGCTCAATCAGTGAAATGATTTTGAGATCTTGATCATCATCTTCAGCATCCTAAAAATTCCTTGAGAACATTTATTAACATCTACAGATGGTATTGGGCAGAGGAGCATTTTATTAACCTGAATTGCTACCACAAAGCAACCTGGATCTATGCAAGAATGAACACTCTAAGCCAGGTCTCAGCATAAAAATAAATAGTTAAAGGACCACACAGCAGAGACATTGTTGGATTCTTGCAACCAGCGTTATTTTGCAGCTGTTGAAGTGTCAATGGTAGTTTTCAAGCACCTTGTACTCAGGACAGGCTTTGATCCCAGGAAATAGAAGAGGCTGTCCACCTTCCCAGTGGGAAAAGAAATGTTCAAAGGTAGTGGCAGTGGGCATAGAAACAGAGTGCAGAGTACTGTAACTTCACACACGGTCACCAGCTCCGGCCCCAGACTCCCCGCAAGAATGGTAACACTGAATAACAGACAGCACACGACCACTCCAACCTCAGGTGAGCTCCTGTCTTCCAGTACATTGTCTACTCTGCCACCCCCCACCAGAAGTTTTGTGCCCTTGCTGTTTTCTCCAGCCCATTTCTCTTTTTTCTTTCTATTGAATTTTTCCTTATTAAGTCCCAGCTCAAGCACTACCTTTTCCTTCAAATTGCTATCATGTTGTCTAATAATAATCTGTTTGTAGGCCGGGGATGGTGGCTCATGTCTGTAATCCCAGCACTTTGGGAGACCGAGGTGGGCAGATCACCTGAGGTTAGGAGTTTGAGATCAGCCTGGCCAACATGGGGAAACCCCGTCTCCACTAAAAATACAGAAATTAGCGGGGCTTGGTGCCAGGTGCCTGTAATCCCAGCTACCCAGGAGGCTGAGGCAGGAAGAATTGCTCAAACCCGGGTGGCGGAGGTTGCAGTGAGGCGAGATTATGCCACGGCACTCCAGCCTGGGCAACGGGTCAAGACTCCCGTCTCAAAAACAAAAACAAAATCTGTTTCTAATCTTGGTCTCTTCCACTAGATCTTGAGCTCCTTGTAGGCAGAGAATATGTCTCGTTCACCTTTGTAATCCACCATGACCTACTCTCACCCTTGAAGAACACAGATGGCATTTAGTGATGATAATGGTGACAGTAATAGTGGCTATCACTTGTCATTTTCCTTCCACGTGGCAAACACTGTACTAGGGGCTTTACATCTGATACAACTTCCCAGTTTTATACAGAGCACATTCCTGAAAATGAATGTACAAAAGTTTAGTTTAAGCTTTTGGGGGCTAAGAGAATGGCTCTATTTCCAAATGTTGTATGAAATTATAAAATCCACCAGAATTCCTAAAATTAAAATGACAGATAATACTAAGTGCCAGTGGGCATGCTGGAGCAAATGGAATGCAAATACTGCTGGTGAGTGTGTCAATGTTGGGAAACTCTGGGAAATGTTTTAGTATTATCTACTAAAATTGAGCATAAGCACACTCTATGACCCTGCAATTCCACTGCTAGGTATATACCTGTAAGAAACACGGGTATATATTCATCTAAAAACATGTATGAGAATGCTCATAGCAGCACCATCTGTATTAGCTCTAAATTGTAAGCTGTCCAAATGCCTATCAACTGTAGAATAAAAGATGTGGTATATTTACAAAATAGAATACTAGGCAGCAACAAGAATGAATGATCTGGTTACATGGGTGTGTTCAATTTATAAAACGTGATCTGTACACTCAGGCTTCCGCTTCAGTAAAATGTTTTTGGTATGTATGCTTTCACTTCAATAAAAAGTTTCAGTAAAAGAAGCTGCTGCAGAAACAGCTGTCCTAGGAATGTGCTGTGACATGACATTGAGGCTGTGCCTCCACCCTGTCCCAAGGCACACCCCGGCTGGCTGGGATTACATGCCAGGGAAGCCTGTCTCTTCCTCTGGTGGTATCCCCTCACTATTTATTTCCCCGGCCTGAGAGTAGGTGCCTGCTTTCTCTGGAGTACAAAGGACTGATTCTGCCATAGAAAAGAAGGTGCAGAGGTAGGAACATACAATATCTGAAAGCTCTGGGTGGAACAAGTTGAACACAGGTGGAGCGTAGTGGAACATTGCCTGAATCCTATTTAACCTTCACAACATTACTCTAAGCAGCCAAAGTGTTGTTATTTGCCCTTGAGAGGGGAAGAAATAGACTCACAGAAGTTGTAGACGTTAAATAATTAGTAGCAGAGTCTGGATTTAAAATCCCACCTAAGGCCAAAGCACATGTTCTTCCTACCGGATTACCTTTTCTTCTTTATTTCTCATGTTTGCAGTGCGTTTCAGTTTGCAAGCTACTTTCCTATACAAGATCTCTATTTATTTTCATAATAACCCAGTGGTCTAGGCATTACTACTGCCCAACAGTATGAGGAAACCTGAGGCTCAAAAAGCTTAAATGACCTCTCTGAGCTAATTAAGTGAGAGAGCTAACAGAATCTTTCATCTCTAAATCTTTTTCTCTACCACACATCATCCAATGCCTGTGTTATTGGCTAAGGGTTGGCTATGGAAGGAGGAAACTCCTTACTGTTGTCCTTGGCTTAGAGGTGACAAAGCAATGAAATTATGTAATCACCACCATCCTTTCCTGACATTCACTGGGAATTTAAGAAAGCCACCAGCCCTGTGCCAAGCACCATGGAGGGGAATGCACAGATGATCTAATACAGATCCTTGCCCTCAAGGAGATCCCAGTCTAATGCAGGATGATAAGCAGTAAGTGTACAATTACAACATATTAGGTTGGTGTGAAAGTGATTGCAGTTTTTGCCACTACTTTTAATGGCAAAAGTTGCACCAACCTAATAGTAAGGGCATTGCTCTCACCTTAATACAAAGTAATATGAAGTTAATACAAAGTATAGCAGATGCACAGAACGGGGCAAGCCCAAGTCTGCATGTAGTAACTGGGAGAACTTCACAGAGGTGTGGTTTTGAGCTGAGAGATGAAGGAAGGGTGAGACATGAGGTGGTGGGGAGAGGAGGGAAAACAATTTTGACTGAAGAAATGGCAAGGGCAAAGGCATAGCATGAGATAAATAATGTGTTAGAGAAAGTACAAATAATTTTAATGCTATCCCAGTTATTGGTCTAGTATACCCCTGTACAGATATCACATCTCATGGGTAAGCCAAAGTATGGAAACCAAAGCATGGATGTTAAGTATAGGCTTAAGAAAGTGCCCAGGCCATAAGGCAGAAAACCGGTACTTTCCAGCAATGTCAGCCACAGGACTTGACTTAATGCATCTGTTATACCATTTTACCCACCAAAAATGGGGATAATGACATATGCCCTTTCTACCAGGGGGGTATTTCAACCATCAACTGAATTAAAGATGCACAAGCACTTTGAAAACAAAAGTAGCTTTTCATATATACTGAGTGTGTATATGTATAAAGTATATTGAACACATATTTATATAATATAGTATATTAAGTACATTATGATCCTCTAGTGACTTATTTTAGGTTCAGGGCGTACATGTGCAGGTTTGTAACATGGGTAAACTAGTTGCTAAGGCTTGGTGTATGAATGATCCCATCACCAAGGTCAGCAGTCCCCAACCTTTGTGGCACCAAGGACTGGTTTCATGGAAGACAGTTTTTCCATGGATGGGGGAGGGGGATGGTTTTGGGCTAACTCAAGTGCATCACATTTGTTATGCACTTTATTTCTATTATTATTACACTGTCATATATAATGAAATAATTATACAACTCACCATAATGCAGAATCAGTGCGATCCCTGAGCTTTTCCTGCAACTAGACAGTCCCATCTGGGAGTGACGGGTGACAGTGACAGATCATCGGACATGAGATTCTCACAAGAATAGCAGAACCTAGATCCCTTGAATTCACAGTTCACAATAGGGTTCACAGTCCTATGAGAATCTAATGCTGCTGCTGATCTGACAGGAGG
Organism: Nomascus leucogenys; assembly: GCF_006542625.1. Classification (NCBI taxonomy): domain Eukaryota; kingdom Metazoa; phylum Chordata; class Mammalia; order Primates; family Hylobatidae; genus Nomascus; species Nomascus leucogenys. The sequence continues at coordinate 84,704,789 of NC_044392.1, forward strand.
CAGAGCTCAGGCAGTAATGTCAGCAATGCGGAGTGGCCGTAAATACAGATGAAGCTTCACTCACTCTCCTGCCGCTCACCTGGTGCTGTGCAGCCCAGCTCCTAACAGGCCATGGATCAGTAGCAGTCCGTGGCCCAGGGGTTGGGGATCCCTGATCAAGGTCATGAGCACAGTACCTAATAGGGAGCCTTCCAACCCAACTCCCCTCCTTTCTCTCCCCCATTAAGCAGGCCCCTGTGTCTATTGTTCCCTTCTTTGTATCCATGTGTATTCAGTGTTTAGCTCCCACTTATAAGTGAGAACATGTGGTATTTGGTTTTATGTTCCTGCATTACTTTGCCTAGGATAATGGCCTGCAGCTGCATCCATGTTGCTGCAAAAAACACGGTATCTTCTTTTTCTATGGTTGCATAGTATTCCATGGTATATATGTACCATATTAAAAAAATATCCAGTCCACTGTCAACGGGCATCTTGGTTGATCACATGTCTTTGCTATTGTGAATAGTGCTGCAATGAACATACAAGTACACATCTTTTTTTGTAGAATGATTTGTTTTCCTCTGGGTATATACACAATAGAGATTGCTGGGTTGAATTACAGTTCTGTTTTAACTTTTTTGAGAAATCTACACACTGCTTTCCACAGTGGCTGAACTAATTTACATCCCCACCAGCAGTGCATATGTGTTTTCTTTTCTCTGCAACCTTGCCAGCATCTGGTGTTTTTTGACTTTTTAATAATAGCCATTCTGGTGTGAGAGGGTATCTCACTGACTTTTTGATTTGCATTTCTCTAATGATTAGTGATGCTGAGCATTTTTTTCATATATTTGTTGGCCGCATGTTATGTTTTCTTTTGAGAAGTGTTTGCTCATGTCCTCTGCCCATTTTTTAATGGGACTGCTTTTTGCTTGCTGATTTAAGTTCCTCATAGATTCTGGATATTAGACCTTTGTCAGATGCATAGTTTGCAAATATTTTCTCCCATTCTGTATGCTGTTTACTGTTGATAGTTTAATTTGCTGTGCAGAAGCTCTTTAGTTTAATTAGGTCCCACTTGTCAATTTTTGTTTTTGTTGCAATTGCCTTTGGGGACTTAGTCATAAATTCTTTGCCAAGGCCAACATCCAGAATAGTATTTTTTAGGTTTTCTTCTAGAGTTTTTATTGTTTTAGGTCTCACCTTTAAGTCCTTTAATCCATCTTGAGTTAGTTTTTGTATATGGTGAAAGGAAGGGGTCCAGTTTCAATCTTCTGCATATGGCTAGCCAGTTATCCCAGCACCATTTATTGAATAGGGAGTCCATTCCCCATTGTTTGTTACTGTTGACCTTGTCACAAAGATCAGGTGGTTGTATGTGTGTAATTTTGTGGACTCTCTGTCCTGTTCCAGTGGTCTGTGTGTCTGCTTTTGTATCAGTACCATGCTGTTTTGGTTACTGTAGTCTTGTAGCATAGTTTGAAGTCATGTAATGCGATGTCTCCAGCTTTATTCTTTTTGTTTAGGATTGCTTTGGTGATTTGGCTTTTTTTGGGTTCCATATGAATTTTAGAATCGTTTTTTCTAATTCTGTGAAAAATGACACTGGTAGTTTGATAGGAATAGCACTGGATCTATATATTGCTTTGGGAAGTATGGCCATCATAACAATATAATTCTTTCTAATGTGTACTTAAGCCAATGAGAGAAGAGATCAGCACCTGGTTTCTCTGCATCCTATCCATATCTTGAGGTTTGATCTTAGTGAATCAGGACTCAGAATGGCTATAAATGGTTATCAAGGGACTTTCGTTTTTTAACTTGAGAAAGGTATATTTAGTAAGTATTAATTGCATATATTCTTTGATTTCTCTTTTATAGTATGTCTATTGCAAAAGACTTAAATAATTACATTATGTGGAAGTGGGTTTCACATTCCAAAGCTTCTCTTTGTCAATGGCACACATGAAAATCAGCTTAACATTCCTGTAAGCAAACATTTCTCATGGAAGTCAAGGAAGCTTTTTGTACTAGAACTGAAAGGGAAAGTTATCGGACTTTGGTTGAACAAAACTAAATCTGAAAATAACAGGGTTGAATCTAAATCCTTTTAGAATTATGATCCTGTTTTCTTATTGAAATGTATGGTTAGTAGTAATGAAAAAAATCAATAACAGTTCAAAAATCAGAAGACATGGTTGTTGGACAATTCTGTGATTACACTAAAAAACACTGAATTATATACTTCAAATGCATAAATTGTATGGTATGTAAATTCTATCTCCATAAAGCTGTTAAACTAAAGAAACCAGATCTCAACCTTTGTTTATTTTACTGCCTAAACTGCCTTTCAACAAAAATAGGACAGTGAAGGTAGATATGATTGTAGCCTATTGTAGCTATTCATGCTAGACTACGTTCTAAGTTCAAGTATGTTTTTAAATGATTGCTTATGTTATTACCTCTCTAACATTCATGCCTCATCGGTAAAATCTTAATAATAAAAACCATCTCATAGTGTAATGTATTAGGAACATCTGGTTTAGAGTCTGGCACAAAGTAAGCCCCCACAGATGTTGGCTGAATCTGAATTTAAAAAAGAAAAAAAGAATCATTGAGGAGAAAAGTCTGTCTTAGTCTCTAACTGAAGATGACTAGACCAATTCGTTGAATTTTGAACTAGCATGTAGCACCATGTACACAGAGTAATCCTGGAATAAATGACTGATGATAAATATTTGGCATTCAATTTTACTTATTCTCTTAGATGCATTTAAATTAAAATTATTGGCTAGACACAGTGGCTCATGCCTGTAATCCCAGCACTTTGGGAGGCCAAGGCAGGTGGATCACCTGAGGTCAGGAGCTCGAGACCAGCCTGGCCAACATGATGAAACCTGCTCTCTACTAAAAATACAAAAAGTTAGCCAGGTGTGGTGGCGAGCACCTGTAATCCCAGGTACGTGGGAGGCTGAAGCATGAGCATAGCTTGAACCCGGGAGGCAGAGGTTTCAGTGAGCTGAGATTGCCCCACTGCACCCCACTGCACCCCAGCCTGGGTAACAAGAGCAAAACTCCATCTCCAAAAAAAAAAAAAACGAGCAAAAATGCTCTTTGTTCACATTTGTTAGTCAGAGTAAATGTGGGTAGCTTGGTGACTGCTGGAAAACATATATTCATGAGATTGTTATGAGCAATAAAGGAAACCTTAGCATTAAAACAGAAAAATATAATCACCTAAATTAAAACTTTAAAAGTTGGCCAGGTGCAGTGGCTCACGCCTGTAATCCCAGCACTTTGGGAGGCTGAGGCGGACAGATCATCTGAGGTCAGGAGTTCGAGACCAGCCTGACCAACATGTGGAACCCTGACTCTACTAAAAATTTAAAAATTAGCCAGGCTTGGTGGCAGGTGCCTGGAATCCCAGCTACTCGGGAGGCTGAGGAAGAAGAATCACTTGAACCTGGGAGGCGGAGGTTGCAGTGAGCTGAGATTGTGCCATTGCACTCCAACCTGGGCAACAGAGCAAGACTCTCTCAAAAAAAAAAAAAAAACTTAAAAAATTTATCTGTACTAGGAGGTCTTAGTACCCCTATTAAAAGAAGGAAGCCAAATGGCTTTGAAATATTATTTAAATAAGAGTTTAATGTATAAAGAAGCAAATGGCTTGATTAATGTAATCAATGTAACACTGAATTATACTTAGTTTTTCTTTTTTGTTGTTTTTTTTGAAATAGGGTCTCACTCCAGTTGTCCAGGCTACAGTGCAGTGGCGTGATCTTAGCTCACTGCAGCCTTGACCTCCTGGGCTCAGGTGATTCTCCCACCTCAGCCTCCCGAGTAGCCCAGCTAATTTTTTGTATTTTTAGTAGGGACAGGGTTTCACCATGTTGCCCAGGCTGGTCTTGAACTCCTGGATCCAAATGATTCATCTGCCTTGGCCTCCCAAAGTGTCGGGATTACAGGCATGAGCCGCCACATCTGGCCTGTAATTTTTCATGTAGGCATGAATTAACTAACCCAATCAAATACCAACTTTCACTTTCTTTCTGCAGGGAAAAAAGTCAGCCCTCTTGGTCAATCTGGGCAAATGGGAGAACATGCAAGAGACTTACGAGGATCAAATTCTCAAATCTTTCATTGAAATAAATCAAATGAGAACAAATTAAAGTTTATAATGAGCTACACCATCTCTACAACAAGCCTTCCCTAACACTCAACAGACACATAAGCACATATGTGTATGTACACACACATACTCACACAGCACACCCAAATCAGTTATCAAAAATTTATACAGTTAAAGAAAATAACAAATGCTTCAGAAGCAATAGGGGAAAAAGGAATGATTTAGTTTTTTTTTTTTCCCCCAATAGGCCTCTGTATTACTGTATTATTTAAGTGTTAATAGTTATGGGTATTACAAGTATACAATATACTCTATAACCGATATAATTCTATATAGAAATGAAATGTCACTGGTGTCACTCCCTCTTAAAAGAGTATGATAAGAAATTAAACTTTTAAAAATAGTTCCTTTCTAATGCTATTTTGGTTTAGATATCTCAAAAATAACTGAAACAATTTTTTTACAGAAAAAGTCTCAAGATTTTAAAAAACACTCCTTATATAAAACTTATCAATCTCAGATTTCGCATTGGGCAAAAACCACCCATTTTGCTAACCACCAAAAGCTTTTTATAAATCCATTTAACACTTAAAAGAAGAGGACTATAGAAAATTCATAACTTGTGAAATATAAAAGAACTTTACACAAATTACATTTTAGTGTCTCTTTTAGGATTTCTTCCTAGTGTAGTGCTATTCACAAAGCAAATTTGCTTCAGAGCTAAGGAACATAACTCAAATATGTTAATAGGTCTAAAGCAAAATATCTTAGGAATTAACAAAAATGTGTTAGCACACTGCTGCGAATTTGTTTTTACTTCTAGCTCTCAATTCTAAAAGTCAAGGCCCATGTTTGAGGGCTTACAAATGAGATTTTATTCACAGAACAATAAAAAAGAGGCTCTAAAATCAATGGCTTCCACATTTTATTCCATACAATCTCAGTTTCTTCTACAAGCTATCACCAGCATTCCCTTAAATCATGAACTCAGGCCAGCAGAATTTCACAAGAGCTTCAGTTTCTATAGACCCCACTTAGTGTACCCTCTACTAGAAACTTTAACAAATAATTATGGAGTTTTTGCTATATGGTTCTGGGGATTAAAAAGGGAAATAATTTTTTAAAAAATTAAAAGCTGTCCTTACTGAGAAAGCAACTTAGAGGAAACATAAAAAGAGCAAGGGATAATGACAATAGTTTCATTAGTCCCTAAAACAGAGTCTGGCAGCTAAAAGACCTTAATAAAGGCTCCAGAGAAAGTCATCCCAAACTGAGTGAAGAATTTGGTCCAACTTTATTGCCTAACTTCATCCAGTTTATGAGACAGTCAGTAGGATTTCTAATGGGAACTTTGCTTGCATTTTTAAATTCCCTGCTTCTTTCCATCTGCAAAATGGACATCTTAGATTAAACTTGACCATTTTCCTTTCAAGTTTACTGACATTTAATAGTATTTCTTCTAGCATATACCTGGCATAGCATATCCCTGACACCCAAGCAGCTTTCCATGGTCCCAGGAAGTTGCCACATTCTTTTCCAGTTACTTTTTGGGACCAAAAGACCCTCTGATCATAAACCCATAAATATCTGCTCTGGTGACAGACAGCTGGGAGCCTATCAGTCCTTATTCCTGGTTTGGTACAGATTGCTGGAAAAGTACCTGAGTATCCTGCCCTGGTGCTTACCTCACTAACCCTCAAAAAGTTCTCAAAGTTAGTATGAGAGAAAAATACTCAGATACTAATTCTCATCCTTGGATAGGTAGCTTATTCAGTTAAAAGGATTACTTCATAGTTTATTGGGAGATTCTAGCCAGTAGGATCAGAAATGAATGCAAAGTCAGACAATGACTGCTCATGACACTAGCAGAACTATCAGTTCTGTCTCCCTGTCTTCCTCCACTTGGGTTTCAATGCCTCCACCTAATGGGAGGACAGTTTCTTTTATCTGCATATCCTCAGGGCACAGCACAGATTAGGCACTTAATAGAGGTTTGTTAACAGAATGAATCACTCACAAGTGTACAGCATTCCAGAAGGGTGCTCAGAAGGCACCCAACCTGAACCAAATACTGGCAGGGAGAAAAGGTCACTATTAATTATGCCAAAGTCAAAATGATCAACTCTGACAGGCATTTTTCAATGTCCAGCTGGGCAACATATTAGAACTCTAAAAAAACAGGTCATTCTGATGCTAACTCATTCGGATAGACCACCTGCATGTAGTTTGACTCATAATTAAGCACTCTACAGGAAAACAAAGACAAAGGTAAGCTTGGGCATACCCTCACTAGGAGACAATACCAAGAACTAAGCAGAGGGCAGGTGATAAGCCAGTATGATCTCTGGGGCAGTGGCAAGCAAACACCGTTTTAGCACATAACAGGTGATATAAAACGGCAGAGAGGAAGGAGCGGCAGAGAGGAAGGAGCTCCAGAGAGGGAAGACCCTTGAGACAGTGAAGGTGCCAGCACCTCAGGCCTCCTTTTCCTTGTCCTGCATGGGGTTTTCTGCCCTTCTGCATTGCATGGACAACGGAAGCAGAAATTCTGACTGGGAGTAACCCTGGAGTTAGTGGTGAATGCCATATGTGTTAAGGCAGAATACCATGTGCAAGTGTTGAGCAAGTGCCCAGCACATGGTCCGCACTGAGTAACAGCTGCTGGTTATTATTCATTGTGTGGAATAAGGTGCTTTATAGAAATAAACCTATCAACATTCATCTTTACCACCCGATACTGAGAAGTTTGTCTTTCATGATGAAATGGTATGAGCCATGGAACCCAGATGTTCTCCACTTGGCTTTGGGTTCCAAAAAATTCAGTTTTATACAGGCATTATAAGCATTAACTCTAAGTCTTCTTTTAATTATTCATTTGCTCATTTATTCCTTTACCCAAGAAATATATACTGTATACTCAAGTGTTAACACTATGCAAATTCCTGGAGAAAGCTTCGGGAGTAAATTCAGACATATTTCCTCTCTCACACAGTGCATAGTGTAGGGGAAAGAAATATTCACCTAGTTGCATATATAAATTAAATTGTCAATGTGAAGAGCTACCAACAAGAGATACAGGCTGAGGTAGATTTGCCATGCAGTGAAAGAAGGTTAAGGGTCAGGATTCTATCCTCGCACTGACCGCTTCCAAGGCCCTATACTCATATTTGTATCTCTAATTTTATTTTTCTTAAAGACAGCCCCTCAAATTGCATAAATTTCAGATCCCGGGAAGCTTGGACCTTCCCCCGGTTGCATGGTACTATGAAAGTGCATAAGGGGGTGTTTCCTCCAGTTGGCAAGATCAGGGAGGAATTTTCTGAGGAATCATGATGGAAGGGAGGTGTGAAGAAAGAGTATAGGGGTATGGTGGCCCAGAATGTGCAAAGGCCCTGTGGAGAGAGGGGAACAAAGAATGACCAGAGAACTGAAAGACGGCTAGTGCCCAAAGCTTGAAGAGTCACAGGAACATGCAGTGTGAGATGATGCTTAGAAGCGTAATTTGATGTCATCAAACTAAGGGCAGTTTTAAGTCACTGGTGTGTTTTTAGCTGCAGAATGGAGGTTGATGAAAATTAAATTTGTGCCTTTTAAAAGATTACTCTGGGTTTAGCATACAGGTTAGTGAGGGAAGCATATAAGATCAGGAAAGCAGCTATTGCATGACTCCAGGCAAAGGATATATGTAGGTAGTTAAAACTAGGTTGTGAGTGGTAGAAAAGGTATTGAGTAAAATGGATAGATTAATGGGCTAATTAGGGCAAATAGTTTACGCCTGTATAAAGACAGCTAACAGATGGAATAATTTAAACACAAATAGCCTAGAGTCTCTATTATAGAGCTAATTTAAACTAGAAATTCAATTCTTAAGTTGGTAGTATAATGGATAAGAATGTGGCTTAAGGAGTTAGCTTGCTTGAGTTTTCACCCGTTTCCACCTTTCACCTGTAAAATAGGAACATAGATAATGTTTCACATCACTGTGTAAACTTGGGCCTTCATTTTCCTTATCAATGAAATGGAAATAAAACCCCACTGTGACAAGGTACATACACCACCCAGTGTAATGTTGAACACATGGTAGGCCCGCTCATTGAATGTTCCTACCCTAAAAATTCCACAAAATTGGATTTAAATGTCCAGAAAAATTTGGGGAAGGTGGGGGCCCCTGAGGAAAACCCAGGATTTGAAATGTGGTGGTGACAGGGGAGAAATAAAGATCATGAAGGCTTTGAGAAGAAAAAAAAAAAAATCAACGAAGAAAAGGGAGAACAGAAAAGCAAGAAAATCAATAGATGAGGAGACATAGAGTTAAATTATATATCAGTCAAATATTACAGAGATCTTAATCTCAATCTCATTAAAGCGTAATGAAGACAAATATCATTAATGACCTTTGACGATATAATCGCTATTGTAGTGGAATTCATTATTGACATTAAAAAACATTTTAGAGCTAAATAAAAATTCCCCTAAAGGGTTGGCCTTTCAAAGTAATACAAACAAGTCCTTATTTTCGATGTAGTGATAAATTGGTAAACTTGGCTAAATATAACTTTCGTTCTATTTCAAAGGATTTGATAAAGCAAACAAATGTTTTATTCATATTCGATTTATTTAATTCTGTTTCTAAGTACTTAGCATCTATTTGTGCAGCTCTTATGAAAATAACAAATGATCTTTAGAAAAGCAGATCTGATAGGACATTTAACTGGAAGCCCTTCACAAACTAAGGTGTGCTTGGAATTAACGGTCTCTCCCCTTTCCCCAAATTATCTTAACTAGCAGAATTTTAGTAGAGAGCCACTGTTATGATGCTATAATTTCTAACATTTCCCCCTGCAATAAAGCATTAGTAGAGATGTAGGGCTGAATCGCAATTGAGCAGCCTGCAGTTCATAAACACGCTTAAACCTTCCTGTGGTGGGAAGGTCCAAAATATAAACAAACATACTATCTTTCTTTTTTTGTGGGACTTTTTTGTGAACTTCATGTGAGAACATGCTTTCTAATTCAGTATGTTGTTACTTATTTTAGATGAATTGCTTCTTTGAAGATTATGGTCTTTGACTTTGCTAATCTTGGATATTTACTTTCTGATAAAGCACACCTATTTAACTCTCAAAAAATGGCCCAAGATAACATTTTTGAAAAATTATTTTGCATACTCAAATGTCAAGGGTGCCAATGCATTTATTTAAGCACCTGCTATTTTGGTTGTAGAGGTCATTAACAGTGCTTCCCAATCTGTTTCACTTCATGGCCCACAGAGGAAAGGACATTTATATATGCCCTGGGGTAAACTGAGGAGGGCAAATGCAATCAGGGAAAGGGTCTCCGGACCTGCCCAAAGGAGTGAGTATTTCAGCCATCCAGTAGCCATTCCTGGCACATCCACTGGGAATTCCAGCCTAAAATATCATACATTGGTTATAAATTAAGGTCTAAATCTTACAAGTGATAGAATTTATCTATCTACGATGTGATCATTATTGGAGTAATTAAATGCCATCTTTTTTCCTCATAAAATCAAAAAACAGTAAACACAGATCATTATACCCAAGAAACAGTTGCTTGTTTGTGTGACTTTATATACAACATGTTACAACTGTAATTGTAGGATTGTCTAATGTGTTGATGGACCACAATACCTTTAGACAGAGACTGCAAACGCTAAGAAATATATAAGACTGAGGTGACCCATCATTCATCTATTCATTCCTAAACACTACACACTGGGTTAGGTATTTAGGATTTGTAGCTGGCAACAACGTATCTTGCCCATCATAGACTTTACCAAACCTGCGTTGTCATGAAGCCATCAAGCTCATAATCATTTACATTTTCAAATGCTTAGCTTAAGTAATGTGCTAGGTGCTGAACACATCACACACACACACACACATACACACACACATACACACACACACACACACACAGAGTAGAGCAAGACAGATAGAGTCCCTGCCCTCCAAGAACTTAAAGATCCACCCATACTTATCTTAAGTAGTTTGGAAAAGATGGAGCATGGACCACTACCACCATTCTGCCCAGAATTATTTAGGGTAGGCAGTGCTAATATCTAAAATGACACGGCCACGTGCAGTGACTCACACCTGTAATCCTAGCACTTTGGGAGGACTGCTTGAGCCCAGGAGTTTGAGACTAGCCTGGGAACATAGTAAGACCCCATCTTCACTATATGTAAAACATTTTTAAAAAGACAACAAAGTGTATAACTGCAAAAAAAAAAAAAAACAAACTGTGATAACTGAGACCAGCAATAAGCAATAACAGTAAACAAAAACTAGGGACTTTTCCAGGAAAACCAAGTGTTACTGTCACCCTAATTACAAGCCACATGGGCTAGAAAGGTCTGATGCCATTATGTAAGGCTGATATATAAACATAAGTATAGATATTTTTAGGCAAATAATCTGTAGTCACATCATATCTTAGATATTTTACAGTTATAGTCCATCCAAAGTGGATAACATAAAAAGACAATTTTTACTTCTTTACCAAGGGGACTGACTTTTTACCATGGTAGGATGTTACATATTACAATTATTTTCTAGTAAAAAATTTGGAGTACAAAAAGAGATGAAATTGGCATAAACCATTAAAACAGCATTTCCCACACTTTTCCGTATCAGAATATATGTACATGACAGTATCCGTACTGCATAAAGCAGGAAACAGCTGAAGCTGCTCATGGTTAGAGGCTGCCCTGTACCATGGGCTGAGAGGATGTGCATGTCGGCAAGCATGTATTCATTCCGTTACTAGTATGCCAGGGGACATCAGCCAGGAAATTGACCCAAATTATGTAACACATTTGAGAGTGAGGAATACAAGAGAGTAGGAAAGGAATAATTCTTCCATTTTGAAAATATATCAATATTATCTTTCAGAAAATATTTTGAAGACGGTGATAAACTGATATCACAAGTTGTACTGAATCTGAAAATATAAGTAATGAGACAAAAAAGTGTAGCGAGGATTCCATGCTGCAAGCATTTGTCTGTAATATGCACATGTATCCTATGCCGCCCATTTTCACCACAAATGCACTGGTTGAGGATAAGAGCTACAAACTGTCTTTTAAATTTACATACTCTTAACTCTGCATGGCATACTTTTCTAAAAGGAAAAAAAGAAAGAAGTATTGAGTCCTGTTACTTACATATGGCAAGTACTGAAGCTTTTAGGGTAGGTCCAGATGTTTTTTCTTTTTAATCACTCATTTCCTCCCAAGTTGACTTTTTAATCAAAATAGTCTTCCATTCCTATGATAACTACTAAGTGTGCCCCCAAAACCATTATTTAGTAACAGACACCTGCCACCATCACCACCCAGTTTAGCTAGGTGCAAAGGTGCCCATCTAGAGATAACATTTCCCAGCCTCATTTGCAGCCAGATGTGGCCACCTAATGAGGAGGGACCAACAGGATGTAAGAAGCAGTTCAACTAACTTCCTGGTAACCTTCACAAAGACAAGGCTACTTGACTTGGCCTTCCTTTTCCTTTTTTCCTGAGGGCTAGAAATGGGGACAGCAGGACAACCTTAGAAATCATGTGTGTAGCACAGCAGTGCTATCCTGCTCATATCTGGACTGTTCTGTGAGGAGGAAATAAACATCTATCTTATTTAAGTCATTCTATTTGGGTGTCTCAGCAGTTTAGTTGGTAACATAATTAATAAAACATCCAACTACTAAAAAACACCTTTTAAAAGCATCTAGAAATAGATTTGGACAGACTTATTTTATAATTGATTCTTGTTTATAAATACAAGTATTTTATAAACACTAAGGACTTAAAGTGGAAGTATAAACATAAAATAGTATTTTATACTAACAATTTATGAACAATATATTGTAATTTATTATAAATAATAGAATGTAGAGATTATATTACAAACAAACATAACATGATATAATGATAACTATAATAAATTAACAGGGTAAGACTTGTGAGAGACAAAATGCACCAGACAATTAAGGAGGTGATTTTCTTCAAGCTATTGCAATAAAACACTAATGAGGGCTGTCTCAAAGAAAAGGAAGGGGTCTGGAGTTTTATAGAGGCAGGTAAACAAGGAAGTCATCTGGGAGTCAGGAAGGACAGAGATGGGTATAATCTCAGAATATTGGAGAGCAAGATAGCCCTTTGTGGTTTTCCAGAACACCAAAGGGTGGGGGTGGGGGTTGAGGGTTGGAAAATTGAAGGATGGGGAGATTTTTCAGAGTACAACTCAGGGAAAGTTCAATATTGTAAGATCCTAATTAGAAAGGGACAGTAAGGAACCCCTGAAGAGTTTTAACACGTGAGGCAATGAGGTCACCGTTCTGTTTTAAAAAGAATCCTACCAGGAATGTGGAAGCAAGACTGAAGGCAGGAAAGACTGGAGGCAGGGAGATGAAGGAGAAAACTACTCTATAGTCAACATGATTTCCAGTCAATTCAGTTTTTCAGTTGGAATAGCTGGTGCTGGTATAACAAATTTAAGTCAAGGTATCTAGTAGTTGGTTGTCCTGAATCCTAAGAGAAAGATCTGGGATTTACAGATTTATGACTAATCCACACATGCAAGACGAGATAATCCAAGGAGAGCACACACAGAGAGAAAAACGGCCAATGGCAGAATCCAGGGGATCACTAGCATTTAGGGAACTGGGAGAAGAAAAGGATTCAGCAGAGGAAAGAGGGGTGGGCCAGAGGACGAGGAGAACTATGAAGAGAATGTTGGCCTAGAAGCCAAAGGAGGCAACCCCTTCTGGAAGAGAGTGGTAAGCAGTATTGCAGGTGTCAAAAGCAAGTCATGCACATTAAGGGGCAAAAGTGACTGCTGGATCTGGCAGCTGAGAGTCACTTGACACTTTCGCCTGAGCACTTTCGGTGAAGAAGTCTGGCTCACAGTGTGCAAGGGTATGTGGGAAAGTATGAATATTCACCTCTCAAATCTCAGCTGGGGATGAAACAAAAGGCTGGTACAACAGCAAGGAGGGGAGGCAGGTATGATGGGAGGGTGTATTTTTCAGGATGGGAAAGGAGTAGAGAGGTAAAAGTTGGAAATAGCAGGGTGAGACAGTACCGAGATGTCTTTCTTATGGCTACTTGTTTCTTATTTTGAACATAAAGTCAAATTATACAAACACATTTCGACAAGGAGCTATAACTCAAGCATGCAGCATGTTGCTATGACTTCATAAAACTACACAGATTAAGGAATTCAGAATCCCATGGAAATTCTTAAACAGAGTTTGGACATATGTTGTTTGATTTTCCCTTCAGCAAACTGGTAAACATTAACCTTGCTAACCACCATATTGCTTATCCCATCATAAAATTTTAAAACGTTCTTCTTTGAAAAGTCTAAAGGCAAAAAGGTAACTTGCAAAATAATTCCACAAACTATATAACGAAAAAAAAAGCCCAAAAACGCACGGACATATGAGTGAGTAGCTCTGTATATATTCAAGAAATCCAAGCAGTGTCAGGCTTTCTCACCCGCTGAAACTCCCTGGGAAGGTCAAGCATTCAGAGAACTCAGGTCAGATTACACTGAAAATAAGGTGGGAAAAGAAATATTTAGTATTTATAAGGAGAGTGTTGGTGACCTACAGCGTCTAGTTTACTTCTCATTTCCTTGACCATGGTATACAGGGACAAAGATGAGGTAGAGAGGGGAGGAGCTGTGCACTGCTGGCGTCTTTACAGGGAAATCTTGGGCTGTATCTTGCCATTCAACACTGAGGCTACTGCTAATAGACAGGGGAAGACAGGAAGAAAATTACCCCTCCTGAATAACCAAGCACTTACATACTTGAGCTTATTAAATTGTCCTATCCATCCTGAGCAGTGGTATTACTGCTCCAGTTTTATGGAGAGAAAACAGGTTTTGAAAGTTTGAGTAATTCGACCGAGATCACACAGCTAATACAAGGTGGACCAGGATTCAAACCCAGATCTGACTGACACTATGAAGCCCATACCTGCCCCCTCAGTTTATTTTAAACTAGAGATTAACTCAAATTAAATTAAATTTGCTTCTACAAATTAAAAAAAATCATTAGAAGGAACCCTCAAAGTGAAGGTGACAAAATGCTGGTACTCAAAGGCTGCCTAAGGGCACAAGGAGTAAAGTCTAAAATAAAATGAAACAACGTAACAACCCAACTGTCATTTAACAACAATATTACCTAAAGTCTTTATCATAATCTCACTTTTTAAAAGACAATTCCATGGATTCCAACTAATCTGATCCTCACAAACTACTATGAGACAAAGAAATAATATCAACTTTATTTTATAGCCAAGAAACTTGTAACAAGGAAATGGCAGAATGGAGATGAGAATTCCAGACTTCTACAACATCCAGTGTGCTGGAACAGTCCTCCAGTAAGTGTCATAGTCTCAAATTTTTTTAATCTTATCTTCAAAAAGTTGTTAACAAAGTCAGACCAAATATTCAGTATGATCTCTTCACTAAATTTAGGCTGTGAAGATTTTTTATTCTGAATTCATTAAAGTGTAACCGTAATTCTTAAAAGAATAAACAACTCACTTAGGCCTACTGGCTCATAAGTACAAAATATGTACTGACCACCCATGATAAGCAGAATAGTACCTTAGCTGTGATTTTAAGAATATGAAAGGAGGGGCTGAGGGACTTAAATTAGAGCCAAGATTCTTACTCAGTGAGGGGATTTGGAATATTTACTAAATTCTTTTTTTTTTTTTTTTGGGACGGAGTCTCACCCTGTTGCCCAGACTGAAGTGCAGTGGCGCAATCTTGGCTCACTGCAGGCTCCGCCTCCTGGGTTCATGTCATTCTCTTGCCTCAGCCTCCTAAGTAGCTGGGACTACAGGCACCTGCCACCACGCTCGGCTAATTTTTTGTATTTTTAGTAGAGACGGGGTTTCACCATGTTAGCCAGGATGGTCTCGATCTCCTGACCTCGTGATCCGCCCGCCTCGGCCTCGCAGAGTGCTGGGATTACAGGCATGAGCCACCGCGCCCGGCCCTACTAAATTCTTATAATTCTACTTTGCCAGATAAATTTCCTATGCTGCTCCTGAATGATGTACCATTGGAACCCCATATACATTCTCTGTCTCTTGAATTAGGAAATGAAAAAAAAAATGGCACTGGAAAAATATATTTCTACCTATTGGTTTTAGTTATGGAGTCAGGGGCTACATAATCGAACTCCAAAAGTGGCATCCTAATCATCTATACCAAACAGCTACTGTCTGTAAACAATGATATGTGAGGAGGCAGTGAGTTTCCTAAATGACTCAGGTCTTTATTACTAATGACACAATCACAAGCAGAAGAAAAACCAGACCTGAATTGCACAAGCATAGCCTGAGAGATAGTAATACCACAGATATAAATTACAGGCCTCCTCTAAATCAGATACTGTCATCAATCTCACATAGAGCTTCCTGCCCAGTGAAATCTGCCTTAATTGGTTTTCATTCTGTTGTTGTTGTTGAAAAACTGAAAGAGAGAGAGCGAGCCATCTCAGGCAGCATCATGGGAATTTCAGACACACACACACACACACACACACACACACACACACACACACACCCACTCCTTTAAAGCTCAAATGAGTGCATCTAGATTTCAAGGAAATACTAACAAGGAACACGTTGAGGGTATTTTCCACTGGTTTAAAAATAAAGCATTCTACCCTTTAAAAAAATAAATCCCCAAATTATGGAAACAGGAAGCAGCAGCTGGATTTATCATCCTTCATTTCCTCTGAGAGTCACGGTAAGGAACTCCCCGTTGAGACAAAAGCCATGGAGAGGTTAGCCCCTCCTGCCTGGACCCACATATCCACATGCTGCTTGCTGCTTCTGGTCCAACATGGTCAATGGTCGGCCACTTCAAAATCAAACTTGCTTTGTCGTATGAAGCATTCTGTGTCCAAGCCCTGCGTTTTGGTAAAATGAAAAACCTGACTAGCATTTAAACACACATACATAACTGGTCTTAGAAGGGCCTCACTCTAATTTCTCATGAAGATGTCTCTTTCCTGGGCTCACCCAGGAGGGCTTTAGGGACCTGAGGACCCAAACACACAACAGAAGATGCAACAGATTCAACAGAAGATGATGATGACAACACCCCTGAGGAACTCTGCAGCCTTGATCTGGTGGCTGTACTGGAAGAAAGCAAGAGCGCTGGCTGGGTTCTAGTCGTCTTTCATCCATTTGTGATTATGGTTGAAATACTTAGTCTCGCTCAGCCTCAGTTCGTGTCTATGAAATGACAATGAGACCACCTATTTCACAGAGGTGTAATGAGAAGTGAGATGATGAATATGAAATACTTTGTAAATTACACAGAAATAATAACAGACTAGAGTAATAGCAATCTATATACCTGCATAAGGTGGCTTTGCCAGTTTCAAAGCTTTCACGAATATTATTTAGGTTGATCCTTAAAATGATACAGTTGGGTGGGTGGTGATGACATCATCATTATCATCATCATCACTATTATGAATGTTTTATAAATGAGCTAGTGTAGAGGAACATAATGGGAAAATTGTGTCCTAACTCATTTGCATGGATTCATATCATTTAAAAACATTTCTGGCAACATGCGAGTGATAAGTACATGGCTGGGAGTTGTGAAAGCCACTCACATTTCAGGGCTGCTACTCTAGGCAAATCCCTTAACTCTCCAGGCAACATGATTCATCTATCTGTCACTGGGTTGATGGGAGACCAACATAAATTAGACCTGGTTCCATCTCTTGAAGAAATCAGTTGGTGCAAGGGGGCTGGTGGTGATGGTGGAAAGAAGTGACATATAAACACATTAATTACAAACAGTGTTTACTTAAAATATGGAGTATGAACAAAATGCTGTGGGGTCACAAAGCAGGAAATGACTAATTTGTGGGGACTCATGAAAGAATTCCTGTAATTTCTTTGTAAACTGAGAAAAGAAGGAAATCAGACTACAAATTGATCAATGTTCCTTTTGAGGCCAAAACTCTGAGAAAATGAGGCTTAGAAAGGTTGTCAGTAATCTCAATACACAGTGTGATTCCTCTTCCTCATCTGCTCATAGCTAACACGTGATTTAAAACAACTCAGTGGCCGGGCATGGTGGCTCCCACTTGTAATCCCAGCACTTTGCGAGGTTAGGTGGGTGGATCACCTAAGGTCAGGAGTTCAAGACCAGCCTGGCAACATGGCAAAACCCCATCTCTACTAAATATACAAAAATTAGCCAGGTGTGGTGGTCTGTGCCTGTAATCCCAGCTACTCAGGAGGCTAGGCAGGAGAATCGCCTGAACCTGGGAGGCGGAGGTTGCAGTGAGCCAAGATCACACCACTGCACTCCAGCCTGGGCAACTGAGCGAGACTCAGTCTCAAAAAAAAAAAAAAAAAAAAAAAGACACAGTGGAAGACAGGAAGCCCAGCACCTGAAAGATGGATGGGAAGCCCTTTGGGACCCTTTGTGTTCTGAACGTGATACATGACAATAGCCTTCCTGCATGAGTAAATGCTGACAGATTTGTTTGGAGGAGCTTGAGTTACCCGTTCTTGTGTTTCTTACAGACTAACACTTGAATTAAGATGAGCTAGGGTACACGATACAAATTCAGATTCCTGGCCTCCACCCAGACCTATTCCTTTTCTACATGAGCCCCCAGAGATCTTCAGAAAATAGCCGTTGACAGGTTGGAATGCAATGAACAGGAAAAGCAAACTATATGCAGCCCGGGAGGCCTTGCCAGCAAGGCTGAGCTGAGATGACTCAGCAGGTTAGAGCTGTGACCCTTCATTTCTGGAGTCATTACTCCAGTTCTTATCCAGTGCCTACTACAAATGCATGCACACAGGTGGTCGTACTCCAGAGCGACATGGACTCTGGACGTACTCCAGAATAACATGGAGTGGCTAACACAACTTGGCACAACACACAGGCAGGTTTTTCCAAAGAATGCCAGCCCCGGGTCCTGGGTGACAACTGGCTCCCAAAAGTTTGCCTGAGAAAGCCAACACAAAGGACAGGCATTGTGAGCAAGCAGCAACCTGGCCAGTCACAGTCTACTTTAAATTCCACAAAAGCTTGTTCTTTAGAAAGGGGACAGAAGTTGGGGAAAAGTAGAAAAGGCAGAGTCAGGGGTGGGATTCTGGGGTTGTGTCAGTTAAGTACTATAAACCAGTTTCCAAAGCTATGAAATTACTAACAGGGATAATGATGAATTCCCTTCAGTGATGATAGCTGCTCTACAGTGATGCTCGAGCTTGTGTTTGAGCTGACTGTTGCCATACAGCATACTCTGCTTATATTGAGGGTAAAATTCACCTTTGGGCTACAGTGTGTACAGTACCAGATGTCTAGTTCTGTTTAGCATTTTATGAAAAGGAATCATTCCTCTCTTTTTTTAGTCAAATAGGGATTTGTTTAAGCCTAAAAGTGATGCTTGAAAGAAGATTAAGATGTGAGAAGTAAACAGCAGTTGGGGGGCAGTTAAAACACCAGGGAACAAGGTGGCTGCCCCATAAAAATGTGCTCCCACTTGCATTTAGAGCCTTAGCTAAAGCTGCGAAGAAGGACAACTGTTCAAATACAATTGTAGAGATGTCATCTCTTCCTTCCCCATTCAATGTCCCTGGCAAGCAGAGGCCAGGTCTCAGCTACCTTTGAAGACCCTACTGCAGGTGTTGAGGTAAGAGGACACTTACTCATTCTCTTCATGTTACATCGCCAAGAGAGAATTCCTTACAATAATACACCGGGCCTTCCTTGCTGCCCCCTCACTAATTCCTTCTCTTCGTTCTCTTTGAGATTTGCCTGTCTGCAAAGGCCATGAATTCTGGACCCCTTTCCTGCTGGGGGTAGGCAGCTTTCCCCTGCAGGGTACCAGCTTCCGTTATCCTGGCATGCCAAGAAAAGGTGGGTAGTTTTATCTAATTCAGGGATAAAATTTCTAGAGGCCTACTTGGCTGCAGACCCAAAGCCATATTCTCCAAAATGCATCATCAGTAATAAAGATGGTATTTGGCTATCTACCAGCCTGACTCCTTTATCTTTCTAACTGGTGTGGAATCTGGGCATGAAAGAGGGGTTATTCACTTGGCTCCCTCAAACTTCAATAGTGGGTAGTTTTCCTTGCTTTGTATAGCTTACAGCTTTCAGTGAATATTTATTAAAGATATATGTGCAAAAATGTGGTGACAGGGAAACAAATCTGTTTGGTTTTATTTGTTCATGAACGAGTATTTGACCATATTCCATCCCACAGAAGTCTTGGGAGGTAGTCCAAAATATGATATCCAATTTCTGTGTGAATTCTTAGAGGGAAACAATTAACATATATTCAAAAGAGAAACAGCCCTATTAAAAATATTATTGATGTCTTAGCACATGGAAATAGGTTTTTGACCCTTGTAGAGCATTAACCCCATGGAAAGTTTCTTCAAACTATTTTCTAAGCCAAATGAACAGGTGAAAACTTAACTCTTAAGAGGCTTCTTTTATGTGTGCTGAAATAAATCTGAAGGGCACCATGACATTTCTTTCCAAGTTCCTTTTTATTTTTATGAGCAACTATTTTAAACTATTAATCCTTTATAAAAGGGTTATTTAAAACCTCCAAAATCAAGTATTTCCATATAAAAATTCGTTTGCCTGCAACTAAAAAATCAGCTGTGCATAGAACTGTAACAGCAAGGATACTGGATGGCTTACAAAATGACTTCAACATGGTCAACATTTTAATTCATCCTCACAACCATACAACAATCCTGTAAAGTAAGTGTTACTACCAACTTCAAGTTAGGGGAAAAACTGTTCAAAAAGTTCAACTCCAAGATTGCCCAATATTACCCAGCTAATTAATAGTAGTGGCACTGGGACTCAAACTTAGGTCTCACAATAATACTGACGTGTTTTCTACTAAGTCATGACTCTGGATGCTAAGGTGTTTACATCCCTCCCTGCAGCTTTACAGAGTCTGGTCCTAATACGTGTGCAGTGCAGGAGTGGCCAATAGAGCTCCAGGTAAAGCATGTCAGCAAGAACCAAAGGAAATAACCTGGAGCAGACAGAAGAACAAGTTAATTCACTGAGTTCAGATGCCCCTGATCCTTCTCCTGTATTCCTGCAGTCCTTTTAAGGAAGAAAAGTGAATGAACTCATTTCATTTTATTTCCTTCCTTCCTTTCCCCTGGGCTGAACCGAAAAGGCACAGCCCAGGAACCAGACCAGCAGGCAGCTGATATCTCTAAAAACAGTTTCACATCTGTTAAACTACAGGATGCTCCATTAACTCCAAAAAGAGCTCGAAGGTCCAACTTTCTTGAATTCACCAGTGGTCAGATGGTCACTTACAGCTGCAATGAAAACTGCAACTGAGTCTGGGGATTCCCGAAGGAGCCAAGCTAAGGGGGAAATGTTTTTAACTTTGACAGAAGTATTGGGAGAGGGTGAGGACGATCCTTCCAGATAGCTCAGAAAGCTACCTCTACTATTAGTGTTTTCATCCTGCCCCGCCCACTTTAATTCTTTAGGCCCTCTCTGGTTTGTCCTTGGACAGAACTGGCTTGAATCCTGCGTAGGGGGAGGTTAGGTGGTCTCAGGCTAAACTGGGGATTCCAGGATGGTAATTATTCTCAAAGGCGAAAACAATGACTTTTAGCAGCCTTCCAAGCCTCTAGAATCATTAAATAAAATGATGTGTGAATATCAGATACCAGAGGTATTAAGAGGATCTCAAAAATACATTCATGTTTTGGGAGAAATAAATTCAGAGCCAGCTATAAAGTTTCTGGGCTCAACTCAAGACACCAGATTGAAATGTTCATAAAAATAAGAGATTCCTTTTTATGAATCACAGCTATTACTAATTATGAACATCAGCAAACACCCCAAAAAGTAAGTGTGGTAAAGCAGCAGATGTAATAATGCTTAACTTTCTGGAGGAAACTCTCATCCTTAAAATAAACCAACCGAGTCCACCAGAATCCTGAAAAGACATATTCCAATATATGTAACCATGTCTGCTTGTAGATTAAGGGAGATAAAATATCTAATACCACCCTTTCTGCTAATCCTGCCATTTCTCTCAGCAGTGAGAACAGTGTCACCTGAGTGGAAATTACATGTGCCAATGTGATACTGTGTACCTCATTGAAAAGGCATCCACAGCAGACAACTTTAATTTTGATCACATACTAGGCAAACAAAAAAAGTGATGAAGAGAATTGAAAAGATGCCATTACAGAGAAGAGATATAACCTAATATATTCAAGGTGAAGCATTTTCTAAAATTTCCTCTTATTAACAATTCAAACAACTTTCATTGTGAAAGAAAGAAACTCAAAATCAGTTCAATAACTCAAATGGAGAGTGCTACTACTTTCCCCATGCTGTCTCCAGCACACCCACAACTCTACCCTCTCTGCCTTTGCACTCAGAGAACATACAGTGCAATCATTAAGAGAAGAGACACAGGAGTCACACTGCCAGAGCCAAGAATCTTGGCTCTGCCATTTATTAGCTGTGTGATGTCAGGTGTGTTACCTAACATCTCTGTTTCCCTCTGTCTTTCTCAATAGGTGGGAAACAACAGCACTCACCTCAAAGGTTGTGGTGGGGATTTAGTGAGCCCATACATGTCTGCACTTAGCACAGTGCCCAGTGCACACTAAGCAATCAATTTATTTAACTTCAAAGGCAATGACATGGGATTAACCAGACTATGAAAATAAAGAAATGGGGATTACTTACAGTCTACGCGAAAGCCAAATGTTCCCTCTAGGCAACCAGACTGAACCCATTAGAAAACATCCTTTTATTGGCTGGGCACAGTGGCTCACGACTGTAATCCCAGCACTTTGGGAGGCTGAGGCAGGTGGATCACGAGGTCAGGAGATCAAGACCATCCTGGCTAACACAGTGAAACTATGTCTCTACTAAAAATACAAAAAATTAGCCAGGCGTGGTGGTGGGCGCCTGTAGTCCCAGCTACTCGGGAGGCTGAGGCAGGAGAATGGCAGGGACCAAGGAGGCGGAGCTTGCAGTGAGCCGAGATGGTGTCACTGCACTCCAGCCAGGGTGACAGAGTGAGACTCAGTCTCAGAAAAAAGAAAAAGAAAACATCCTTTTATTCTGTGGGCTCAGGGACTCAACTTGGTCATTCTTCTCAGTGGCTACGGCAGCTTATCAGAGAGGGCAGGCTCAAAGGACAAAAGTCAGTTCAGAAGAGATATGAAGACACAGAGAGAATGCCTGGGTCTGGGAGAAACTGGTTTGGGGCAGCTCTGAAAATGGGAAACAGCCAACAGTCCACAATCATGGGATTTAGGGCTTAGAAATAAAGTGACAGGCTACTCAGATATGCACACTTTGTTAATATGGTTAAACTTTCCTCCATCTTCTCTTCAAGGTCCCTGCTGCAGGAGCATCTTCCAGGGACTGCTCTGCACTCCTTCAAATACGTAGTATGGCCATTTCTGGCATTTAATTGTTGTGGAGAAAACATATGTTTCAATTATAAACTCTGGAGTAGGATGAGTGTGTCTCACACCTTGTGCCTCTCTCCCTGGCCTACTTCTGCCCCAGGCCCTGGCCCCCAGCATGGAGATGCTCACCTAGAGAGTGCTATAGCGAAATGTGTTACTATACTAAAAGCTGCACACATGAGGCCAGTACAGAGAAAAGGGCAGAGCAAAGCAGCATCTCCCTACCTCTGTCTGTGAGGCTTCGGTGGAAAGGCTGAGTTCAAGAAGTTTAGGAGGAGGAAGAAGATGAAGCCTTCAGAGGCATGAAGCACTGCAAAGATTATAGTGTTCCTCCAAATAGAAATCAAATTTAAATAATAAACCATAAAATAAGTATAAGAAAGTCCAGCTAAGGTCTGCTTTTTCTCATGGTCACAGCTTTATTTCTTTAAGCAGCAAATATGAAATTATTTTTTTAAAAAACATATTTGAGCATGGTGTCTGCTTTTCTGGTGCCCCAAACACATGTTCAGTCTGCGTATCTGGTAATCTAGCCCTGCTTGGGCACCAAACGATTCCCTCCAGATACAGAGAGGCAGGCATGAAAGAATGGAGTTGGCAGGGACAGGTCTGGCAGGGACAGGTCAGGTGGAAAGGGAAGTATGAAGGAGACAGTGGCAATGAAAGGGTGGGGCAGAGGTGAAGACAGTTGGAGATTGGGCAGTGGCGCAGTTAAGAGTAAGGTTAGCAATTTCAACTCCTGCCAGGTTAAATCTAGAGAGAACTTCAGAAACAATATAAACCCAATCTTTTCCTTTTACAGGAGAGAAACTATTGCCCACTGATGATTTACCCAAGGCAAGGCTGCCAGTTAGAGGCAGAGATAGACCTGAAATCTGGCTTCCTGGCTGCCTGTTTAGAGCTCTTTCCACTCAGCACATCTCCTTTACGCTTACAGGGCAAAGGAATCAGGGCTCAGACAAACAGGTGAGGACTCAAGCAGCCGTGAAAGGCCCTGCAGGCTCTCCTGCCCCAGTGCTGCCTGTTAAGAATCGGCAGAAGAGGCAAAGAGAAGAGGTTGTCACTCTGTTTTTGATGAAGCCATTTGGTCTTCTGATAGGATTTGCTGGACTAGAAATGCATGGTCACAGTCTGTTTCCCAGGGCAGAGGCTGGTATCAGGATGCTGTAGAGTACACCTGATAACGTATGGCAGGAAAGCCTACAGCACAAGAATTATGCACCCCTTACATTCCCTGACCCCTCTGGCCTCCACTCGCCATGGCAAAGAACTGAAATCACTATTGGATACCTGGCTTTGTGATTCCTAAGATGGTACAGTTGTGAAGGAAACAGGGTAAGGATAAGACACATAAACCAATGGAGACAGCTGCATTAACAATAGTCTTGATGAGATGCTGCTGTGGTTTTGCTGCCTAAAAATTGGGACAGACAAAAATTACTGTGAGGCTCAACAAGCTTAACTTCAAGTGCTCTGTGGACCAACTCTTAGCTTTCAGACTTCCTGAGCTCCAAAGACTTTCTTTATAAAATCAGCCTCCTTTCTCTGAGAGATACTTCCAGTAAGTGCCACTATGCTTCGATGTTCACCTCAAGTGGTAAACATATACTACATCTGGCCTGAACAAAGATTTATTTTTAGTCACAGTTTTTTTTTATGATGGACATAAATCACTCAACTGCATTCCGCTTCATTTTGTGTAGGTATATTCCAAATACCTACACAAAATCAGGCAAACTAAGAAAACAGATGATGACTTTTTAAACTATATCTCTCACCACCTTTACCTTTTGAATCTTCTCTGATGCACTGTACCCAAAAGTCATTTCTCCCAGGGGAAAGCAAGAATTGAATAAAACACCATCAGCATTTGTAACACATCGTCCCTCTACCAGGTTCTCATCCACAGGCTTTTGCCTATTGAATTTCCTCTGCCTAAAGTACCCAGTTTTCTCCAATTTACCTTGTTAATTTCCTGTCTTTGCCTGCCATCAGTGCCTATGGTAAGCCTTCCCGGAAATCTCTACACCAATAACCCCGTCCTTTTAATCCTCCCTTGATGCTCCCAGAGTATCCTGTGCATTTCTGCCCCTCTACACTCTCATACAATTATCTGGTTTTGAGTCTATCTCCTTCACTAAAGCTGTAAGATTCTCCAGGGCAGGGATCATAATTCATTCAAGTTTGTTTCCCCAGGGACTAGTATACTACCCAGCACATGGAAGGGGTGCAATAAATACACAGTTGTAAGACATTATCACACTTATTCTTCAGCTGAATTCTTAGAATGATACTGCAAGGCAGGAATTGTTGGTCACATTTTACAGACAAAGAAACAAGCTCAGAGAGGTTTCAAAGGATCCCCAGGAGCATCAGTTCTGACACCCTCTAGCTCCCAGACTAGATTTTCACTTTACTACATTATAATAATTTAACCATACAAGTTCCACATAGAAGACAAATCTGAAAGCATTGATCCTTTGATGTGGGCCTATACATTGTGACCTGCACAACTGAAGAACAGATGCACAAAATTTTCAAATGTGAGTGTAACTGTTCAAATTGTTCTAAAAGCAGGAATGATGATCAGCTAAGGTGATGGAGTTTACATTAATTCTTTCCTCAAGGTCCTCTCCATCCTAAAGCTTTGCAGAAATGTCTGGTGGACATGAATTAGATACAAAGTCGATCTGGTTATTAGGTCACAAAACTGTCTCTGGTTAACTGCCAACACTGTCAGACATCTTCAAAGAGCCAGACATGGCACAGCAGCAATGGCTGGCGAACTAGAAGTAACTTGCATGTGGCTGATTTGACCAGGCAGAAAAGACAGGTCACCGGCAGAATGGGATTGGTTTGTAACTTTGACCCTCCATGACCCTCTGGCACACTTGAGCCTCTCCTCAGCCAAAGAAAGTGGTTTTCAGCACAGCTGCACCCTAGAATAATGCGGGGTGGCCTCAAAAACTAATGTAATGCTAGGCCACACCCCCGGAGGTACCAACTTAGTGGACCTAGGGTAGGCCCTTGAATCTACATCTGAATTGTTGAAAAGTTCCTCTGCAACTGTAGTGTGCAGCCAGAATGAAAGGCCTGGGTGGTTCCGAAGCTGAAGAGCTCATCTCGTTGATCCAAATTTAAGATGAAAAGCACAACTGGAACACCTTTTGGAACTTTCCTTTCCTTTACATCCATCGACATTTAAAACACTTAAGTAAACAGCCACTCGGCACATCGCAGTATGGACACTGCTTTTGAGTTACTCAACATTGGCTTTCATAGAGATGGAAACACAACATTCCTCTACTCTATCTGGGAGATTTTCCAGCCTTTTCTGCACAAACATTTCTAATGACAGGAAATGTACTACCTTAAAAGGCACTTTGTAGTTGTATGCTTAGAACAGCTGAATATTACAGTATGTAAATTAAATCTTAGTAAAGCTGTTTGTGTAGGTATACCTGTGTTTTATGGTACTTTGCTTGATTTCGGGAACAGCACTTATTACAAGAAAGTTCTTTTGGATCATTCTATGAAATTAACCGATCTCTCCTTTACACTCACTGATCCTAGCCTTGCTGCTGGGGCCACTCAGATTTAAGTCTAATTCCTCTTCCACTTGACTCTGAATTCAGGCATATCTGGGTGTGAATCCATTTACTAGCTATGTGATCCACAGCAGATGAGCTCTTTCTGAGCTTCAATGTCCTGATCCACAGGAAGTGAGAGTATTTCCTTCGTAGAATTTGTGAGGATTGGCAAGCATCTAATATCTGGAACACTGTGAGATGCTCAATGAATAATGCTTTCCTTCCCTTCCCCATAGAGGTGGAGTACAAGGCTAAACATCCACACATAGATATTTCATGATTCCTCATCAGGTTGCGGTTTTCCATTTTTCACCATCCTCCCATTAACTGCTTTTAAATTAGATTTGATAAATGTGGTGGCCTCACTTCTACAGCATCAGTTAACTCTGGTACAATAACTGCAGTATACCAATGACTGCTTACTGGCTCATATTCAATGTTTTAAAAGTTTTAGGAACCCAAGATTTTTCCTCCCAGTATCAGCTGCCTGTGAGCACTAAACCACATACAGAAGTTCAGCCACATATCAGAGACATCTTTATTCAGCTGCTTAGGAGCGACTATAGCGGTTAGGTGGGAATTCCTTCTGTTTTCTGCTGTGCTAGGAGAGGTGGCCTCCAATTATTACACCATGACCATGTTTCTCCTTCCCTGTACCAGGCACTCACCGGGATGCACCTTGTCCCAGTCTCCACCTCCACTGCACCTCTGCTGCCCACCACTTTTATCTGTGATTCTGGGAGGGCAACATAGCACTGCAGAAATCAAATGAGATTTGGCTAAGGCAGACCAGTTCAAATCATGGTGTCCTCTCTCAGAGCAAACTATTGACTTTCAGCAAATCATTTTTTTTCAGGTTATTAAAAATAAACTTTTTTTAAAAAAAGTTAATATATGCCTAATAGGAAACTGAAAAACACAAGAAGCAAAGAACAAAGTTATCCACAATCACAAGCAGTTTACAGTTTGACACGTCCTCCTAGGTCCTGCGTGTGTACAGACACAGCATCCAATTTAATGGGATTAAGATTGTGCAATAAGTATCATGCTTTAAACACCGCATGAATATTTACCAATTCAAAATCTCAAATCTATGTAAGTATTTTGATAACCAAGAATATACTACACCAACTCAATCTGCTAGGAAAAAACATAATCCCGCCTTTCTTGCAACAAAAATTTCACAGAAGACAAAAATGGCAACAGGCCTCTAGATAAAAGCACTGGCAGAGTTCTGATTAAAATACTGTGTTCCCTTAATACTCAACTTAAAACGAAACCATAAAGCAACAGAATACACCAAGTATAATGTTTCTAAGGTAATTCATTAACAGATCTATACTATTAAAATACTAACAAGAAGGTATATTGCCACTGAATTACTTAAAGTATTCCTATAGTATATCCAAGAGAGACGTACATACATCAATAGTTATCGTCAAAATGTGTATGTGAACACATCTGCCTACTTCTCTTCCTTTGGATTTCCTTCTGCCCCTCTGGTCCCAACGTAATGAATAGGTTCTAATACACTCTGCTGACTTCAAGTAAATCATTTAACTCTCTGAATATCAATCAGCACCCCTATCTGCAAAAACTGAACCACCACACCTTTCCAAAGGGATTATTATGAAAATTAAATGATTATGCTGCAATAAAGTGTCTAGCCTAATGTCTAATGCACAATAGGTATCCAAGAAGTAGTAATTTTTTTTTGAGAATATGTGAATGTTTATTTCGCACTATATAGATTTAGCTTGTTTATTAACAACTACGATTCACAAGAAAAGAGAGGAGAGAGAGAGAGAGAGAGAAAGGGAGAAAGACAGAAAGGGAGAAAGAAAGAGTAATTATTATCATCACCAGTGTGGTATGGCGATTTCCCGCTCTTAGACTGGACTCTGTCCTGAATGCTAATCTATTTGGCTAGAGTCCTGACCTCTGTGCTGGGTTCTCACCACCTTTTTCCTCCAGGGGTGGTAAACTCTGATCTTCATACAGGAGCTTGCCCTACCCTCGGCCTCAGCACCCCTCACCTGTGTTAATTCTTCACAGCCTCTCTCTCCCTGCCAAGCCACTGTGTGTATTTCTCAGCTACTCTTAGCAAACTCCCAGTGTGTAAAGTGTGCTGGGAGTCAGAAACCTGCATTCTAGGTCCTGCTTGGCCACTAGCTATGTGACCACGAGCCAGGCACATAAACGTTTTTATCTTGCTTCCCCTTCTGTGCAATGATGGTGTCAGACGACATGATCTCTAAGGGCTCCTCTAGATCCAACGTTTACGACCTCTCCCTTCCCCACTTCCTGGCCTCTTCCCATCTATCCTTCACCACCCTCATCCACCCTTCTACCCTCCCACTCACCCACAGGGGAGTCTTCAAGGCTGATCCTCTCCCCACACTCTTACCTCTGCTCCAAGTCCTGGAAATATGCCATTATTGGCCATGTATTTATACAAAGCCACTTAAGCCATAGATTTTGGGTTGTTAGTCTGGAAACCTAAAACTTATGTACCATTTTTTGTCTATTAGAGAATGTATTTGTGGACATTATATTAAGATGACGATGTCTAATAAAGGTTCTAACGCTTGCCTTTTAGGAGGAGACATATATACTATGTAATATGTTTAATAAATATGTGCTGTCATACCTTTCCTTTTCTGATGTTTCCTGCGGAAAAGTTTTCCCTGTAGAGCTGAGTATGCTACTCTGGAGTATCAGACTCAGAGACATTCTATACTGGGCCTCACAAATTATACATAGGTGTAAACTGCTTTAAGAAACATGATAAAGAGATTACTAAAATCATGAAAAAATTGGTATGATTATTCACCTTCTTAGAGTTCTTTCAAGACATCTAAAAATAATTTAGCTTACAGAAGTTCAACGTCTCATCAACGTTTCAGAAGTTCAATTGTTGCCTGAAGTGAAATATTATATACAAATAGAAAATTGAAGATATTTTAATTTTTAAAAGTACATGTCAAATTTGTTCACATAGAAAATTAAAAGATAAGTAAAAAAACAAACAGGTACATCTTTAAAAGCAACACTGTGCTACTTAGAAGATACACGTGGTACATAGAAAAAAAATCATTACACATATATTTACACACAGTGTTTTGAGTTTGCACAGGGCTAACTCAAGTTGCCTTTGAAATTAAGCAGATATTTGAGATAAAATTACCTAGCTGGGAATTTTTCTGAGCCATTTGCTTGTTTATGACAGCTTGAAGAAAACATACCAAGTCTGCCAAATCTGTAAATATATAGGGATTTAAAACTCTTGTCAAATAAGAAAAATGAACAAATTTAAGGCCATCTAACAGACTTCATAATATATTATATAAATATAGTAGGCTTATCTTTTCTTGGGTAGTAATATAAAAGTCCCGCATGTGTTCCCAGTACATTGATCTATTTTTAAGATAATGTAATAATTTTGTTTCTAAAAAATGTTAATTATCTAGCACACCTATCTGTCCTCAGACAAGCAAGTACAGGAGTCAGTTAACACTGCTCACTGTAGGCACTGAAATATCAGCCTGCTTGCTTACTGAGTGATCAGTGGGTGGGGTGGGCGTGGGAGACCTTCACTTACAGACACACTTGGGTCGTGGAATCTGACAATGAAAGAACAAGAGCACTATTTAATAGTGTTGAAAGCACTAAGAACTTTCAACATTATGGCTATCTCCGAACTTGACAGAATTTTCCATATCACGTCAGCCAATATTGTACTCACCCGTAAGATATAGAATGCTTGTATCTTAAGGAAAGGAAAGAAACAACTATTTGAGTGGTGACTTATATTCCCTTTATGAAATTTACTTATGTCACTCACATTCCAATAATAGTAAGCATACGTTATTTTTCTATATTTCAGCTTACTCGATATTGTGCTGATAATGTACATGAACACTATCTTCTTGGTTTACTCTGTTCTCCATTCATTTTAGCCAATTAATGTCAGCAACCTTTCTTATACTATCTCTAAACCCAATGGGCTATGATTCTGTCCAATTTCCTAAAAGATTTAAGTCCAACTTGCCTCCCTAAATTGCTATCTAAAAGAATGTTTAAGGGAGCATCTCAATTTCCTGTGTTCTGAAAGTTAACACTCAGAGATAAACAGGAATCACATTTATACTATACATTCCAGTCATCTTCAAGCATTTCCCTTCGTACCCTTGTGCTACTGATGCCAAGAATGCTATGTGCTCGGCTCACTCTAAGATGAAGAGTGAGTAATATGGGGCTGTCTTAGTCTGAACTGCTATTACAAATTACACAGGCTGGGTGGCTTAAATGACAAACATTTATTCCTCACAGTTCTGGAATCTGGAAATCTAAGATCAGGGTACCAACACAGCCGGGTCTGGTGAGGGCCTTCTTCCAGATTGCAGACAGCTGACTTCCCTGTCTATGCTCACACGGGGAGAAAGGGGCAGGAGAACTCTCTGGGGTCCCTTTTATAACAGCATGAATCCCATCCATGAGGGCAGAGCCCTCATGCCCTAATTACTTCCCAAAGGCCCCACCTCCTAACACCATTACACCGGGGTTAGGATTTCAACATTTTGTGGGGGACATAAACACTTAGTCTATAACAAGAGCCCTCTGCTTCCAGCATATGTTGCTCTAATGAGAGTTATCAGGTAAGGGTTTAGCACATTTTAATCTCAAGTCAGTCAAAAACTTACACCACCAATTATCTACAAATACAGAACAATTCAAATGGTAATTAAATTACTCCAGATATACATCTAAAAAACTCTTTAGTTTCCACTATGCTGTACTGAAAAAAAGAGTAAGTCTGCAATCATCAAGAGGTCTTCAGTCTAAAAACCAACTACATGTCTCAAGGCATTTTACACTACTATCCAGTATAAAAGACATTCTAAAATACTAGATATTAAAGCATCCAGAACAATAATGTATGTCCCATTACAATATAGATGGGTTCCACTGTATCTACTTCAGGGAAAAATTGTACGCTAGGGAAAACAAGAGCATTCTTATCAATCTTGAAAATGCATCATTTCCAGTATTTTCTGTTGTTTTGTTCTCAGAATACTTTCTTCCTGGGGAAATATGCTAATTCTCTTGCAATTCTGGTCTACCTTTTTTTTCCTAGTTAAATGAGCAAATAAAGTCAAATTTTAAGCATGAAGTTAGATGTTTTCTAGGAAAAAAGTGATATGAATATTTTTCAAGTAACTGAAGGCTATAACCATGTTTTCGCCCACTGGCTGCCCTTCAGTTCTTTGAATATGCCAAGCTCACCTGTATCTCAGGACCTCTGCACATGCTCATCCCTGTGCAGGACTGTTCATTCCCCAGATCTTCTCATTGTTCCCTTCTGCTCATCACTCCTGCCCTAGCTCAGCTGGCACCTCTTCATTGAGGCCTTTCCTGATTAGTCCCCATCTCATTTCATTGTCTTCATAGCTTTTACAGCTATTTTATATTATCTTGTTTATGTTTTTGGTTGCTTTTGGATCCATAAGCTGAGATCTTGTCTATTTTGTTCACACTCTATTCTCAGCACCTAGGACAGTACCTGTCATAGAGATGTTTACAGATTATCTGTTTAATAAATATATAAATGAATGAATGAAAGGACAAATTAACCACATGTCAACTGAGAGCTGAGGACATGTAATTTC
This sequence comes from Nomascus leucogenys, assembly GCF_006542625.1. Classification (NCBI taxonomy): domain Eukaryota; kingdom Metazoa; phylum Chordata; class Mammalia; order Primates; family Hylobatidae; genus Nomascus; species Nomascus leucogenys. Next base: position 84,736,667 of record NC_044392.1, read on the forward strand.
AAATAAACTTTGTCTGATTGAATTTTACTTGATTTCAAGAAAGTTTTAACAAAGTTACATACAATAACCTTGTGAATTTGATAGAAATATCAATCTACGGCTGGGTGCGGTGGCTCATGCCTGTAATCCCAGCACTTTGGGAGGCCGAGGCGGGTGGATCACAAGGTCAGGAGATTGAGACCATCCTGGCTAACACAGTGAAACTCCTTCTCTACTAAAAAATACAAAAAAATTAGCCGGGCGCGTTGGCGGGCGCCTGTAGTCCCAGCTATTCGGGAGGCTGAGGCAGGAGAATGGCATGAACCCGGGAGGCGGAGCTTGCAGTGAGCCAAGATCGCGCCACTGCACTCCAGCCTGGGCGACAGAGCAAGACTCTGTCTCAATAGAAAAAAAAGGAAATGTCAATCTAGTGACAGTTCTGTAGATTCCTTACAGGCCAAATCACTGCACCTAGAGTGCTAAATAATACCAAGCGGGGAACTTGGTCCTGCCTTATCCCACACTGTTATCAATCATTTGGAAGATGAAAAATTTTTAATCACACAATGCTGAAAAGGATAGCAAATGCGCTGGGGAACAGAATCTGGTATCAAAAAGATCTCCATAGGTTGAAAAGGCAGGCTAAAACAAACAAGATGATATTTAACAGGGATCAGCCTAAAGCCTTGTACATAATTTAAAAACTCAAACATGGAGAGAGGGCGTTCAGGACACCTGGCTTAACAGCAGCAGCACTGTGAAATATCCAGCATTTTATCACTGTGAGCTTCATTTGGGGCAAACATATGGCTTGACTACTAAAGAACAATTATCAGAATGTGAAACGGAACAATGTAGCATGCTCAGGTAGGATGAACTGGGGTTACACAGGCTCAAAACAAATTATTTCATTCAATAACAGTTTCTGAGCACTTATGATGTGATGGATATTACACATAGAACCGGAGATACAGAGATAAGAGACCAAAGTCTAGTGTGGAGAGAGAGAACCCAGAATCGTTACTACAGAGGGCAGGGGGATGATGGCAGAGGGGCAAATGAAAGTTACAGGAACAAAGGGAAAGGAAAGGCTGGAGAGGGTTCTCCAGGAAATATAACTCCTGCAGACAGATGAGCTAATTAAGAAGGTGTTATAAAAGTGAAACCAAGAACTCAGCACTGTGCCAGGCACAAAGCAAGTCATAATAACAATGTTGGGTACCATTATTATTATAATCAACATTATTGTGGTTATCATTATTACTAAAAATGAATGCACCTTGACAGCTCTTTTTTTTTTTTTTTTTTGAGACGGAGTCTCGCTCTGTCGCCCAGGCTGGAGTGCAGTGGCGCAATCTCGGCTCACTGCAAGCTCCACCTCCCGGGTTCATGCCATTCTCCTGCCTCAGCCTCTCCGAGTAGCTGGGAATACAGGAGCCCGCCACCACGCCCGGCTAATTTTTTTTTTGTATTTTTAGTAGAGACGGGGTTTCACCGTGGTCTCGATCTCCTGACCTCGTGATCTGCCAGCCTCGGCCTCCCAAAGTGCTGGGATTACAAGCGTGAGCCACCGCGCCCGGCCGACAGCTCTTTCTTAAAGTAGAATTCCAAATAATATATGTAGAGGAAATGATGGAAAGACAAAAATCACCGTTAGGCAAACATTACAGCAATAACTGTTGCAGGCACAAGACACTGATAAACACTAAAAGTTGCAGGCAAAAGTATGAGAAACAGGATATCTGCATAGTCTCAAAGTATCTCTCCACAAGATATTTATTACAAAAGAGAAAACAATAATTTTATAACGGAGTGGCAGACATCATCCTTACTAACAGACCACAGTTATCACCACCAGTAATAAAACATATCAGCATCATGTGCATCTTGATATGACAAACTTGGAAGAACACATAACTTAAGTGGTATTCTTGCCAAAAAGGCATAACCCCAATCTAATCATGAGAAAATACCAGAAAACCCAAATGGATGGACAAGGTACAAAGTAACTGGCCAGTATGCTTCCAAAATGTTGATGTTATGAAAGACAAAAACTGAGGCTGGGGGCGGTGGCTCACGCCTGTAATCCCAGCACTTTGGGAGGCTGAGGCAGGCAGATTACAAGGTCAGGAGATCGAGACTATCCTGGCTAACACGGTGAAACCCCGTCTATACTAAAAATACAAAAATTAGCTGGGCATGATGGCGGGTGCCTGTAGTCCCAGCTACTCAAAAAGCTGAGGCAGGAGAATGGCGTGAACCCGGGAGGCAGAGCTTGCAGTGAGCCGAAATCGCCCCACTGCACTCCAGCCTGGGCGACAGAGCAAGACTCCGTCTCCAAAAAAAGAAGAAAGACAAAAACTGAGGAACTATCATCATGGCTTGGAGGAGACTAAGTACTACGTGGGATTCTGAATTGGATCCTGGACTAGAAAAAGGGCATTAGTAGGAAAACTGGTAAAACTTGAATAAGGTTTCTAGATTGGTTACCAGTATTGTATAAATGCTGACTTCCTGGTTTCTAGAATTGTTCTATGGTATGTAAGGCATTAACATAAGGGAAGGTGAGTGAAGGGTACTGGAGAACTCTGTATTATTTTTGTGACTTCTTAAGTCAAAAGACAATTCCAAAATCAAAAATCAAAAACATGGATGTGCCTGAGCCAGGAACCAGAGATTGTGCCAGGAGATAAAGGGGATATGGAGAGGCTGACTCAGACATGAATTCTACATATTGAGACTCCTAGGTTAAACCATGTCCGGAAAAAGACTGAATGAATGATATAGCATACAAAGCCTGGGGCTATAAATACCAAAAAGTTGGCTGTAACCAGGAAAATGTAGTGAGAACATCCCTGAATTAGTTGGTTCTCAGGACAAAGTTGAACCTGTTCTTGATGACTCAGCTCCCTTATCAAGAGCATCAATCAACACTTTTGTAACACGGAGGCCCCTAGGCTCCTAGGGCGTGGTATGCTACCCTCTCCTACAATGCTTTTGGAATCCTGAAGGCTTTTATTTTATTTATTTATTTTTTGAGACAGAGTCTTGCCCTGTCGCCCAGGCTGGAGTGCAGTGGCACGATCTCGGCTCACTGCAAGCTCTACCTCCCAGGTTCACGCCATTCTCCTGCCTCAGCCTTCCGAGTAGCTGGGACTACAGGCACCCGCCAACACACTTGGCTAATTTTTTGTATTTTTAGTAGAGATGGAGTTTCACTGTGTTAGCCAGGATGGTCTCGATTGCCTGACCTCATGGTCCACCTGCCTCGGCCTCCCAAAGTGCTGGGATTACAGGCGTGAGCCACCGCGTCCGGCCTATTATATTATATTATATTATATTATATTTTATTTTTTGAGACAGGGTCTTACTCTATTACCCAGGCTGAAGTAGAGGGGCACAATCTCGGCTCACTGCAGCCTCAACCACCCAGGCTCAAGGGATCCTCCTACCTCAGCCTCCCAAGTAGCTGGGACCACAGGCGCTCACCAAGAGAGCTGGCTAAATTTTCGTATTTTTAGTAGAGACGGGGTTTCACCACGTTGGCCAGGCTGGTCTCGAACTCCTGACTTCAAGTGATCCGCCAGCCTCAGCCTCCCAAAGTGCTGGGATTACAGGCATGAGCCAGTGCGTCCAGCCTGCCTTTTTTTTTTTTTTTTTTTAACAAACATTTTAACAATATAATTTTAGATTTAGAGGAAATTTGTGAAGTTACTGCCAGGAGTTACAATGTACTCCACCCATTAATAATATCATACATTAGTCACAATTCACACACCAATAAAAATATATTATCCACTAAAGCCCACACTTTTTGCAGATTTCCTTGGACTTTACCTAATGTTCTTTTTCTGTTCCAGGATCCCATCCAGGATACCATATTACATTTATTACTCATATCTCCTCAGGCTCCTTTTGGTTGAGACAGTTCCTCAGATTGTCCTTGTTTTTGATAACCTTGACAGTTTTGAGGAGTACTGGTCAGGTATTTTATAGAATGACCGTCAATTGGAATTAGTCTCATGTTTTTCTCATGATTAGCGTGAAATTATGGGTTTCTGGGAGGAAGACCCCAGAGGTAAAGTGCCATTCTCATCACATCATATCAAGCATAAACACTAGCCTGACTTACCACTGTTGATGTTAACCTTGCTCACCAGACTAGAGCAGTATTTGTCAGGTTTCTAGCCCTTCCCACATTGCTCTTTGGAGGGAAGTCACCATGCACAGCCCACACTTAAGGAAATGACAAGTTATTATAACCCACTTCTTTGAGAGAATACCTACATAAGTCATTTGGAATTTTTCTGCACAGATTTGTCTATCTCCTTCATTTATTTATTGATTCAATCATATATGTATATCAGGATGGGTACATATTTCGTAGTTTGGGTTATAGTTCATTACTACTTTATTTTGTTGCTCAAATTATTTCATCTTTGGCCACTGTGAGCTATTTCAGTATCTCCTGTGTCCCTCTGATAAACCTTCGTCATTGTGGGTTTTTAAGCTCTTCCTTACTTTCCAGCACTACAAGATGCTCCAAGTTCATCTTGCACATTCCCAGTCCCTGCTCTAGAATCAGGAATCCATCATTCGGCCAGGAGTCCTGGTTGCTTTTACAGGATAATGGTATTAGAAACCAAAATCTGGATGCCACGTATGCTTGTTGCTGCTGGGACATTGTTGCTTTTAGGCTCTCTCAGCTGACACAGCGAAGAAATTGTGTGAATACTAACTTGTGTATATACACATATCTATAAATATTTCTTTGTATTTTGTATCTATATCAAGCTAAACATGAATTCATACCAATATCTCCAATTCAAATCCATTACCACATGGATCATTTCTCTCCTTGCTTATCTATAACTTTCCATTCCAAAGTGAGAAACCAAGGCCCTCATGATCCACTATCTATTTACTTATTATTCAATTCCAGTGTACATATATAATAGTTTCAGAATCATTAACTTATATCCTCATGGGAAACAACTTTATCGAATAGAGTATAGTGCTTGCATATAGTTCCTAAGTTACTTAGGTTGGTACCCTTTTTCATTCACTTTCTTCAGTGAGTTTATTCTGTACTTTACAATACAGTTGGATTCTTTTGTCATAGTCTGAATTTCATCCTGGGATCCTCCAACCTCCTAAATGACTTAAAAAAATCTAGATACACTAATGTTCAATATATGTGCTGTAAAGTTTTATGGGTTTTGACAAATGCATAGTGTCACGTCTCCCCTGGTGCCTTTTTACATCTTTTCTGTTTTCTCCTGCAGCATCAGATAATACACTCAGGATATGATCAGTCCACCCCTCTCTAAGAAACCTCCCTCCCTGTGGCTCCCTAATCTGTCATTAGCCAAGAAACTAAGTAACTGAGGTGGTAACATTATAAAGAAAATAATAAGAAGAATGCCATGCCATAGGGCTCTCGTCCTATCTCATATTTTAAATTCATGATACTGCTGCAGAAATTTTGACTGCATAAAGCTTAAGAGGATAGCATATAGGACAGAAAGAATTAGCAATGAAAACACCTTAATAGGCTGAAAGGTGGGCCAAACAAAAAAAAAGGTTAGATTACCAGGGAAGTTAATAATTTGATTCCAAAATTCAAGAGTACAGATCAGGGAAAGAGAACTAGTTTAGTTACTGCATCTATGAGATACTTCAGTGTTTTCATAGGTTGAAAGCTTGGTATGAGGCAACAAAGGGACTTGCTCATCAAAAAAACCATTACCAGGACAATGGCCAGGACAGGGGAGGAGACAGTCAGTCTGCACTTGTCAGATCATGTGTGTCATTCTGTGTTCAGTTCAGTTCCGGGCATCAAAGTCCAAATGTGACACAACTACTAAATGAACCAGAGTTGTGAAAAGTCTAGAAAAATTCACTCGACAAGCATTTAGTGAATACTACCATTGGTACAAGGTATTATGATATGTGCTAGTGTCCAAGGGTGACAATGACGAAAATAAAAACAATAAAAAAGAGCATATCATATCCAAGCACTGCTCAAAGGACTTCATATGCATTAATTAACTTAATCAAATAAATCGGCTCTTTGTGACCCTTCCAGATATCTGAGGTTTCCAGATTTATGCCCATGTAAACGACTAGTATATTCAACAAGTCATATTTAATCATTTATTCTCCCACATTTTATACTTTTCTCCCATTTTTTTCTTCTAAGAAATAAAATTTAAATAACAAATCACCAAATCAGCACATACCCACCATTTGGCATCACTTTTTAAAAATGTCTTTTTAAAACAGTTTTAAAAGCATTAAAATGCCACATTTTAAAAATGTCTTTTTAAAAAGTGACTTTTTGATTATAAAGTTAATGACATTCAATAAGGAAAATTTGGAAAATATAAATACATAGAAGTAAAAGAATAAAAAATCAGGTTTCTGACCACTGTTAATATTCATGGCATTTCCCTCCACTCTTTGCTATGAATAAATTTGCAGTTTTCTTTGAAGTTATCATTCTACATATGCATATTTGCATTTGACCTGATTAACCTCACATGCATATTTCCGTTTTATTAAATAGGCTGCTGTTACTGCCAATTTATGGGCTGTGAATACACCATATGTTTTGAGATAAAAACTGAGGAAAATGTTTCTTCCTTCTCACCTTATTTAAATTGCTTATTATTAAGTGCTTTAAGGTTTCTAAAAAGATGTTCTTGTCTTTACAATAAATGAATGCCAACAGAAAGAGAGAAGCAGCCTCTTAAATGCTACTATGCTTTAACAAGTACTTACCTTATTGGATAAGGAAAAATTTTACTGAGTGAGCTACAGTATAAGACCTACTAGATCCTTCTTCCACTACTTAAACTTCTAAGAAGAAACTTGGAGGGAAAAGAAAATCCTAAATGTAACTTCTATCCCTTAAGAAGTTACAAATGACCTCCCCCGTCTGGGGCTCTTGAGAAGAGCACCTCCCTGTCTTGAGACTTGAGAAGAGTCTCTCACTCTTCAGAGATTAAATGAATTGGCAAAGGATAAATCTTAGGATATTTAAGTTTCCACTAACTGCCACGAATGAGGCACTACACTCTTAAAAATGGGAGTAAAAATTTCGAAGGCAATGAGATTCATCATGGATGAGGTATGATATGGAACAGATTCTCCCATTACTATTCCTCTCCCCACTCTCACCCCTTAACTTTTCTTTAAGGAGTAAAGGAATAGAAGGAAAAATGCAAGTAAGTGAGGTAAAGCATCTCGACAAACCAGAATAATTTTACATTGTGAAGACCAAGCAAAACAGCATTTGTCTATAGGTCCAAGACACATCAGATTACATCTTATGAAAACTGATGTAAAGGAAACCAGGGAGTAAACTTAAAATGACTCCTTGCCCATTCTGCCTCCACAGCCTGCAGCCTGAAGCCACGGTTTGAGGAATTGGGGATCTTGTAAGTGAAAGACAGCAGGGCACTCTCTGCACACCAGGTCTTCACTGATGCCCAAGCACAATGTGTTTATTCCCTCAAAGAAAACAACGTTAAGGAAGACAGTAAACACCAGCAACAGTAGAATTACGGTTCTCTGATGGGTCCAGACAGATATTTCTTAGTGCACATATATAGGAAACTTACTATTGCCTCTTTGCCCTTTCCAAACACCCTAACTTAAAAATGTCTTCCTTCAGGCTGTTAAATGCGCTGGTACTATCCTTACTAGGATGTATACACACCATTATTAAGTTAATGCATTCTAACACTGTCAGGACATTAATTATCAAGGTGGAAATGAAATGGAAAGCAGGGGAATGTGTCTAGATATGAATTTCCTCATCACTCTTTAAAAGGAAAATGTGTTTCTGGGCCCTCATGTTTCTTTTATGACTCATAATACATGCATCCATGCACCCATACTTTATAAACAATGCTATATGCAGCATTTTAGGCAGGAAGACCACCATGAACAAAGGCACTGAGGAGAACTGAGTTCATTCTGTGTTTAAGGCTAAGATCCCTGGATGAAGCCAAAAATTTGTACTGAGTAGTCATAAGAAATAAAGTCAAAGGGTAAGATTTTGCCAGATTTCAGAGGACATCAAAATTTAAAGGGAGTGTAGTTTTATTTAATAGGCAGCGGACAGATGGTACAGATTCACAATAACGTAAAATAGGTTTAGAACGTATAGTCATACCATGGTATATGAGATCTGTGGTGTGGTTGTGGGGAGATGGGAGGATGAGAGATACTATCGATTGTCTGGGAGGTTGCTGTCATAACTTAGCTGGAGGCAATATCAAGCCTGCTATCAGTGGGACTGAGGTAGAAAGTGCAAGCGCAGTATCTTAAAAGGAGAAATGTAGGTGGGAACTGTAATAGTTTGGGTATAAGGCACAAAGGCAAGAAAAGGTTCCTGATGCCAAGATCCAACAGTACACCATTTAAGTAATTGTTATTACCAGTTACTGTGCCCTTCTCTGGTTCCAAGCGTATCTGAGTTTTATAAACCTAATTTCTTTCCATTGTCACATCAAGTCGGAGAGGAATTATAATTCTAGTTTACAATGAGAAAGCTGGGATCTTTGAGACATTAAACAGCTTGCTAAAGGTCACCCTGCTTCTAGAGTTGGGGTTTGAACCCATGTTTGTCTAACTCCACGGTTCTCATCCACTCTATTGCTTCCCCAGTGTCAACGCCTGAAAAAACACAAGGAACCTGCTCTTCACCATAAATCCTTACCTAAATAAATGCATGCCCCTAAGTATTCAATACTTATCTTTGCTTTCATTAGTTAGAGTGTAACATTGCATATATGACTTCTGATATCTGGATGTGAATATATACGGCAAGTGGGAGCTCCAAAGTGCTGAACAGATGTTAGGTATTATTTTTATTATTATGTGGGCGTTTTCCTTCAGTGACTAATGTCAGGAAATAGAAAGGGCTCCATTATACACAAAGTCTACCTCATCTACAGCCCACCCTAAGGCTTACTGTGAGATCGTTTTCTTTTATAACAAGATATAAAGAACAAATGAAGAATCTGTGTTCACGCATTAAAGATTCTTGCAGAAAGGCCCATCTGCAATTTTAGGTGCAGGCTGTAGCATGACTAGATGCTGTTCAAACAACGTGCCCTACTTTCTTCAGCAATGAGAAAGGAAAAAAAGGTTAACATGAAACACACTCCAACCTAGCTGGTTTACTTTCCTATAAACTTTATCTACAATGAATCAGTAATAATGAATAAGAAATAAATGGATCAAAGTACCCACACTGACAGGATGGGATGCCCTTCCTGAGTTGGATGCTGGCAGTGGGTGTTTGTTTGGGTTTTCAGAAAGCACCCAGATTTTCTAAAGTCCCTATGTTTCTCCACTGACAGATTCACAGGCTGCCAGTGCTGAACAGAATCTGAAGGGTTGTTTTACAAAGGAGGTAATTAGGGTCCTAAGAGACGAACGTTCAGTGCTCTGCATTTTCTGTCTGATCGTCAATATGTCAATTATACCACTTGAACAACATGTTAGATGTTCTGCAGCATGCAAGGGGTCTATCATTAGCCCCTCTTGTTTTTTCTTTCTTGTTTCCCTACCTAGCTGAAACCCCACAGTTAGTGATTTTAACAGCAGCCTTAAAGGCCCAGAATCCACAGCCTAGGCCAGCTCCTCCAGGGCGTCTCTCTTCAGCAGGTACTTCACTGAGAGGTTCCAATACCAGTGCTGACCAGGCCCCCAATGAGGTGTGCTGTTCATCTCCTCCTCCCTTACCATCTCGCCGTGATCCTGCACTCAGAAAACCCAAGGGTTTCTTCCCTTTACCCTCTGGTCATGCTTGGATATCCCCCATTCTCAAAACTAAAATCCTATTTTAATCCAACTAAGATCAGATTGGATCTCAGTTGATCCAACTGGATCTAACTGCTCCAATCTGCCCGCTACATTGCTATCAAAAGTAGTTTCTCAAAGTACCCTCTGAAATAAGTTTCTGAAAATACTGCCCCCTGAACACACACACACACACACACACACACACACACACACACACACACGAACGCATGCATACACATGTATTTTAAGGGATGGGGGTCTCACTAAGTTGCCCAGGTGAAAGTGCAGTGGCTATTCACAGGCGTGATCATGCACTATGTCCTCAAACTCCTGGCCTCAAGGGATCCTCCCGTCTCAGCCTCCTCAGTAGCCAGGACTACAAGCAGGCATCACCATGCCCAGCCCTGGAATTCCTCTTTAAAAAAACTCCACTACCTGCTAAATAAAGTCTAAACTCCCTTGACTGGCAGTTAAAGCCCCATCCACTATCTGCCCTCGTCCTCCTCCTAATCTCTCCACATTTCTCTATATGCCCTAGGCTCACTACCAGCCAGAACCCCAGGTTGTTCCCTGGGCCTAACAAGTGGCCATTTCTGGTGTTTGGCATGCCTCTTCTTTTCTCATGTGGAACGGCCATCTAGTTTCCTAGGCCTGGCTCAAATGTCACTCTTTCTAAAAGAACTACTCTCTATTATAGCAATGTGTCAATTTCTGTCTTGCAATACACAGTTATTTATCCATTAATTCAATCAACATTTATTAGCACTTTGGCGCCAGAACTCTGCTGGGAATACAAAAACATTTGGAGTTTGACATGCAAATAATGAAACAGTGAAAAATTTGAATAGCGGGATATGCTTCTGGGGTACTGTGGTTTTCTTCTCCTGGATAGACTATAACCTCCCTGAAGACAGGGGATGAGCCCTTTTCTGCATTCATTATCTCCCACAGCATTTACCATCTGTAGACTCACAGCACCTGCAGCATATCTCACAGAGTAAATATAAAGGTATTATAATTTATCTGCTTATCCTTAAGTAGACTCATATTAATTTTTAAAATCCAATAGCTAGTCCAGTGTATGGCACGTAGTACTCAAACAGCAAAGCTAATGAAACAAATGAATGGCAGGAAGCAAGAAATAAATCACCATGACAGCAGGGATATCTCTACCTTATTCACCTTTGTGTTCCTGGGGCCCAGCACAGGGCTTAGCACATAAGGGGACCTAACAAATGTACGCTAAATAGCCATAGCTACTGTTCTATAGGAATTTGTTTCTCAAACAACTGCCAAAGTTTCCAGTCTCCTGTCCCAGAGTGCATCCAAAAGCTCCGCAGGCAGTGTGTAACAAGAAACATAGGTCCTGGTCCGAACTCTGATGGCAGTGAGGCCTTATCTTCCTCTCTCTGGCAGCTGCTCTGCTGGGCAGGGCCTCAGGAGTCCCAGCCCCTCCCAGTGCATTACTCCATCACCAAGGCAGTGGATATGGATGAACCGCTTCCAGATGAAGACTCATGAACAGCTCGCAGAGTTACAGTTAACAGGGCCAACTCCATCTCTTACTTCATAGCCAGGGGCACCCTCAGCATGGCCTTGCTGTTCTGGGCCAAGGGTCATCAGGCCAATGACCACTCAACTATGAATTTGGAAATGAAAAACAGAAGCTAAAAATGAAGTTCAGTGAGGCTGTTCCAGGTTAATGGATGGAAATCACAATTCATGCCTAAGAAAAGGCGTGATCATGCCTTTTCAGGCCATTCATGTCTTGAGCCCCCTTAGGTTCTCCCTTCCACTTGCCTTATTACTATAAACACTTCCTTCCTTCCTTACACCATAGCTCCCTTTGCTTCTTCTTTTCTCCATCTTACTCATCTGACAAACCACAGTTTTGTTAAGTCCAAATCTCCACCTACTCTGCAACTGTACCCGGGCTGCTGAACATGTTTGGAGAAAATCAGTCACCATGCTGACTGACAAGTACTGTTTTAAACTTATGACCACTAATCTCAGGTGGGTCCTCAGTTTGGCCTAGCAATCCTAGCATATTTCCCAAGTCCATCATTCTTCCCTTTTTCAGATGACTATTTCATACATTCTCCTCTCTTTAGAAATCTCCTCCCCACCCTCAGCTGGAAAACCTTGCGCTTTGTATTTTCCAAAAAATATGCAATCGAAGGAGAATTTCCACATACTCCCACTTTTACCAGCCTTCCTGTTGGCTGAATAGATGACTAGATGAAAAATGTCCAAAGATGTAAAGAACCATAAAGGAGAAATCATTGGACTGGGAGGATTAGGGATAGAAATGGAGCTGGAAATGAGATAGGCCAGTAAAAAGAAGAGATTAATAATGGAATAGTTAAGAGCCCATAGGTAAGAACTTGCTTTTCATTCTGTGGGAAATGGAGTGCCATCAAAAATTTGACTTTCCAGAGTCATTTCTAGGATCATCTGAGGCAAAGTCCTTAATGCAAAATACATTGGCATTAGAGTGATGAGCTTTAGATTCCAGTGCTAGTGACATGTATTATGTAATATATAATATATTACATATATTATGTAATAGGTATATTATATATTACATATATTATGTAATATGTACACTGTATTACATTATGTAATACAGCGACATACATATGTTAGCAATAACATGTTGTGCTTGAAAAAATTAATCTAACATTCTGTATTTGGAATAGAATGAATAGATCAGTTCAAAGACTAACACAACAGTCCATGCAAGAAGAAATAAGGTGCTGAATTCAAAAGGTTGAAGAGTGATACAAAGGAAATATATATAAGGGTATCTAGCTGATTGGGCAAGAGTTGCTGCTTTAAATCCTATTTTCTGATTTAGATCCACTAATATTTATTACATCCTTCCTATATACATATAAGGCACCAAGCATGGAACTTTCACATACTCATGGGGAAATTTTATTACTCATGTTATGGATAATGAACCTAAATCTCTGCAGAATGTAGAACACTCAGCAAGTAAATGGTAGGCCAAAAAAAAAAAAATCAAACCTAGGTCTCTTCTTTCTGATTTATGACAAATGTCCAACCTAATGAGATTTCACATTATTACAGTCTAGCACTGGAATCTAAAGCTCATCACTCCAATGCCAATGTATTTTGCATTGAACACTTTGCCTCAGATGATCCTGGAAATGAATCTGGAAAGTCAAATTTTTCTTTTGGATTAGGTAATTTGACCCTAGTCTACATTTCTCATCTCTTATCCAGTTCCCTGTCCCCACAAATTCTATAGTCAGCTACACGAGACTACTCAACATTCCCTGCTTACACATCTATATCAAATTTCCTCCTTGCCCCTAACCAATTTCCAATCAGTAATATGAGGGTAACAGTACCAAACGTCATAGAGACATGCAAAGCACATAGATAAATGTCTCACACATACTAAATACCAAATAAATGTTAATAATTATTATCCTTGCCTCTTTCGACCTTACTTCTTTGGAAGTTCAGTCCACACTATCTCTCTAGATTGCTCCAGGAAGAATTAAATGGCTCCTACTTACCTTTTTGTAATTCAATTTTAATACATTTCATAGTTTCATTTATATTCTAGCTAACCTACATGTCTCTTTTTCCAATTAGAATGCAAAAGCAGCACCATATTTATGTTTTTATCCCTCATGAAGCTAGCACACTGTAATGGGTACAGCAGGTCCCAAACAAATAACTACTGAATACAGTCGAGTATACTATAATTAGTAAATTGTTAATTAATTTTCAAATAAATTTGTAGGGAAGAAATGATTACACAACACGCATCATTAGAACAATGGTGCCTACTAGTGTGCCACATTTGATAGTCTCATTCACCTATGATTTAAGAAAAAAGAAATTATTTCTTATATACAATATCATACATAAGGTAACACAACAGATTTACCAGGAAAGTATTTTTGTTATAATATCTTTGAAGTATACAATATCCCAACATACAAAACCATCTCACCAGCTTCCTATCCATTTCAACATCCCTACCAGAATCATCTGAGCTTTTCCAAGGTCTTTCAATAGCAAACTACTGGACGGCTCTAGTTGTCAACAATTGTTTCCTTACAGTGAGCTGATGTCGGTGTGCTCAAAACCTCTCCTCATTAATTCTAGCTCTGCAATTTGTATTAATAAGGTTTATACCCCCAGGAAATTGATAATTGGAACCACCTTCTAAACTGCAAGCTGCATCCCCAAACAAAAGGAGAAGAACACACATTGAATTTATAGCAGGATAAACTCTTTCATTGCTTACTCTTTTTCAGCTGAAGAGATACAAATGGGTGTCAACGGCTGTAGATAAGAGCGCTAGAAAAGCATAGATGAAGTCTAGCAGGCAAATGCAGCAGGGAGATACGGAGCAGGGGGGTGCACGGATGTGCACAGAAAAATAGGGCCTGCAGCCAAACAGCTGTGCTTACTGGGCAATCCAGTCCTTCATGGGACACATCTCATTAGAGACTTCTTTTTTTTTTTTTTAGACGGATTTTCGCTCTTGTTGCCCAGGCTAGAGTGCAATGGTGCAACCTCAGCTCACTGCAACCTCTGCCTCCTGGGTTCAAGTGATTCTCCTGCCTCAGCCTCCCAAGTAGCTGGGATTACAGGCGCCCACTACCATGCCTGGCTAATTTTTTGTATTTTTAGTAGAGACAGGGTTTCACCATGTTGGCCAGGCTGGTCTTGAACTCCTAACCTCAGGTGATCCACCCGCACTTTTTTTTTTTCTTGAGACAGAGTCTCGCTCTGTCGCCCAGGCTGGAGTGCAGTGGCGCGATCTCGGCTCACTGCAAGCTCCGCCTCCCGGGTTCACGCCATTCTCCTGCCTCAGCCTCTCCGAGTAGCTGGGACTACAGGCGCCCGCCACCACACCCGGCTAATTTTTTGTATTTTTAGTAGAGACGAGGTTTCATCGTGGTCTCGATCTCCTGACCTCGTGATCCGCCCGCCTCGGCCTCCCAAAGTGCTGGGATTACAAGCGTGAGCCACCATGCCCGGCCTCATCACAGACTTCTGTACTTTCATATCCTCCTTCCCTAAGATGACTAAAGTTTCAGACTGTAGATGGTTTCAAGCTAGAGGATATTAATAGCTGACCATGTTCTCATTTCTTCTGCTCTAAGTACAACGAGTCCATGGAAACTCTAAGCAAGTTCAATGCATCTCAGATACATTCAGACACAATCCAGAATAGAAAAGACAACCAACAGAACAATACGGCCTAGAGAATGGGACTACTTGCATAAGAAAATACCTCTTGCCATCTAGCCAAGGGCTTTCTTCTTATATTATGTGCTGATCAACGGGTGTTGGCAACGCCATCTTACAGGTCAAAAAGGCAGCTTGATGAGCAACTGTTGAGCACATAATATCTGCTGAACACTCTGCTTTTCGAGCCTTGGATAACAGATCTAGGCACTATAAAGTATTTTCACATCATTGCTGTCTCAGAAAACTTAAAAGCAGATTTTCAAGAAGCTGCACTCACTGGCTTCTCCGAAGTTTTTAAGTGATATTCTTTATCCACTGCGAGTCTATGGAACTAATTAGTAAAAAATACTGAAGATGAAAGAGTTAAGAAATAGCCACTGGATTTTAAAAACCCATAGTGACATGATTCTGAATTTTCTTTCATTTTTCAATTTCTATTACTGCTATCATTTACACAAACAAAGGGAACTCGCACCTCTCAAACAGTTCCTGCCAGTCCTGCTCAGCTTCTAATAAAAGGGAAGGCACCAAGCATACTCATGTTAGGAGATTCTGACACATCTCAAGATAAAATAGAAACATACTTCCTTTCAAATATTACTATGACTCCTGCTTAGGAACAAGAACTAACACTAAGAAACAGCCTGCTTCTAAATAAAAATGCCTCGTTTATTTTTGAAGAGTTTCAGTTATCTATAAAAGTTTACAGCGACCATCAATAAAACCTAGACAATACCGTACCATGTATGTCACATGCTGGACCCAACTGTGTTAACTGTAACGAACCTGCGTGGAAGGAGATGAACCACCGCTGGTCCCTAAATTAGGAACAGGCTGCATTAGCCACGTTTTAGGAACAGGCTGCATTAGCCAGGTTAATATACAAATTACCCTGGAATTCAGAATCCACTTTCCTTAAAACAGAAAAGGGGGAGTGGGGCAAATATGTAAGGATTATTTTCTTAGATTAGGCCACAAAAAATCATGAAATAATAATAACAATAATTAAGAACGGCAAACACAAAGCTTTTACTATGTGCAAGGTATTTTTAAAGCACATACACACTTAAAGCTCATAAAAATTTTAAAAGGTACTGTTATTATCCTTGTTTGGCCAATGAGGAAACTGAGGCAGAGAGAAGCTAAGTAACTTGACCAAGGTCAAACAGCTGTAAGTGGCAGAACTGGATCCTCACAAGTAACTCTTAATAAACACAAATTAAAAAAAAAAAAAAAGAGAGAGAGAGAAAGAGCTGTTAGAAGTTTCTTCTAAAATATATCCTCTCTAGATGTTCCTTTCCTTTCCAGAGGCCTAAAGCAGACCCTTGTCATATTTGACATTTTACAGCCAATCCCAATCTGAAAGCTTCACTTTAGTTCTGCCTTATCCAACATGGTAGCCACCAGCCAAATGTGGCTATTGAGGTTTAAACTAATTTTTAAAATTGATTAAAACTAAATAATATGAAACTTTCAGTTACTTGGGCACATTTTCCACACTTCATGTGCTCACCATCCAAACTTCAAGGGCCAGTGGCTACCAAATTGGAGAGCAGATAGAAACTTTTCAATCTTCATGTAGTTATTTGGTCAGCTATCCAACAAACTTTGTCTATAAAGGACCGAATGCTAAATATTTTAGGCTTTGGAGGCAGTATAGTCTTTGTAACAACTACTCGACTCTATCAGTGTAGTGCAAAGCATCCACAGACAATACACAAACCAATGAATGTGGCTATGTTCCAAAGAAACTTTACTGCAGAAACAGGCAGCTGTCCTGTAGGCCACGGTTAACTAACCATTATTCTAAATGACTGTGGAGTTTTCACATGGATTTTCCCTTAATATCTGATCTCCCACTACTCTGCCACCTCTCTGCCCAAACCAGGCAGGGAAAGAATTCCATCAGAGTTATAGAACCTCTCTGCACTCTCAATGGAGAGAAACATGTCTTATGTAACTCTTTTCTTATTTCATCTCTTTCCCCTCACATGGGAAGTGCACATCCTCTAACGCAGTAGTTTTTAAGAAGCTTAAAATAGAGATTTTTGGGCCCTATCTGCAAAGCCTGATTTAGCGGGTCTGAGGTGGAGCCCAGGAATCTGTACAGTAAATGAGCCCCATGGCGGTTTTAATCCTGGGGGTCTGTGGACCACAGTATAAAAACACTACTTGCCATTTAAATAGTAGGCAGGAGAAGGGATGAAGTGGATAAATTCTTTTCTAGTAGCTGTAATTCCCCAACCACAGAGAAAAAGCTATCACTTAACCTCAGCCCCAGGAAAGTCCAGGTGTCAGCAGAGCAGATGAAGGTACAACTGAAGCTTCCAACGGGTCCAGCAGGAAAGAGCTCTGAGTGGATGGAAGCCTGGAGAAGAGTGGTATCTCCCTGGCCTGGGAGGCAGGGGTATTAGGAGCTTTTCAAAAGGACCTCAGGGGCTGACATGCTCCATACCTAACATGCTCCCAAAATATGGAGTCCCACCCTATCTGGTGTTCCTGAAAGCCAGAGGTGACACTAAGAACCTTTAAGAATCTTTATTTTTTTAATTCCTTTACAAATTGATTCATTCATTATTAGCTGTGACCTTGCGGAAGTTCCTCAACATCCTGGTGCCTCAGTTTCCTCATAAAATGAAACAGTATACAAAGGGTTCTCATGAAAATCAAATCAAATAATATTTGCAAGGCACTTAGAACACTGCTTGGCATAGAGTAAATGCTCTATAAGTGTTTGTTAAATAAATAAAAGTATCATTTAACATTTAATAAGCACCTTCTATGTGTTGGGTACAGTGTCAGATGACAACATATAGAAATAAAGAAGACCTTATGAGACGGAAATACACTGTTGTATACGAAAGGCTTTCTCTGACCATGTAACACCCCCTTCTCTCATTGCCCTATCTCTTTATCTTGCTTAATTTTGTTATTAGCACTTATTAAAGGATATCTAATAGATATCCATGAAATGCATGCTTATCAGACTCATCTACTATATGGTCTTCATAAGGATAAGGATTTTGTTATATTCACAACTGTATAATCTAGCTTCTAAAACAGTGCTTGGCTTTCAGAAAATGATCAAAAACTATAAAATAAATGAATGAGTGAATGAAGAACATTTAATAGACACCTATTATGATATTTTGTAAAGACTAGATAGTTAAATGTTTTAGAGCTTCTAACTTTTAATCACATGCATATCTTAAAATTTGAAATCTAGTAAACTTCTCCCATGTTAAAAAAAAATCCAACAGCAATGCCTGTCAAAAAGGCATTTGTATTTTCAATCAATTCCAAAAAATTCTACCAGGCTACTTAACCTGTACAAAATAATATTGGTTTATAGCTTTATGTAGGTTTTTTTAATCCTCATATTATTCTTGAGAAGTAAAGATGGGATAGATATTCCTCCCACTAAATAATGAGACAACAGGTAAGAGAAGTTGCCTTGTCCAGATACAACCAGATCAGCAACACTGAATGATTCAAATTCCCATTATAGGAACATATTCCCACTGTACAGGAACTACTGCAATGACAATCATGGTAAAGTCTCAGTAGAACTGAGAATTAAATGAATTTATGAATAAACATTCTCACTCATCTATTCAGCCAGCCTCTTCTTCCACCAACTTCTTAACATTTTTGGATTACTGCTTAAGTCATTATGCTTACTTTTATCTATGAACAGTAATTATGCTCCTTAAATGCCACCTTTTGGCTATGAGTCAATTCAACATCTACAATTCAGATTATTGCAATACTTCATCATTGCTAGGTGATAATGACATCCTTTGTCAATACATACTGAGTGGAGAGGAAGGCAGAATCCATAGATAAATGGCAACATGTGGACCCTAACCTTACTAAGCATGGGTTTTTGTTCTTTTTTTAGGCGATAAAGTCACTGAAGGGTAATAGTAATCTTCGTTACTCCTAACATAATGAATCCAAATATTACGCCCCACTTACCACACACACACACACAAATAGTTTCTTACTTCCCAAGGAATAATAAAGGAAAACAGATTCACACTTCGAGGTCATAGAGTCCAACTCTATCTCATTATAGATGAGAAAACTGAGTTCCAAAGAAGTTAGAGGACTAGTTCAAAGCTACACAGCTAGCTTCTGGCAGCACCACAGCTAAAACTCTAGTCTTCTGCCTCCCAGTTTAGGGGTCTATAATTATGAGCTTGATAAGCCACATAAACTGGCAACTCTTCCTCCTAGTTTTTCCCTTTATGATGTTTTCAGCTTTGTGTAGGAGAAATTTATTCATTAAACAAAGTACCTACAAACCCTTTAATCGTAAGTGCCCCATAAATATTTGAGTGAAGTGAACCAAATTTGGGTATGACTTATTGCCATAGGAAGCAGAATGCTTAACACTTAGACTATCCCATTTGTGATTTTTGGTTTCCATAGTGATACATAACATTTACTGCTACATGTGGTCTGGCTTACATCTATGAACAAGCATTTCCTGATGAATGGCAACTCCCACAAGATACAATTTCCCAAATATTTTAGGCAGCTGATGAGGAAAAAAAAACACTGCCCATAGAAAATATTAATAACCTGCTAGGTCATTCATTATCAAACGGCACTCTAACTTTGCTATGATATAGCCGATTCTTTGACTTTATAAACTTGTTTCAGGAATGTAAGGGAAAATATTTGGGCTTTGCCAACCAACTTAACAGATAGGATTATAAAATTTAGGTTTACAAGAAACATGCCATAAATTTGATTCAATAAAATATGATAGTTTTCAATCCTACATGATGACAAAGATATATTTCATATTTTAACTCTTCAGTTGTTAGTTTTTGATGATAACACCCCTCTTCTAACGTGTCCATTGTTTATCTGGAACCTATCAATACAGTCAGTCCATCTGGACATAAACATGGAGCTGTATACAAAGAAGAGGCCACAGAAAGGAAGTCATGAGCTTCAATATCGACCTAGTCATTTGCTGCCTCCAGCTGGCTTTTGTGTTTGGTAGTTCTGTTTAAGAACTAAACTTATCAAAATGTTCTAGTATTAGGTCATTAAAAATACAAGGAGAACCTAAAAAGTGTATATATGCAATTACATATTTAGAAAGATTTTTTCTCCCAGCATTCTCTTCCCAGAAGGCTGTAACACAGTAATTAATATAGAAGCCTTTGCTATTTTGCAACTTTGCATTGACAGCTTTGAGGGGTTGTTGAGTTATAGGGGAGGGGGTCAAATTTTTCAAAGAGGACAGGTTGAATTAGTATCTTGATGTTCCCTGGATCTCTATGATCTCTCCCCTGTACAATTACAGAAGCCTGTACACACTGTTTCTAAGAACATTTCACCAAAATTGCCTTTGGTGAGAACAAGACAACTGTTCACAGTCTGGACAAAATAAGTAAATTTTCTGAATTAAAAGCCTGCTTGTAATATCAATTTTTACTCATTTTGGGTCACAAACTACTCCTATCTAAAATTCCCAAGATGCTATCTTAATTTCAACTCTACGTTAATCCTATCCTAAACTTGTGGAAATTAAGCAAAATATTAAGAGTTCGACTTCTTAAAAGCATTCATGAAAGCTCTGCACACACATTATTAATCACATACTGTCTACCTGATACAGAGTAGGAGACACAATGGTGCAGGTTCTCTAGTGATGCACCTTCATCTAAGAGGGGAGGGGCAAAGTTGGGGAGAGACTGCAAAAACCCACAGCATTCATCTCAGGGAAATGCAGTCACATTAAGTAAGCAGAGAGAACCCAGAAGAAAGTTAAAAAGCTAAATACAGACATTTCATTATCAATTAGACATATTAATTCTCTTGGACGTGTGAAATGAAGAAACCAAAGCTGGGGAAAGCAGAATGGACCACAGATGTCTTTGGTACAGAATATGACTGGGTTGGTTCATATCTTGCCTCTTCTATAACAAATAACAGAAAGAAGTCCTGGTCACTGCCATTGAAAGATCCTCATAGAGAGTAAAGAAAGCACCAACTGCTAACCAACTGCCTTTGCTTTCCACCCCACTGGGCAGTTTTCAACCTTATGCCTTGGCAATGAGTGGTCTGCCCTGGAAGGGATATGCGACATTTCTGAAAACAGCTAGCAGAACACTCTCTATGTTCCACATCCAGATAACACAGCTGGCCACCATGCACACAGGGCAACTCAATGAGCACTTACTGAGAAAGCACTGCATAGTTTGCACAACACTTGCTACTGTCAATGAATAATTTACATTTAAACTATGGCACTTGTCCCAAAAGAACCTGCATTTCAGTTGCAGACAGAATACACTCTCAGGAAAGTGATATCCCAGTTTATAAAATGTAAATGTGAAATTTTGCCAGAGATTGCCAGGTAATGAGGAAGAGATCATCCAAGGAACTGAGCAATACTAGGTCAACAGAAGTATAATGACCCCAATGCCAAATGAAGGTAAAAGCTGTAAGTGCCCGAAAGTAAAAGTGGACAAATATGAGGTAGTATTTAGGAGTAGGCAAGCAGAAAAAAAAAAAAAAAGGCAAAAGTAGAAAAAAGGCCTCATAAGATTTTCTTTTCTTTTTTTTTTGTTTTGCTTTGTTTTGTTATGTTTTGAGATGGAGTCTTGATCTGTCGCCCAGGCTGGAGTGCAGTGGCACAATCCCGGCTCACTGCAAGTTCCGCCTCCCGGGTTCACGCCATTCTCCTGCCTCAGCCTCTCTGAGTAGCTGGGTCTACAGGCGCCCGCCACCACGCCCGGCTAATTTTTTGTATTTTTAGTAGAGACGGGGTTTCACCGTGTTAGCCAGGATGGTCTCAATCTCCTGACCTCGTGATCCGCCCGCCTCGGCCTCCCAAAGTGCTGGGATTACAGGCGTGAGCCACTACGCCTGGCCAAGCCTCATAAGATTTTCTTTTTTTTTTTTTGAGACGGAGTCTCGCTCTGTCACCCAGGCTGGAGTGCGGTGGCGCAAACTTGGCTCACTGCAAGCTCCGCCTCCCGGGTTCACGCCATTCTCCTGCCTCAGCCTCTCCGAGTAGCTGGGACTACAGGTGCCCACCACCACGCCCGGCTAATTTTTTGTATTTTTAGTAGAGACGGCGTTTCACCGTGGTCTTGATCTCCTGACCTCGTGATCCGCCCGCCTCGGCCTCCCAAAGTGCTGGGATTACAAGCGTGAGCCACCGTGCCCGGCCTACCTCATAAGATTTTCAATGCACTTTTTCAGAAAAGAGCCACTGAAGGAATTGAAATAAATCCATTCACCATATGTTCCAAACCACTGGTACCAGGTACTGCAGGTTGCCAATATTTTCAAGTTGTAAATCACCAAAAAGTTTTATAATGAAGTTTATTAACATTTATCATTAACTTTTGAGATGATAGTTAAGGTATTTTGTTAGTATTCCTGTAAACACTAGAAAGAAACAAGAGTATTAATGAAAAAAAAATGGACGTCTATTACTATCAGAGACCTAAGAGTAATTATACCATATGTAAATGCAAATAGTTTAAGAATCATAAACTTCACATTCTGCTCAAATATACTTTAAGTCTAACAGAATATAAAATAAATGCATATTTTTAGGAGCGGGAAGGGGGTATCTGCTAAATATCTGAACCCCAAAAGACCACTACGCACAGGCAGTTACCAAAAAAGTGCTTGTGTGTGTTTTCAATTAATCATTAATGAGTCTCCAAATACCGATTCAACCGCAAGTAATCACCTACTAGCTTTCTTTAACAAAGCACAAAATACAAACTTTGTTACATTACCCATGAGACTGTGACATTTAACCCTAGATAGACATAAGATAATTTGACTCTATAAACAAGACAGCTGCAAGAAAAGACCAAAGATAGTCATCATACTAAATGCGGGGAGTCTGTACCTTCTAGCAGTGGCGAATGAACTTTTCCTCACTAGTATTTTGCTGTAAACAACTTACATAACTTTGCAACCTGAGACATGAATGAAACACCACCACAGGAAGTAACTTCATCATCTACCACTTCAATACTGTATTACTAAGTACCTCATCCCAGGAATAGACTTAAAGTAGAATTATTTAAAGTTGAATTCTATGTCTAGGTAGAAGTTATTTCAGTGTCCTATAGAAATTACCCAAATTTAAATCCAAGAATAAAATACCCACAATGCTATTAGTTAGCTTAAAAACTACCTAATTGAACAAATGTTCACAAAGCTAAATTGGAAAGGGTACCTATTTCCAAGTACCCCTGGTCACTGCCTCCTACATGTCTGTTTTCCTTAAAGTTCTATCTTGAATCATCTTATAGACAATGTTGGGACTAGATGGCTGTGAAAGCCTCCGCATTATCAGTTTGAATTCTGAGGGGAAGTTGGGGAGGGGGTGCCAAATGTCTCTCATCTCTTCAGTGACAAAATATTTATTAAGTTTCCCTTCTAAATGCACCAACTTCAGAGAAAATTTTGCAAAAACATAGGAAATCTGTAGTAAAAGTATACAAAATTTAACTAGACTCTCTTCTTGACTTAGAAAACTGAGGCCAGGAAACACCTTTAGTTTCTATCAATTTTTTTTCTTTTTTTGAGACGGAGTCTCGCTCTGTCGCCCAGGCTACAGTGCAGTGGCACGATCTTGGCTCACTGCAACCTCTGCCTCCCAGGTTCAAGCGATTCTCCCGCTTCAGCCTCCCGAGTAGCTGGGACTACAGGCACGTGCTACCATGCCCGGCTAATTTTTTGTATTTTTAGTAGAGACAGGATTTCACCACATTAGCCAGGATGGTCTCTATCTCCTGACCTCGTGATCCACCCGCCTCAGCCTCCCAAAGTGCTAGGATTACAGGTGTGAGCCACCACGCCCAGCGTCTCTATCAGTTTTTTAGAAAAACTAAAAAGCAGCTTACTTTGGCTGGATATGAAATTCTGGGTTGAACATTTCTTTTTTTTTGAGATGGAGTCTTGCTCTGTCACCCAGGCTGAAGTGTAGTGGTGCAATCTTTGCTCGCTGCAACCTCTGCCTCCCGGGTTCAAGCAATTCTCCTGCCTCAGCCTCCTGAGTAGCTGGGACTACAGGTGTGCACCATCATGGCCAGCTAATTTTTGTATTTTTAGTAGAGACAGGGTTTCACCATACTGGTCAGGCTGGTCTCAAACTCCTGACCTTGTGATCTGCCCGCCTCAGCCTCCCAAGGTGCTGGGATTACAGGCTTGAGCCACCACGCCCCATGAAAATTCTTTTCAAGTATGTTGAATATTGGCCCCCACTCTCTTCTGGCTTGTAGGGTTTCTGCCGAAAGATCTGCTGTTGGTCTGATGGGCTTCCCTTTGTGGGTAACCCGACCTTTCTCTCTGGTTGCCCTTAACATTTTTTCCTTCATTTCCGCCTTGGTGAATCTGATGATTATGTGTCTTGTGGTTGCTCTTCTCGAGGAGTATCTTTGTGGTGTTCTCTGTATTTCCCGAATTTGAATGTTGGCCTGTCTTGCTAGGTTGGGGAAGTTCTCCTGGATAATATCCTGAAGTGTATCTTCCAACTTGGTTCCATTCTCCCCGTCACTTTCACGTACACCAATCTAACATAGATTTGGTCTTTTCACATAGTCCCATATTCCTTGGAGGCTTTGTTTGTTCCTTTTTATTCTTTTTTCTCTAATCTTGTCTTCTCCCTTTATTACATTAAGTTGATCCTGATCGATACAGCTATTGATACTTGCGTATGCTTCACAAAGTTCTCATGCTGTGTTTTTCAGCTCCATCAGGTCATTTATGTTCTTCTCTAAACTGGTTATTCTAGTTAGCACAGGCCAAGGTAGCAATCACAAAAATCTCAGTCAAAATAATGCAGTGTTGGCTGGGTACAGTGACTCACACCTGTAATCTCAGCACTTTGGGAGGTCGAGGTGGGCTGATCACCTGAGGTCAGGAATTCGAGACCAGCCTGGCCAACATAGCGAAACCCCATCTCTACTAAAAATACAAAAATTAGCAAGGCATGGTGGCATGCGTGTGTACTCCCAGCTACTTGGGAGACTGATGCAGGAGAGTCACTTGAACCCAGAAGGTGGAGGTTGCAGTGAGCAAAGATCACACCACTGCACTCCAGCCTGGGCAATAAGAGTGAGCTCTGTCTCAAAAAAAAAGAAAAAAAGAAAAAAAATACAGCGCCAATACTTAAAAAGTTCTCATTCCATACCCTCCCAATTACTGCAGCAGACTAAGAGGAATAAGAAAGACATTTTTGTGTTCAGTGGTTGAGAGCACTGACCAGAAGCCTAGAATCCTCCGGTAGCGTCTTTAGAGCTGGTATGATACTGGGCAAGTTACTTGGTCTTGCTGAACCTAAATTTCCTTTTCTGTAATATGGGAATAAGAGTAGGATCAACTTCATCGAGTTGCTATGTCAATTAAATGACACAATGTACGCTGCTTAGCATGTGCCTGGCATACAGTTAGAACTCAACAATTAGCTCTTTATGACTGTAAAAAATTGATGTGCCTTATTTGGTGGGGGCGGGGGAATACGCTGAGGTATATTTACATAAATAAACCTCATTGGTGTCATGGCATTCACATATACCTTTCATGCATGTGTTGGGGGAATCATGGGAGAGATCAGACATAGTTTTGAAGAAATTTGCATAACCTGAGGGGGTCCAGTAGCTTTAAGAATTTAACCCAGGGATGGTCTGCACAGCCCGTTTTTACTTAATATAATGTTCTCTGCAGGAATCATTAGCTTCTAATCCTTACGTTTTATGATTCAAAACTCTTGGTGTGTCAGCTGCATTCAAGGTTCTATCTTCTTCAAAACCCAGAATAAATATTTTGTGCCAGACACCAAAGAAGGTACTAGAAAATGCATAGATGGCTTATGTATTTTCTCATTATTTGAAGGCCATTCTTTGGCTTGATTGTGCTAGTAATTGAGCATCTTGAAAGGGAATGGCTTACATTGGCCCATCTGCCTCTTTTTCTCTTTCCTCCTTTGCTTATCATAGATAACCAAGTTCAGGACTCCATTTAGTTATGTTCCTGAAAATGAGACTGCTAAACCACTTCTACTTAAAACCTAACCTGCCAACAGTCAGTCCTTACAATGAGGGCAGCCATTTACTCTTCGTCTTTCAATCCTCAGAATTTGGGTTACAATTTGTATCCTTGAAGAATTCCAAAAGGATGTTTCCTTTCTAAGTTATAACCCTGAGAATCTAGTAAAACATTATTTTAAGGAAAAAATTTTAATTAAATGTCTTCACATGAAAAGATGTTCTACATCCTTAATTAGAAAAATGCAAGTCAAAAACGACATTGCTGGTGGGAATGCAAAATGGTGCAGCCACTTTGGAAAACAGCTTGGCAGTTCGTCACAATGTTAAAGAATAACCAGACGACTAGCCCTTCAATTCCACTCCTAGAGGCAGAATATACACAAGAAAAATGAAAATATATCTCCACCTAAAAACGTGCATACAAATGTTGACAGCGGTATTATACACAACTGCCCAAATGTAGAAAACAACTCAATCTATGAGAATGGGTAAATAAAATGTGGTGTATATAGCTTCAGTTTTATAAGATGAAAAAGTCCCAGAGATCTGTTTCAAAACAATGTGAATATACTTAACATTACAGAATGGTACACTTTAAAATCTGGCATATTTATACAATGGGATATGATCTGGCAATAAAAAGAAATGAAATACTGACACATGCTGCAATGTAGCTGAACCTTAAAAATATGAGAGAAGCCAGTCAAAAAGTGACTACATAATTTATGAAAAAGTATATATTGTATTATTTCATTTATTCTAAATGTCCTTAATAGGCAAATCTACAAATGACCAAATTAATGTTGGTCAGGGGCTGGTGAGATTGAAAAGGGTGGAGAATGATGTTAACTGGGAACAGAGTTTCTTTTCGGGTGATAAAATGTTCTAAAATTGGTGTGGTAATGGTCACATGATTCTAAATGTACTATAAACACTGTTGGATTATACACTCTAAGTGGGCCAATTGTATGGTATATGAATTATATCTCAATAAAACATTTAAAAAAATACACAAATACTAAGTGACTTGCTACCCTGATGTTGTTTGGCTTAATAAAATACCTTCGACTTCGGGGTCGACATCACACCAATTTTTCCTTTTAGTGTTAAGTATAAGTATCTATCTGATTGATACACTTGAAATCCTCATGCTGCCCTTAACTCTCCTTGCCGCCCTGCTCTCTCTATTCCCTCCTCAACAGGTGTGTATTCTCCATGCTCCTGAGGGGAAGGACTGCAGGGTTACCTAGGTAACCAGAAATAGCCAGAGAGAGACCCCAACAGAGAGCCTATTGGGCCTTCATGAGACCAGAAAACAAAGCTTGACAATCCTCTCACCAAGAAGGGGTTTTATAAGATGTAAGGATAGGCTTGAAGGTTAAAGAAAAGTAGAGAACTAAAGGAATGGCCTACAAAAGCCAGAACACTTCCAGAAACACAATAATCTGGCTGTATTTTTGTACACAGTCTGCTATGAATGCTGTAAGCAAGTGTTCTCAAACAGAGGTCTAAGGATCTCTAAAAAACTACCGACACATTCAAGAGTCTATGACTTCTCCAGAATAATCTTTCAATTTGTGTTTTCATCTTAATGTTAATCTAAAGGAAACTGATATAAATGCACACTGGACCACCTGAATGACCCCCTTAGCAATACCATGCCCAAGTGTATATTTACAATTGCCACATCACTGAGCATTCCTCATCAGCGATTAGTACTCCTGGGGTGCTGATAAGCACACACGGCCATGATAAAATGTAATTTAAGACTGTCATTGAGCAAGACTTTGATTTCATGGCACCATAAAATGACGAACAGTGAAGGAATGTAGTAACTGCTTCAGGCTGATGAGGAAAGGACAGAGGCAGACTTGATACATAATCCACAGAAACACACCAAGGGAAGGTCAAATGACATGAAGGTATGTGCTACACATGAAGGTATTGTAGAGCAAAGGTTTTGTTTTAGCAGTTCAAAAATTATAAAGAGAAGGCAATGACAACAAAGAGTTCTGTTCAAGTTGTTTTCAAAATAATCTGAATGAGTCATTTCTATAATCTATTGACTTCCTTCAACAGTCTGACACTTGGCTGCATGCTGAAAAACTTAAAAATTTTCCATATCTCTAAGAACTAAAATTTACAAACATATTCCTGTTCCTGATTCTGCCAATAGTTGAATTAGATATCTATTTGGAGTTGATGTCAATAATTCTGAAATGGTAACATCATCTTTGAAAGAACAGGACATTTACAGCTCTAACAAAAAAGCTGTAAGTCATTAAAATCATTAAAATTGTAACTAAAGAACTATTCACTGGCAGACTTACGGTCTGATAAGTTCTGATAGTCCTGAGCTAGCAAGCAAGGCCTTCAAGTGCATAATGTGCTTCTGAATAATTTATTTATGCAAATAAGTATTCTCTGCATTACTACTATCAGTCAAAAGACTCATATGCATTAAGTATATATTTGGACCCAATGGAACAACTTCATATTTTAAAAAATCAACATAAGTGATTTAGCTTTGGCAAAAAAGCATTCATCTTATTAATTTAAATTTCAATGGTTTTAATATGTTATTTGTATTTGCGATTTTAAAATGTTTTAATAGTTTTATAAAAACTATAAGCACAGAAAGTACATATACATATATAAAATTTCATGTTTATACATATTTAGTACAATTAAGCAAAGTAAAGTCAACAAGAACGGTTTTTGAAAACTCCCTTTAAAGGAATGAAATTCATTCACAGGTTGTGTGTTAAGCACTACTACAAGTCATAATAAGGGAATGATCTGGACCACATTCATTCATTCAAAAACACTGGAGATCCTACTGTGTGCTGGGTATTGGGATACAGTGGGAAACAAGATAGACACATTTATGCCCTTATGGGGCTTGAAATCTATTAGAAAAGGCAAATCAAAGTAATAAGTGAAATGTTGGAGATGTAAAATGTTCTATGGAAATAGCAAGAGGACCTAATCCAGTTTAGGGGTTAGATGGCTTCTGGAAGGACATTAAGACCAAAAGAAGACACAGGAGTTAGCCAAACAAAAGTGAAGGAGCAGAAGGGGAAAAAGTGTGCTAGGCATCAGATATACCCTGTAGTCAAAGCTTAATGTCATGAAAACTTGGCCAACAAGAAGTACAGGAAGAAGTTTTTTGTGTCTGGAAGATGGTGAGGGGTCGGGGGGAGGTAAAGCTAGTACTCTAGACCAGAGATGGAGGCTGAGGTTTCCTGGAGCAAGGTCTTGATGTCTTAAGGACTCTGGCTTTTAACTCCTTATTAAGGAGTTCCAAGGATAATGAGAAGTCACTGGAGGGTGTTAAGGAGGTCACTGACATAAGGTTCCAATGTATAGAGAGCACTGGAGTTCAGAGGTAGCTGCAGCAGTCCAGGCAAGACATGATGGGGGCCGCAGCTGGAGCTGTGGACTGCAGCAGCACACAGGAGACAGTCAAGAGATACCAGATAAAATTTAAGATAGAATTGAGAGGGCTTGGCAATTCACTGCATCTGGGAGTTAACTGAGAAGGATACATTATGGAAAGTGTTCAAATGGTAACTGGTGGATAGTGGTGTCTTTCATCAGATGAAGGAAGAATTACAAATCCTTGTAAACTGAGGACCACCTGCATTCAAAGACTGCTTTGTACAAGTTTGAAAAAGTGTTTTTGTTTTTCTTGCAATTTCTTACCTCTGCATCTATGATGAACAGTTTTTTAAAAACAAAAAAAACAAAAGTACTACTGACTTGCATAATCACTCACACCCAGAGGCGGCAATATCCAAAACAAGTCTATGTTCTTTTTGGAAAGTCTTGGTTCAAAGACAAAAAACAGAACAGACCAATCTTTTGATCCTCACTATTGACATGGTGCCTCAATGCAAACCCAAGTACTACTTAAGACCTTTCTTTGATGGGACAATGGGGCAAGAGCTCAACATAGCAGGCATTTAGTTTTAAGAGGTTCCAGCTCTGCACTTTATGCCATAAAAACAGGGATTTAAATATCAAAAGAACCAGACTCAAGTTCAAATGACCAATGCACCTGGCAGAATTTAACCCGGCATAAAACCTCTCCGTGCAAATCCACAATTTTCTAAGAACAAACAACCCTGGGAAATTTTTCCCATGACCCACTCCCTCATGAACATTTTTAATATTTCAAAAGTACTTAAAAACCGGAACAAAGCAATTTTAAAATCTCAAAGGGTCACAGCAACTGGAATTAGTTTAAGAATGCATGATACATGAAAGACACCCAGGCTTTATAAACCGGGCATCTTCTTTCTTCACACCAAAGCACAAGAAAACAAAGGAAGAACTAAACTAACACAGACCACAGAAAATATCACATGAAAGGAAATTCATATCTGGTCTACCCTGCAACAGCAAAATCTCAAATAAACAGGCTTAGTTTCCATGGGCTCTCTGAAAGCTAGGATGAAAACAAAAGAAGCATAATCATTTTCAGCATCTTGAAAGTGAGGGACATAAGTTTATTAATATTCCAGGTTATTAGGATCACTAAGGAGGCAAATAGAAACTGAGGTTCCCAGGCCGCCTCTTCCTGCCTCTGCTTCAACACACAGCTCAGCCCATTACTCACTTGTGTACTGCATGATCTACATTTGGGTCTGCCTCTGCCTCCTCCTCCAGGGGCCACAGACCAGAAGACTACCTACATGGGCAGCCCTTTATTTTATCCAACCAACGCTTGTGCTGCACTTGCTATGTGCCAGTTACTGTTCTAAATGCTTCACAAATAAGAGCCCATGTAATCCTCATAACAACTATATAAAGCAGGCACTATTATTATTCTTGTTTTACATACAGGGAACTGAGGCATGAAAAGGCTACAAAACTTGCCCAAAGTCAAACAGCTAGTGAGGGGATACAGCTACCTGAATCCACTCTTCATCATCTGACTAGGGAACTACAAAGGGTCATTTTTAATTCTCCTTATTTCCTATATTTTCTTTACATGAGAATTTATTACTTTTATAGTAACAAAGAACTAAAAGCCTTTTTATTTTGAAATAGCAAACCAAAAAATAAATAAAAACAAGGCCTTGAATATCTCATCCATGAAATCACGGGAGAAAACACCCTATCTACTGGAAGCCAAGGGGTCAGGCCAGATGATCCTCCTTGGATCATTTGTTACAGTAAAATCTTCAATTCCACATACTGTTCCCCCAATACTCAGGTAGTAACGGAAGCAGGAAATGTAAAAAAAAGACAGCAATTATGAACATGTGCTCTGGAAAACTCACCTGGGATCCAGCTCCAATTTATAAGCTGTATAACCTGGAACAAGTTGTTTAAGCATTTCAAGCCTCTTTTATCATCTGACAAAAATGGATACAGTTATACCCATATCCTAGGGTTAACTCACAGAAAGACTGAAAAACATAAATACATCCAGCACAGAGAAGAAATACAAAAAGTGCTAAACACAGGAGAACTAAACTGTCCAAAGATTGGCCTACTTCAATTATTCCTAACCTAGAACAACCAAATAAACCAAAAATTTCATAACATCATTTAACATGGACAAAAGACGGGTCTCTTATGAAGAACAAAAACTTTTTCATTAACAACTTAGTAAGCAGTATGGGCTAACAGGGTATATATAGCCTTCTTTGAGCTACAATGAAATGACTCCCAGGTCCAGAGGCTGGAGTCAGGGTGGTACACTAGATGTAAGAAAATAACAAAGTTAGGGCCCACATCTCCCTGACTTGCCTTTTTTAGTATTAAGAGTTATGTTTCAAGGAAAAAGTCACTTCACTTTTCTGATCTCCATTTTATTATTAATAGAAGAAAATCACTGCATAGAGTGACCTGAAAGGCTCCTTCTAGCTCTAACAATCTAACGGTATAACCAGCTCTTTTAGTCATGAAATGTGTACGAATGAGATCCTACCACTTTTCTAAATGACATCACTCTGCGAAGCAAGTGGGTCTTCATACACTTTGTAATCAATAAATGTTTTATGTTGCCCCTTTAGTATCTAGAGCTATTCCCCAAAGTTATGTTAAATGTTCCCCTTAAAGAGGATGAATCATTCTGGCCCTTCTGGATCTAATATTCTTCTTCTCTGTCAAATACAATTATTTGTAATTAGAAGCCTGGCTCCAAAAACAGAAACTTAAATGAAGAAAAAATAAATGTCACCAGCATAGATTTCTACATCCATAAGTCCCTATACAAAACCTTTTTCTCCATCTATATCCAACTTCTATCTGATGCTTTCATGGAGCAGAACGTGTTACAGTACACATCACAGGAAAGCTAAAGTAGCAATGAATCTTGGCTTTGTAAAAGTCTTCAGGGATGCCCATATGCCAAGTCCAAAGGATACAGAGGACCAATTCCTCTTCGCTAACTTGTCCAGATATGTGACATGGACAGTGATAACAACCAAAGGAGCTCAGGGAATCCCTGGCACCACTAGTAGGCCCTAAGGCACAGGTATTAATAAAGAAGAGGACAATACAAGGTGAAAAAACCATTAATGGCTCTACAGTGAATGAACTGGAGAGCAAGAAAAGAAGAAAGAGAGAAAGGAAAAAAGGCACAGAATGAAAAACTATAGAATCACAAAGTCAGTGGGAAGGAATAACTAAACCAAGTGCCTTATGTATGTTAAAGTCACACGATAATCCTCTTATCATTTTGACCTCATTTTAAAGAGGGGGAAACTGAGGCTTAGTGAATTTAGCTTACTTTCCTAGGGTCACACAGTTAGCAGGGGGCAGAGGTGGTATTTAAGCATGGGCTTTTCTAGCACAAAGCTTGTGACTGAATGGTATGTACACACTGTGTAACCTCAGAGAGCATCTCTGCCCCACCCTCCCATGGAGTGTCAAATCTCTCTACTGCCTTGGCCAAGGATGGACAGACTCTCAAAAGTGCCCTTGATGCTAAGGCCCTGGACAGCACCCAGCAATTCAGCCCAGCTCTGCATGGCTTTGAAGTTGATTTGTTCCTTGCATTAACCTAAAGTATGTCTCCCTGCAACTTCTACCTATCGTTATCCCAGAAGATTATCAGATCTGCAGCAAATGAGGTTTCCTATAACAGCCCTTCTAAGTAACTTTAAAAGGGGGAATGGAGAATGTTAAAAAGAATTTCAAGGAAAATCTTAAAAATATGTACAAAATGTGTGTGTATATATAGTATATATATACACCTATATAGTATATATACATATATAGTATATATGTGTATATATATACTATATATACACACACATTTTGTACATATTTTTAAGATTTTCCTTGAAATTCTTTTTAACATTAGCCATTCTATATATGTATATATACTATATATGTGTATATATACACATATATACTATATATATACATATACACACATATATATGTGTATATGTGCATATATATATATATATTTTTTGAGATAGAGTCTTGCTCTGTTGCCAGGCTGGAGTGCAGTGGCATGATCTCGGCTCACTGCAACCTCCACCTCCCAGGTTCAAGTGATTCTCCTGCCTCAGTCTCCCAAGTAGCTTTGATTACAGCCGTGCATCACCACGCTCAGCTAATTTTTGTATTTTTAGTACAGACAGAGTTTCACCATGTTGGCCAGGATGGTCTCGATCTCTTGACCTCGTGATCCGCCCACCCTGGCCTCACAAAGTGCTAGGATTACAGGCGTGAGCCACTGTGCCCGGCCGCGTGTACATTTTAAAATTGGACTTGTAAGAGAAAGAGCCCTGGGATCAATACACTTACTAAGGAGAAAGATGAAGGTGGGCCTGTCTTTGGTTAGTTACTTCATGGAGGATGATGTAAAACCATTTCTGTTAAGAAAGGAATTGGAGTTGCCTTAATTAACTTTGCACATAAAAGATTTAGTTTAAAATGCTATTGATCTGAGAGAGATCAGAAAGTGTGGAGGTTTTCCTTTCTTCCAGAAAAGCTTAAATTGTACATTTTCTTTATCTTGGAATGGTTCAGATATAAGCCTGCCTTAAGTGGGAGATTTGTAAGCTTTCTTGCTCAGCACCGGTGAAAACCTACTTAGTAATAAGAGGCTCATCTAACCAGTGACCTTCAAGTCAAACAAACTATCTGGCTTTTAGGCCCCATCCATAAACTGGAAATAATACTTGGCAAATAGATATTCTGAGACTGCTGTAAAAACGTTGCTTTTTGGTCTTACTATTACTGCCCCCAAAATATACTGATTCTTCATCTAGAGTTAAGTTCTAAAAGAGGCAGAGAAATTTACTTCAAAGTAATTTTTGTCATTTAACAATTTTCACTTTCCTATTTACAACCACCTCTTGTAAGCACAAAATGGAAGGCAGCCTCTCTGTCAATGCACTGCTCCAATACCTAGATTGTGTATTGGCTTCTGTGCAGGACTGATCACAAGCTCTCACTTTTTTCAAACAGCAAATGATTAGGAAACATAGAAGAATTATCATGAAATAAATGGATGAAAAGGCAAGTAGAAAATAGGGCCTACCAATCCTTTCCCAAGAGTAGTTATTATGGTTCACATTTATAAAAGCAAAGATCACCTATTATACTTTATGTTCTTTTGGGGTAAAGGCTCAGGGTTACAAATAATCCTCTTTCCCTGTATTGAAAATAATGAGAGGATTATTTCTTCCTCCCATTCACAATCCTTAACCCCAAACCATTTCTCACTCAAGTATTTTCACAGCTATACCTGAGGAAAAAAGAGGCAGATAGATGTTATAACGACAATTTCGACAAGTTAAAAACAGAGGAAAGGGTCCAATGTCAGCAGTCAAAGGCACCAAGGCAACATAGGTAAATGCTTAGATAAATCTGTTAAGATAGTAACAACTCCTAGAATTTTTATCATTGTTCGACACTACTATCTCCGTGTATGGAGTCTCTCATTTGAAAATGAGCTTAAAAAAAAAAAAAAAAAAAAAAGAGTCAAGTTACCTAGTTTTGCTATTACCTACCATTACTCCCTACATCTACCGAATAGTCTACTATTATGACTTGTAATGCGAATTTTAAAATTCAATTACATTTCAAGCTTATCTTAATAAGCATCCCAGAAATTTGATTTCTGACCCCTCTACTTCTTATATCTCACCGAAAAATTTTGTAAGGAAAATTTATTAAATTTACTTATAATCCCTTAAATAACAATTGTTTATATTTTGTGTTCAATATTTGGAGACTTTAACATAGCTGTAATAATCAGTGTATTGTGAATGATTTCTTTTTACACTTATTTTGTAAAGTTTTCTAATTGTTTTATTTATGTCAAAATGTTTAATTCTATTAGTTTTAAACAGAATGTAACTATGACTTCATTTCTTGTCTTAAATGAAATTTCCTTGTTCTAACAATAAGCTATATTAAAATGGGGGCCTACAATTTTTGACCTGGAAGTACAGAAAAAGGCATCTGCTTTTATAAACTTCCTTCTCTCAGAAGACTCAAAAAAATTTCACTTGTCATTTGTTCACTTTAATGCAGCAGGTAAGGAAGAAAAAAAAGTCCAAAATTAAAATTACATTTACAAAATTTTACTTACTAAAATTATACTTACAAAATTTATAACTTTCCTGAAAACACCTGCAAGATCCATTAGTAATAAGAAAACTTTTAAAGAAATCAACATTTCATCTGTTTGCACTAAGTCATGCCACTTTCTTAAACCTTAATTTGGGTTTGGTTTATATGTAAACCTCTAAAACTTCAGAAGATATAATTAACATCATGAGAACAGTAATGGTAATTTTCTCTAATATTTCACAAGGTGGGGAGGTGAGTTCCCTGAAATCCAGATGGACCAACAGCCTCACATTAGCTATAATCTCTTCACCTATTACCACAGATACTACCTGACATCCCCTCTCCATCCCACCCAAAAGGAGACATTTCATAACAGCAAACAAAAAAAGTATTACAAAGTTGTCATGAAAAGCTATACTTTTTTTTGAGATGGAGTTTCACTCGTCGCTCAGGCTGGAGTGCAGTAGCGTGATCTCTGCTCATGGCAATCTCTGCCTCCCAGGTTCAAGCGATTCTCCTGCCTCAGCCTCCTGACTAGCTGGGACTACAGGTGCCTGCCACCATGCCCGGCTGATTTTTGTATTTTTAGTAGAGATGGGGTTTCACCATGTTGGCCAGACTGGTCTCAAACTCCTGACCTCAGGTGATCCACCCACCTCGGCCTCCCAAAGTGCTGTGATTACAGACGTGTGCCACCGTGCCTGGCAAAGGCTATACCTTAAAGTGGTTTTCAAGTGCTCTAATTCTACTCATTATTTTTTGAAAGATAGTGAATAGGCAAAAAGACATTCTACTTAGGGGAGAACCTCAATAATGCAGAAATAGTGGGGCCTGGTTAACTTTACATATGTAGAAAACTTTATGTCAAACCACAGGGTGGACTGATTCCAAGGCATTCTGAGGATTCAATTTTCATTGTGTAGGCACAGAAGGTATAGGACAGGGGCTGACAACCTTTCCAATGCAAGCTTAAAAGCAGTAAACCCCTTTCCTTTTTCCCACTAGTGGAGTGCAGGTAATTATGGGATAATGAGCTTATCTCAAGGTGGAAGCAGAGAGAGGGTATACATTTTAGAACCATAGATTTCCAGCTTATTTTGCTGTGATTTACCTCTTTCTTTCTCACTGAAATGGAAAAAGCTTCGTTGTTTCTGATTATAAAATACCGGCTTGTTATTTTCTTAAAAAAATCAGATAATACAGAAAATTATAAAAAGTCTAAATCACCTATAATCTTACCACTCAGAGATAATTACTCTTTTTTTTTTTTTTTTTTTTGAGATGGAGTTTCGCTCTTGTTGCCCAGGCTGGAATGCAATGGTGTGATCTCAGCTCACCGCAACCTCCATCTCCCAGGTTCAAGCAATTCTCCTGCCTCAGCCTCCCGAGTAACTGGGATTACAGGCATGCGCCACCGCACCCAGCTAATTTTGTATTTTTTAGTAGAGACGAGGTTTCTCCATGTTGGTCAGGCTGGTCTTGAACTCCCAACCTCAGGTGATCCACCTGCCTCACCTCCCAAAATGCTGACATTAAAGGCGTGAGCCACCGACTGGCCCCGATAACTACTCTTAATGTCTCGTTGAAAAGCCTTCGAATTTTTTTCTATGCATACACATACATACGATTTGGGGTATTTTTTTGTTTTAAGAAACTAAAATCAATTATAAACTCTAGGGTAATCACTAAAACCTTTTTAAAAAGAAAGTATAATTGACATGCTAAAAGAGGAGATAAAATGGAATTATATAAAATGTTAACTTAAAACCACAGTAGGCAGTAAAAGTGGGGGGAGAAACAGAGCATATGCAATGAATAGAAAACAGTTACAAGCATGGTGGATATTAATCCAACTATATCAATAACCACTTTACATGTAAATTATCTAAACACACCAATTAAAATACACAGATTGTCAGAGTAGATAAAGAAAACAAGACCCAAATATACACTGTCTGCAAGAAACCCATTTTAAATATAAAGACTTAGGTTTAAAATACCTAAGGGATTTGAAAAGGAAGCTGAGATCATAGCAGTAAACTGCTTGGAGATCTGATTTTCTATCTTTCTGTGAAAGACAAAATGTTGACCTATTTTACACCATTTGAGGAATATAGAATCACGTTATATGACACAAATTAATGATAGATGAATACTGCATGCATATACTGCTCCCTCATCTTGCTTGTATCCCACAAATAAAAATCTGCCAATCATAAGAGCATTTACTTTCTTTCTTTAAAATAACCTCTCATATCTTATTTCTGGAAATAGAGAAATATTAATAGATGCTGTTATTCTTACCTGAGTGTGTGTGTGTATGTGTGTGTGAGAGATTACTGTAGCAGATGCCTTTTTCAATATGGTTCAGTGTTCAACATGAGCTGCTAAACTTTTACTACTAGCATAGCTATGCAATTATTTACTGATCTAGCAACTTTAATTTTAATTTTAGATGTTAAACAGATACAAAAAGTCAGCTGGTTTTCTACATTCTTCCTAAATTTAATGCCCAAGAAGGCTATTTTCCATTGCTGCATATGTAGTATGTTCACACTCATCAAATATATCTTGAAAATAGGCTCTTTCAGACACACTAGATAGTCACATTAGGCTAAGTCAATTTCAAATATGCCAAAGGTACATTCTGAATTACACATACATATCTTGAAGCCACAGGCAACAAAACAAACCCCCAAAACTAGCATTAGACTTATTTTTGTGGTTAGAAAAATGACTAAAAATTTCCCATTGTGTGATGATGTGTGAATCTTTGATCTCTATTGGTCTGACTTCATACTCAGGCTACTTAGTTTATTTTGAGAAAGCAAATCTTTCCTGTTGTTTCTCAGGAAATGGAAGAACACATTTATGAACAATGTTTTAACTTTCAGTTTAAGTGGTTTTAATTTTTTAACTATTTTCACTTTGAAGAGTACATAATTATGTGGAGAAATTAAGACTTTCAGAAAGAAACTAGAGCAAGGGGGTGGAGAGGCAATTGTATTCTCAGACTTCAGCTAAAAGGGTGCATTTTTAAAAGATGCCTCACGAAAACTGTTACACCCTGTTTCTTCCTGTGAAGAATTTTCCAAGCATTAAGTTGTGTAATAGCTTAATGGGGGAAAAGGAAATTCCCAGGTTTCTCTCAAATCGGCATGAGCATAAAGAAAGATTAGAGGCTTAATTTACAAAGGAGTGTCCTATCACCTGCTTAGGCTTGTTAAATTATTACAATAATCTCTGGAGCCACTCATCTGACTGGATTCACCTTTTAATGCTAACCACACCTTGAGGGCTTTAAGATGTTATCCCTGTTCTTAAAAGGGGGCTCAGACAGTTAAATGGCTTTGAAGAATAAGTACACCTTCCAGAGGAAGAATACAGCCAACTCAGAAGAGTGATGAAATCCTTCAAAATCTACAGGCAAAGGCATTCAAGGTGCAGTGATGGAAACGGAAAGGAGAAAGGACTCTTTAAGGTAAGATCCTCTGAATACTTAGCCTTCTCCAACTGTTCGATTCTCTTCTACAACACCACACTTTTAACTAAGAGAGAAATGAGCCTAGAAAAAAGAAAATGGAACCAGAGAGGGAGAGAGAAACAACATAGGGAGATGAATGCAAAGAGCATCACCTCCTCTTATGAAAGGACTAAATTATCTGCTACCAGTGATTCCTCAGGAAACCATGGCACTCAGCAGGAGGGGCAAAGGGTAAATCCACACTGTCTACCCCACACACAAATCCCATCACAGATTCATGCTCCTGTCCTTCCCCTTTTCTGACTTGCTACCCCTCTCCCATTGCCATGCACAGACACAACTGCAGACACCTGGGTACCGTTATCTAACAGCCATCCTGCTGTTCATGCTGTAACTTCCCAAAGGCTCTGGGATTAGTGCTGCCATCAGAAGAACCCATAAATGATAAGTGATAGGACTCTAGCTGCTCTTAGTCTCTTCTCCACTCATTTTCGTCTAATGACGTGCAAATCTCACAGAAGTTCTGAGAGCTACAGAAGACTTGAGAGGACATTAAATGCAACTTCCTCCATTGAAAGATAAAGAGGAAGAACTCCCCGTCTTCCATTAAATGGAAGAACTAGAACTAGAACTCAAGTTCCCTAACGTTAAGTCTGCTGCTCCTTCTCTCCTCCCATCTGATCTTTATATCACCATCCAAACTTAATGTTTCAGGCAGGGCCTGTGCGTTCTATTTTAAAAGGTCATTCATGCTATTCATCTTACAGTACTCTATCAAACAGAAAAAAAAAAAAAATCCTCCATCAGCACCTAACCACCACTGACAAAACTACAACTGGGACTTCAATGATGCACAGCTATCTCTCATCCTAAAGCACTGGGCTCCTCTTACAAAGGTAATTGTATACTAACTTCCAGCTATGTCCTCAAGGCCCCACACTCTCAGCAGATTTCATCTTCTCCTTTACTGAAAATATCCAAGCCATCAGGAACAAACTTTCTCAACTTCTTTCCCACCCACTTGCATATTCACCTACAGCCACACATATCTCTTCCTCATCTTCTCCTGTCCCAATGGAATAAACGTCCCAATTCCCTTTTATAACAACCCCTTTGAGTATGCTTGTGCTCTAGAACTTGGCCCCCCTATCTTTTCTGGAACTTTACTCCATTAATGATTTCCTCTTCTACTTGTAGTCACTTCCTCACCACTATTCTCAGCCAAACTATAAGCTCTATTCACTATCACACACATACACACAATTCCTCGCAAACGTGTACACACCCGCGTGCATCTGCTCGCTCTCCTGCCTGTGCTCTCTCACTCTCTCTCCATTTGCTTCCCCCACTTCTTAACTCCTCCTCTTTCCTCACTGGTGACAATCCAGTGTTAGGCTTTAGAGGTCTTCTGACTACCCACTGAATACCTAACTGTCAGATGCAATCTCCTATATTCAATCTTCACTCTACCGGACCTTCCTGTGCCCTGATAGGACCTGACAGCTTTTCCCTATTTACTCTCTGAGCAGCATGGCAAGTTGCTCACCTGAGGTTTAGACACCCTGTCTGTAAAAGACAATAACATAATTATTTCACAGGAGATTGTTGTAAGAATTGTATAATATATAAAAACAAACAAACAAAAAGCACCTGGTACTCAATGTTGTCACTTTTGTTTTCAGATTTTCCTCTTTTGTCTGCTCAGTCTTTGATCCTTTGGCCATCCCTGTGGAGTTTCAACGACATTCATGGCTACCACGATCAATCCTAGTCACTCTTCAATAATTGTCTCCAGCCCTCACTTCTCTCCTGGGGCTCAGGCCTCTTAAGGTCAAAAGAATGCCCCACAGACACCTCAACTCCACTTCAACTTGAACTCACAATTGTCCCCAAACTTCTTATGTTTTCCATCCTTACTAATGACACCTTCAGACATAAGTCATCAAAACCAGAAGAATCAAGAATCATCTTTTTCCTTCCTCTTACTCCTTTCCTACTTTCCATCTAATCGATAACTAATTATTTCTCCTAATCATTTATTCAATCCAGTCTCTCCTTTCCTTTCTCACCTTCATCACCTTAGTTCGGATCCTCATGTCGTCTGCCTGGATTATGATGGTAGCCACTAGATTGCTCCCTGCTTTCTTTTCACATACCTGAAAACAGTGATTGGAACACTTATTTTACCTTTAATGACTCCACAATGCTGTCAGGATAAAGTTTACACTTCCAGAAACGAAATGCATGGCCCTAGACATGGGTTTGACCAAGAATCCAAGCCAGTAGGCACCTTCAGCCTCTTCTCCCCTCTGCACCACCATTGCTTGGCTCCATTCACTCATAGTCCATGTTCCACATTCACTGAGCCCTTTGGGGCTCTGAACCTGGGCTGTTTCCTCTGTCTGTCCTTTCTCCACCTCAGCCTGGTAAATGATCTCAGCCTCTCAATATTCAGCACCAAAATCCCCTCCTTCAGGAATTCCTTCCTCACAAACAAGAAAGAACAAATCACTCCCTTCTATGTGCCCTACTCTCTATCATTATCACCACAATATATTGCT
Organism: Nomascus leucogenys; assembly: GCF_006542625.1. Classification (NCBI taxonomy): domain Eukaryota; kingdom Metazoa; phylum Chordata; class Mammalia; order Primates; family Hylobatidae; genus Nomascus; species Nomascus leucogenys. The sequence continues at coordinate 84,778,342 of NC_044392.1, forward strand.
ATAAAGTGCCTTAAGTTATAAAAAAGTTAAGTTCTAGTTAGTGGTTTATGAGTCTATCTTCAGAGGTTAGGCACCATTTGATACTCACATTGCATCCTCAGAACTTAACAAAATGACCAGTACACAGGAGGCGGGGGGATGGTGGGGAGGGGCGGGGACTAAGATTTAATAATTTGGAGCTCAGCAAATGTCTCCTGTTGAATGGATGAAGTAGTTTGGCTGCCAATTATATTACAGTAATTGAATAAGAGGGAAGGCTGGTAGGACAGCTGCTAAGGGGAGCACAGAGGAATCTGAATGAGAAATGGAGAACTTCCATACTGATAAAGTCCTCTAATGAGCATGTAAGTTTAGTCAGGTCACTAGCTAGGGCTGTTATAATCAAACTCAAGAGAATAGCTAATAAATCCCATTTAAAGCACAATATGAGAACAATTCCAACAGCCCACAGATATCAGTCTTATCCATCTCAGCAGGTTTTGGACCCTAGAACATTCTATATTATGATTTTATCAGACCTTGTGCAAGCTTGGTAAATCTCAGCAGTTAACTAAAAAGACTGCAACTCTCTCCTGTGTCCATAAAGCACCTGAAGAACTACAGACACTAGAAAAAAAAAATACAGCTATTATCTATGTAATCCTGTAACTATTGGCCAAGGTTAACATCTTTGTCTTAGCCTAACCTTGTCACACAATATCTATTTTGAGACCTAAATTTGTCCCCATCATGATTTCAAATTTATTTATAATAATAAGCCATGCTATGTATACAACGTGGTTTCATCACATTTTAAAAACCAAGGTGGTGCCAGTCGCGGTGGCTCATGCCTGTAATCCTAGCACTTTGGGAGGCTGAGGCAGGTGGATTGCCTGAGCTCAGGAGTTTGAGACCAGCCTGGGCAACATGGTGAAACCCCGTCTCTACTAAAATACAAAAAAATTAGCCAGACGTGGTGGTGTGCATCTGTAATCCCAGCTACTCAGGAGGCTGAGACAGGAGAATCACCTGAACCCAGGAGGCAGAGGTTGCAGTGAGCCGAGATTGTGCCATTGCACTCCAGCCTGGGCAACACAGCAACTCTCGTCTCAAAAAAAAAAAAAAGAAAAAAGAAAAGAAAAAAAAAGACAAGGGGAAAATACATTGTACTCTGCACAGGCACACAAACACCCACTTATCAAATAAAGTGACCTAGGATTCAGTGTGACATAAATTGCAGACAGGGGAAAGAATAAGACCCACTAAACTGAGAAGACTAGAGCAAAGTAAACTTGGAGAAAATCAAGCTGAAACTGACAAAGTTGTCCCAATAATAAAGAGACATCTATAATTAAGAGACTTCCAAGAGTATTCACCCATGCAGTCAGTACAGCATCACACCTCATAAGACATTCATTCAAAAGCCATACCAGGAATGTACATCATAGCTCTATAAGCACATACAGAGCAAGAGAGGAGGACAAGCCTTTGAAGTGAGACACCACTGCCCTACACAGATGACCAAGTATGAAAGGGAGCCATAACTGCTAACAAAAGAAGAAAAGAGAAAAAAAAAAAAAAGAAGAAAATGTAATGTCAGCAATATTAAAATTATGTTACCAAGTAAGGAAATTAAACAATATTCCTAGATAGGTCGACACATTTCTAGAAAAATGTATCTTTTAGAAAAGTATTTTTAGAAAATGTGTAGCTGCAAAAAGTTAACACATGCAAATAAGGGCAAGGAATCTGCCTCAAAATAATCTTAAAGTCTTGAACTTTAAAATTTATATTAATGTATCAATCATAACAATAAGGTCAAGTTATATAAATGTACATGTAACAAGAAGTCATGCTAATAAGATCATGTTATATAAAGGTACATGGAACAATTAAAACAGTGTATCCAATAGTAAAGAAATGGAGTCAACCTAAATGTCCATCAATGACAGGCTGGATAAAGGAAATGGGGTACATATACACCAAGGAGTAGTATTCCTTGATAAAAAAAAAGAACATAAAAATTCATAGAAAAGAACAAGATCATGTGCTTTGCAGGGATTTGGATGGAGTGGGAGGCCATTATCCTTTGCAAACTAACACAGGAACAGAAAACCAAATACCACATGTTCTCACTTGTAAGTGGGAGCTAAATGATGAGAACACATGGACACATAGAGGAAAATAACACACAGTGGGGCCTTTTGGAAAGTGGAGAAGGAAGAGGATCAGGAAAAATAACTAATGGGTACTAGGCTTAATACCTGGGTGATAAAATGATCTGTATAACAAACCCCCATGACACAAGTTTACCTTTGTAATAAACCTGCACTTGTACCCCTAAACTTAAAGTTGAAAAATAAATAAATAAAACAGTATATCAAAGGCCCAAGAACATACAATTAAGTCAACTGGAACCAAATAGAGATCTCAGAAAGAGACATCTACATATATGCACTTACATCCTAGGGGTAGCACCAAAACTCTGTGGAGAAAAAATGTATTAGTTGGCAAATAGTGCTGGGAAAACTGGCTCACAATATGACCAGATTTTTAAAAATAAAAATTGGGTTAATGCTTCATATCTCAAATTTCAAAGAGTTTAAAAACCCAAATGATAAGAGTAACCTTTGAAGTTAATAAAAGAAAATGAGAGACAATATTGTGAGCCCAGAATAGGGGAGGATTTCCTAAATGACTCAAAATGCATGGACCATAATAATAATATAAAGTGATGAGATAACTACATTAAAACTAAAGATTTTATTGTTGCTATTACTGAAAGGCACCATAGACAAAGTTATTAGGAAAGTGACACACTAGAAGAAAATTACTCACAATGTCTAAAGACAAAGAGGAATTAATTTCTAGAATACACAAGAAACATTACAAAAATTCTCTCAAGAAGTTCTTGCAAGAAAAAGGCAAGAGACCCAACAGAAAATAAAGGGCAGGCTAAAGACATAAAAAGACAATTCATGGAAAAGGGAAATTAAATTTAGTAAATGAAGACATGTTCAGCCTCACTAGCAATCAGAAAAAGGCAAAATTAAACCATTAGGTATAATCAACATCTATCAGGTTGGCAGCAATCAGGAAATTTGTTAAAAAAAAAAAAAAAGGCATTATGCAGTATTGGTGGAGATATAAAGTTGGCAACTATCGGTGCAGTTCCCAGTAAAATTATGTAGTTCCTAGTACGCACATATCCTATGATCCAGCAATATTGTTTGTGGTCAATATCGTTTCAAGAAATTCTCATGAAGGCCAATAAATTCCATATGCCTAGGTTGCTTAGAAAAAAATGAATACATACTACATGGAAGCCAAAAATATTCATAAAAATGTTGACCCTTTCATGCCCCTATTTGTACTGTCTCCATATTGTCTACAGTTTTAACTTAACCTTTGCTGAAAGCAGGTAAGACTACACAAACCATGATCATTTCTTTACATAGGCTAGTTTAAGAACAAGGAAAGCAGGATATACAGTGAGGGAAATGTTTTAGTGTTGGAGACTGCACAAATCTGGATCCTGAGTCCAGGCCTTAGCTTGTCTGTGTGACTTGGAGTCTCCGCCTGCCTCAGTTTGTTCACATAAAACAGAGTAATTGGCTGGGTATAGTGGCTCATGCCTGTAATCCCAGCACTTTGGGAGGCAGAGCGGGTAGATCACGAAGTCAGGAGATCGAGACCATCCTGGCTAACAAGGTGAAACCCCATCTCTACTAAAAATACAAAAAATTAGCCAGCGTGGTGGTGGGCGCCTGTAGTCCCAGCTACTCGGGAGGCTGAGGCAGGAGAATGGCATGAACCTGGGAGGCAGAGCTTGCGGTGAGCCGAGATCGTGTCACTGCACTCCAGCCTGGGCGACAAGGCGAGACTCAGTCTCAGAAAAAAAAAAACCCAAAAAACAAAAAAACAAACAGGGTTATTACCCACTCTGCATAATAGCAGGAGGATTAGAGATAATCAATGTCTATTTGTCAGTGCCTGAAAAATATGATGTTCAATAGATAGGAAGTGATTTCTTTTAACCAAATAAAGGAACTTCATGAAATAACCCTATTAGATTTCCATGCCCTGCTCAACCTATCTTAAGCAGAATGACTTACATTCATGTCAATACAACGCACACAGAAATCAGAAAGACTAATTCAATATGAATTCACACATCAGTTTTTCCCACTGCAGAACAGGGATAAATCCTATCTCCCTTTCCTTAAAACTTACCACAAATTGTAAAGGTTAAGATTGGGAAGCCTCTTTTAGCTTCTGGGAAATGAATATAGGGCTGATGGTGGTGGTGGTGGTGGCTATGACTGTCATGATTCTGAAACTGGCCTCAGAGTCCTGACTCTACAAAAACAGGGAAGGGATATTCGCAGAAGTATTGTAGGGAAAATGCTCTTAAGAGAAATCCAGTTATCCATGACTAACTGCAAAGATCTCAAAGCTGACCATGAAAAACAATTAGCACGGAAACAAGACCAGATCCAAAATCAGGGCTTAACACATAATCCATTTAATGTACAACAAAGAGGAAAAATTCCACCTGGGAATCTTTATAATCTGATGGCTAACATATTATGCATTTTTCATCACCATTTCAGCATTTTCAGTCTGGAGCAGTTGTTTTGCTTTGGCCTCGATTCCCAACCTGTAGACTTCAGGGTACTGCAAGAGGTCTGTAGGCTGAATCCCTACCTCATACATACATGCAGTGCTCTTTTACAAATACAGGAAGATGCCGAAGTCATTACTTGCAATATATACTCGGCTGAGTGATATTAAATAACTCTCATGAAACATTTGCAATTATAAGAGATACGAAGTAAAATAGTGAACCAGTTAAGATCACTGAAATCTTTTAATATTAAATAAAAGCTTCCTGATTTTTCTAAGTGTCAGGAGCCACTGCATTATAGTTTACAATTTGACTAAGAAGGTATTTTTTACTTTATAATATACACGAAGGGAAAAAAAGTTTTGAAAAAATGAAATCTTAACTTGCATTTATCTCCACTCCTAGTCCCCTCTTGGCCATTAACTTTTCCTTGGCATTTAACATCAAAGCTAGTTACCCTTTCATTTTTAGCCTTTCTGTTGGAAGAGATACATGGCTGGTTCACAAGCCACTGCAACTCACCAACAGACAGAAAAGGCAGTGCACTGCGTATTAAGGAACCATACATATATCATTTCATTCCTCCCTTATAAAAGAATGAGCTCTCATTTCCTCTCTTTTGCTCCTCCTTTACCTTCTCCTCTCCCTGAGGGTTTTGACCACAGTTTTACAGAGGGAAAGTTATAGGCCACTATAAATATTCCAATTATTGAAGAGAAAACAAATATTTTATCCAACACTTATGAAAAGTGTACTCCAAATTTTAATTTGCAGTACAACAAATTAAACCATAATTTTACAGTTTAGTTAATGGTGCAACATTAAAACTGTAACTAAAGACAGCCTCAACTTTAAGCGCTACAAAGATAAGGAAATAAACTTACTTGCATTTAAGGAATGTTACAAAAATATTTAATCTATAATTTAAAGTTACATGGGTTTGCTCACATTGTTCTGTAATGTGAACCTCTCAGTGGATTACTGTGAGCTGGAATGAAAGAGTAGGGGATGTGCACGGTGGCAGTAGTAATGGGGAGTGGAGAGTCATATATATCATTTACTAATTAATTAATTTTCTAGGATATAAACTGCCCTAGGAGTAAGCCAGAAGAGGTTTTTTAATTCTAAAATATGGTAAAATATGATAATCTGAACTCTTGGAAAGACACTTGCTCACTAAAACCTGACAAAAGGTATCTGTAAATTAAAATATACTACTAGAATTTTGGCAGAATACAAATCACACTGGTGCAAACACAGCTAAATCTAGTCACAGACACACAGGAAGTGTAAATTTCAAATATGAAAAAAAAAAACTGCTTTAAAAATGAAAACAAACCTTGAGCTCTGGGCAGAGCCTGAGTGAAGAGGAATAACGAAAAACCTGGAGATTTGGTAAGGCAATCCAGCTTTCTTTTGGAATGGCAAAGGACCACCTGAATCAGCACTACCACCTCTTCCTTAGGCAGCGGCTTTCCAGACTACGAAAGAGCCACGGATTACATCAGAAGACCTTGTTCAGGTCCCAACAACTCCATTTACTAATACGACCACTGACAAGTTACATCTCATCAGCCTGTTTCCTCTCTCCATAAACTGGAGAAAATGAATCCTACTTCACTACATCATTGAAAGGAGCAAGAAGAGTTTAGCTCTGTTGAAAGGAGTAAAAAAAAATACATCATATACACTGTGTAAACAGAAAATGACAATCTAAAGGCCAGTTATGATTTCTGAGTTTAAATATCACTAGAATGGAAGGAGACTCTGTTCCTAAATGGGAGAGAGATTTGGAGGCTCACAAAAGCTGTTCTACTGTATCTTAGAGCAGAGTGGCAGATGCTAAAGAAAGTCCCCAAATAATAAACTGGGGGGCATGGAACACACATAGGTATAAAAGTAGAGGCAGTGGCTGGGTGCAGTGGCTCACTCCTGTAATCCCAGCACTTTGGGAGGCCAAGGCAGGTGGATCATGGGGTGAGGAGTTCTAGACCAGCCTGACCAACATCGATAAACCCCATCAATACTAAAAATACAAAATTAGCTGGGTGTGGTGGCGTGTGCCTGTAATCCCAGCTACTCAGGAGGCTGTAGCAGGAGAATCGCTTGAACCCGGGAGACAGAGGTTGTGGTAAGCCAAGATCGCACCATTGCACTCCAGCCAGGGCAACAAGAGCGAAACTCCTCCATCTCAATAAATAAATAAATAAATAAATAAATAAATAAATAGATGCAAAACACTATGGTAGTACAGGTCTTTCAAGAATCTCTTTTGACTGGCTGAGCGTGGTGGCCTCCCAGTATTTTGGGAGGCTGAGGTGGGCAGATCACTTGAGGTCAGGAGTTCGAGACCAGCCTGGCCAACACGGCAAAACCCTGTCTCTACTAAAAATACAAAATTAGCTGGGTGTGGTGGCGTGCACCTGTAATCTCAGCTACTCAGGAGGCTGAGGCAGGAGAATTGCTTGAATCCAGGTGGCAGAGATTGCAGTGAGCCAAGATCGCATCACTGCACTCCAGCCTGGGTGACAGAATGAAAATCCGTCTCAAAATAAAAAGAATTTCTCTCAATTACTTTCTCACTTTTCATGACGTACTTGGCAGGAAGAGGCATAAACACAGCCATCTCACAATTAAATTCAAACTTAAGAAGTCCATGTCTATCTAGGAAGGATAAGTTTAACTGTTCAGTTTTCATAGTGCATTTTGACTACTTAATGCCATGTACTTATTGAGTACATGTTTTGTACTCAAGCTGGTAAATCTGTACCACCCTGGTAAATTTTCCTTTCAAAGCAAACTTAATTATGTAGTAAATACGTTTTATGATAAAATTTTCAGCATCAGAATGCTATAGTCAGCATCCCACGTCATGAATGTAAATTCTACACCTAACCCTGACTCCTTAGATGGCTTGGCTACCCAATAAAGTGAAAGCACGCAGTGTATGTGATACTGTGCTACAGATTCACTTTTCCTCTGTGCTACAGGGAGAGGCCTTCTTTGGCAGAGTCTCACTTTCCTCCCCTCTAGTCATATGCTCACATCCCCTCCTCGGAAATAAAAATTAAGAAGATGCTACTGGCTTTAATAGGGCTCATTTAATTTGAGGCCATATAATGATCCCGTCAAACTGATTATTCTCAGCCATCCCACTCCCCTTAGTGTCCTCCCCAAGACTAGAGTTTCACCAGGTAGATAAACAGGCGGTAAAACAAGGCTAGGCTTTTACTGGGGGAAGAAGTCCATCTGAGTTAGTCTGGAGAAAGAGGACCTGCCAGGGAAATAAAGATGCAAAACGTCTGTAGCATAAAACCAGCCCTAGCGTTTTATTCTCCTTCTGTGAACATTTGAGATGGAACACGATGTGGATGTGAAATTATAATCTACCTGGTGAATTTGAGAAAAGTCACTCTGAATTTTACTTTGATGACAAATGGAATTAATAAAGGTGCCTGGCTCATATGTTAGAGTACCTTCTGTCTCAGCGAGGAAGCCTGGCTCAGAAACCACAGTGGAGTTAACAAGCCAGACACCAGACTAAACATCTCAGAACGCGCTGCTGTGCCTCATTCCTGGTCCCTACCTTTCCGGTGTGTGCCTGCATCATTAATTCCCTCCGTTTGGCATGGCCTGGCTTTCCCACAACAGAAACCAAGGAACCAGGGTCCTCTGTTTCAGCAGCTGAGGAGCTGATTTCTAAGCATAGACACTAAGATTCTTTTCTCCTGTCCACCTTACACTTCACCCACAACTCATCTTCTTCCTCTTCCCTACGTCCCAACCCCTTACTCTCACACCACCCTGCCTCCGAGGACATTTATGTGCATGACCCTAGACCAGCAAGGGAGGAACAAAGAGCTGAAAGAGCTGCTGCTTCACGCAGCAGCAGCTGGAGGAGAGGGTGGAGAGGGCAGCTGGGGACTCTAGGAAGACTCCTAGGGCACTGGCAGCCCCAGCGCCAGCGCAGCCCGGGGCAGCCCAGCCTGGAAAGCGCCCTAGTAGAGTCCTCGCAGGCGGCCCCGCAGCGCATGCCCAGGGCCTTCCGCCGGCCCGAACCCAGGGCGGCAGCAGCCAGAGTTTGGCAGAGACCCCGGGTGAGAAGCCAGTGGTGGGGGGCGGGCAAGTGAAGCTGTAGCACAGAGCTGGAGATGCAGATCCGACACCAGCAGCGCTCCGTGCCGCGGACTTCCCGACCCGCGCCATGGACCCAGACCTGCGCCCTGGACCCAGACCCGACCCCGCGCACCTGGACCAAGCGGCCACCCTGTTCTCTCAGGGCGCTCTCTGGGGACGCGGCTTGGGCGAGCTCCGGAGGCTGGAACCACGGCGACAGGAGACTTCACTCCTCCATCCTGAGACCCAGCAGCACGTTATAGACAGCCGTGCACTTCCTGTTTGAAAACACAGGGGAGAGAAAGAGCGAGAGAGTTCCGAGTGTCGGCAGCGGGGAGGAAGGAGTGCAGGGCGGCGGGGAGGCATGACCAGGGGGCCACCGCTTGCATAACTGCCATGGTAGGCACCCAGGGCTCCCCCGGCCGCGGCGACCCCGCCGCACCGGCTGCCCGCGTGGTGCCGAGGTGGCGCGGCCTCGGCCCGGGCCCCCCCTGCCGGTGGCCTCGCTGCCAGCCGCCCGCCCGCCGCTCGCTCGCAGCCCTTCCGTTTGCAGCTGCTGCTCGGGTTCTCCCCTCCCAACAAGTACCTAGATCAATGGACTCCACGCTTCCTCCGCCGGTGCCCAGAGTGGTCGGCCTTCTTTTTCTTCCTTTCTTCACCCTCCCAATCCCCACCCCTACTCCCAGAAAATAATCACCTCAGGGAATGTGTAAAGACAAGACTGAGCCTTTGCAGGGGAGTGGGGGCTGGATTTATGCAAATTTTTAAAGTTCATAGCCACATCCCAGTATATCCACTACAGCTCAGCAGCTGTGAGAGATTCAGGATGGGAAATTACTTGTCTTGTGCCTCGCTGGCTCAAAAGAGAAAGCGTGCACACAGCTGCCAACACAGAGCAGCCAGGAACCGCAAAACAACAGTAACAACCACAAAACTACATAGTATCCTCGGTTCCTCCTAGGGTCTCTGCTCAGATCAACCTGTCAACCTCATCCTCACAGTCTACCAACATTTACATATACCAATTCCGCATGGAGCATAATCGCATGGTGCATTCTTCCAGAAAATGATTCCGTAGTTCTCTGTGCTATGTAATCACAGAGAAGTTCCATAGTCCCGGGATTACATTCATTCATTTTGTTGAACTCTGACTTAAGTGGACTTCGGTATAGTGTTAAAAAGAGTACACAGATGGCTTAAGAATCTGCTGCATGCAGAGTGTGCTGGCTATGGGGATTCTCATTTGTAACCTGCTTGCCCTTACATGCACAGTCTACCAGGTTACAAAGCGCTTACAGGACTGTCTCTGACAAACGGCTCCTTTTATCATCAAGCTGTTGGCATTCATGGCTCCATACTCAAAATGGAGAATGGAATACAAACAATAATTATTCTACATATAAAGCTCAGTTTTGACTGAAGCAGAAAGGAACTGATAGATATTAAGCTCCTACTCAGTGCTAGACAACATCTCGTTTTAAACCCCTCTTGGCCTTAATATTTTCCAACAGATCTGCAAAGTCCTATTCCCAAGTGAGGAAACAGGGTCAGAGAAATTAACTAACTGTTCCCATGGCTCTGCTAGAAAGTGGTCAAATGGAGAGCTGAATACAGGTCTTTCCTGATTACAAAATCTGCACCATTTCCCCTACACTGCGAATTCCTACAATGATCACGAATTTTTTTTTTTTTTTTTCTGAGACAGAGTCTCGTTCTGTTGCCCAGGCTGGAGTGCAGTGGCGTGATCTCAGCTCACTGCAACCTCCGCCTCTCGGGTTCAAGCAATTCTCCTGCCTCAGCCTCCCAAGAAGCTGAAACTACAGGCACACGCCACCATGCCCAGCTAATTTTTTTGTATTTTTAGTACAGATGAGGTTTCACAACGTTGGTCAGGATGATCTCGATCTCCTGACCTCATGATCCACCTGCCTCAGCCTCCCAAAGTGCTGGGATTACAGGCATAAATCACTATGCCTGGCCAATGATCATGACTTCTAGAGAGAAAGTCCAGCACAGCAACCATCCTGTGATCCATCCCTTCATCTCTGAATGATCCTGCCACTTACCAGCTATTGCTGTTGTGCTAGGCAGTTTCTTTAACCACCTGAATAATACATACCTTAATTTCTCGGGCAGAGGACACTGGCTTTTTCCATTATCTACTGCTGGCTGTCAGCCTTTTCAGAATTACTTGGTGGCAAAAGTTCAAAAGGTTCTAGAATGGCTACTCATATGCCAAGGCACAACGTCTGTCCAGTTCAGAACCTAACAACCTGACTAAAATTTGCTTCCTGCATTATTTTTTCTCTAACTGGGGCTCTTTAAGAAAGTGGCAAACGTTGTTCACAAAAACACACATGGTTTCAAGTTGACATTCTCTCATTGTGTTTCCTTCTGCTTTAACACTTAGTTCACAATCACCTGTCAGTAGCATGCTGCTATGAGGCTCCCGATGCAACCAAATGAAAAGGTGATTAAGAGTCTTGCGCACTCAAAAAAAGGGGAGGGGGGAATCTTGACAATACTGAAGCCTCCAGATGATGAACTACACCTCACCCACCCTTTTCTCCCCACCTCACAGACCTGAATTGTAGCGCACCCAGATGACCATGGCCTGCAAGTACAAAGGCAGGGGCTGGCAAGAAGACTGCAAGGACCAGTGAGATGCATTCCTGTCCACCAGGCACTTGCAGTCTAATGATGGCTTCTTACTAAAAGACTTCTCAACGGATCTTAGCATCCTTTTAGCGTCTAGCTCTGTCCACCTTTTTCCTTCTCAGTCCTTTGCTTACCGTGGTCCTGGCAACTCTTCATCTCTTTTCACAAGCTTAATATTTCTTCCCAAACAGCTACCACATATTTTCCACAAAGTACTCAGTGTGGGGAGTGGGGGTGTGAAGCAGGGCATTTAGCTAGAAACTTCTCTCATTTTAAAAACCCTGTCAATTATTACCATGTTTTTAAGGACACAATTATGTTTTGAAATATCTTTTGGTATCCCTCCTTCATTTTGGTTACTCATTATCTAACAGCCCAAAGGAAAACCTCTGAAGAAAAATGTTTAAATTCTTAAGAAAAGGCAAAGGAAAACTTAAACCTGCAGAGCCTTTGTTTTTTATATTTGGGACTCATGAGATTAGACTATCTAACTTCTTAAAATCTCTCTTAGGAAAAATTCAAAGTCATTAATCGAAAAACAGTCAACAGTAGACTATTCCTATTTTGTCCAAGTACTGTACTGAGTGATAATTTAATGATATATAGAAGAGTTTGTATGGTTTAATAGGTAACAAAATACAGAAGAGCATTTGGTGGGAGACTAACACTGGTATTCACCTACGCTGCTATGTCCACACCCAAATGTGTAATACTCTCCCCTCTAGAGCAGTGGCCAGCTGTGGGAGAAGGGCAGCCACATTTCTCTTTCTTAGGCTCCCTATGAACCCAAACCCTCCTCCTTATCAAAAATATTTAACATTCACTCTGTAGGACTCCCAAAGTTTACAGTTTGGCGAATACAACACAGCCCCTGACATTTCCTAATCCTAACTACCATGAGGCCTGAACACCATCTCATACTTTCCCCTGGTCAGCTATTCGCCCGCTCCTTCTGTGTTTCGTGGAGAAGTGTTTCTTTCTCATAGCCGCTGTTATGCTTTTGTGTGTGTGTGTATGCGCACATGTGTGTATATATATTAAAATCACAGCCTCATAAGAAGAAAAAGTACACTCTCAGGTAGGCACAAATTATGCCACAAACGATTTTGGAAAAATGTGGAAGGTTCACTTTGAAAGTCTCCACTCCCTAAGTACCACAATCCCCAGATGAAGAGAGCAACACTTTGAAAGCCATTTTAGAAGCTCCAAATTCAGTTTCAAGAAATAGCTTTTCTGAGGACTAATGGGTGTGGAGGAGGAGAATGATAAACTCATCTCTAAAAAACAATGCTGCTTATCTTTCTTCATCTTAAGAAAGATCTTAGTTTGGTGGTTAAAAATGTTTGCCACAAGCAATTCTCTGTGTGAATATCAGGATTCTTGGTGATTATTACACATGGATTTTGCAAACAAAATAAAAAATGACAAGCTGTCTGGTTACCGAAGAGATGACCTCTCTGCACTATCAGCCTTCACAGCAGTGTCCCTCCCTACCTTGTCTTCACACCTCCGGGGTAGCACATGCAACAGGATTTTCTGGAAAGGAGGTCTCTGGCACTCACATTCACTTCCTGGCCTCTGCAAAACCTGAACCATGGCTTTCAAGGAAGCCTTTCGCAGAGCCAACTGGCTGGCCTGATTGGCATTTACCCACAGAGGGTTATTAGCCATCTTTAAGGAACCAGAGTAAGTGTCATTTCACATGACAAAATGCAGCAAGGGTCGCAAATCATCTTAAAAAAATAAATATGCCTGTAAGATAGTTTCCTGGTTTTGAGCAAACAATAAGGAAAGCACTACTTAAAGCATCCCACAGCATGACTTAGAAGATCCAGCCACAAGGCAGAAACATAGGGCCAGGGTGGCTACAGGCCTGAGCTGGTATCTCTCTAAGCTCAATGCTCCAATTTCCTCAGCTTCCACACACACACAATGAACCCACACACCTTGCACAAAATTACTAACATTACACAGGACAAACCCTCACAGGCCCTGCCTCAATGAATTCTCAGAACTACCTTTGCAGGGAGGTGTCATCATTAATGTGTTACAGAAGCAGCAGCGGGGCTCACAGATGTTAAGTGATATTCTCAAAGCCTTAGGTAATGGAACGAAAACTCACCCTAGGTCTGTTCTTCCTTCTTTTAATTGAATAGAAATGAGTGGGTGCATTTTGGCTGTGGATATATTATTCTGCACTACATATTTTTTGCTCAGAAAAAAATCCCACTTTAAAAACATAACTTGTAATGTGGTCTCTCAAGTGCATCATACACCCTCATCACCTCACCAGATTTTGGTAAAGTGTAAAGGATAAACATGTATTTTGTAATAGGCCAACTGACTTTAAGCCACAGGAATATAAGTAGATATAAATTAGGTAAAATATGCCCTTGAGCTGCAGCTGGATATTATTTTATAAAATAAGAAGACAGATCCACTGATCAAACTGTGATAAACAAAATCTTAACACATTTTTTCCAAGCTTCCTCTCTCATTCTTCAATTAGTATGCAAAAAATGCATGTAAAGTAGGACACGATGGTTGATGTACTGGGATTTACTAAGCATAATACTGTGAAAGAAGGGTAAGATACCCCAAAATTCTGACTAAATGCAAATACCTGTATAAAAGACTGTTCAAAATGTTCCCAGCACAGACTGCTAGGAATGAATAGCCTTGGGTTATTTAATGACTGTTGATTTTAATGTGTATTATGTAGATGAAATACTGTCCTATAATTCATTCTCCTTTGGAAAGCATGTTTTGTCTGTTAATCTCCTGTGGTAGTATCTGTTTCCTTATTTGAAACATTGTTTTAATTCTCTTTGGGCAATCTTATTTATCTTATTTTTATTTTTGAGACAGAGTCTCACTCTGTTGCCCGGGCTGGAGTGCAGTGGCACAGTCTCAGCTCACTGTAGCCTTGTTCTCTAGGGCCCAACCAATCCTTCCACCTTAGCCTCCCCAGTAGCTGGGACTACAGAAGCTCGCCACATCCAGCTAATTTTTCTTTTTTCTCTTTTTTTTTTTTTTTTTTTTTTTTTTTTTTTTTTTTTAAGGGACAGGGGTTTCGCCATGTTGCCCAGGCTGGTCTCAAACTCCTGGACTCAAATGATCCACCCACCTCGGTCTCCCAAAGTGCTGGGACTACAGGCATGAGCCACCGCGCCTGGCCTGGGCAATCTTGTTTTTTAAATAACATATTAAAAAGCCCAACAATGTAAAAGGGTTGGATCCTTAAAAGTCAAATAAACATAATGTTCATTATTAAGAAGTGCTCTTAAAAATGACTTTCGGAGTTCATAAGGAATAAGTCACACACATCATATCTTGAATACAATTCTCCATTATACATTATAGTGGAGTCTACATGAAGAAAAACAATTCATGAATAATTTAAGGTTACAAAATTAGATACTTTAAATTTCATCTCCTTTCCTTTGCCTATAGTGGAATAGCCAAGGCAAATGGCACGAAAGAGAAACGGCGTACCTGAAAACTCCAGAAACTTTATTATGAACTTTTAATAGCTTATTCATCAATTTTTTAACTAACCCTAGTTTAATAAATGCCAAGCACTTTACATGTATTAACTCAATGATTCCTGACAACAACCCTATGAAGTAGGAGTTATCATTACCTCCATATTACAGATGAGAAAACAGACACGGACATGGAGATGTTAAGTAATTTGCCCAAAGTCACACTGCTAGTAAATACTAAAACTTCAATAGCCTGGCTGACCAGAATCTATTTTAACCAACACATTTTCTTACCCATAAGACCCAATTGGATTGAGTTTGCTTTCCCTAGTGTGAAAGTTCATGAGGTACAGTGCCATAAATACAGCAGAAGAAAGAAGTGCGGAGGAGTGGGGTGAGGGGCTCAGAGACTTTCCAGTTTGTAGCAGGAATGTAACCACTAGTCTAGGGGCACTAGGCTGAAAGCTTTAGGGAGTCAGGGATGCAGAGCCTGGGCCACATTGCTGAATAAATAAATATTAAGAAGGAAAGAAAAGATATTTGCAGAATGAAAAAGCTAGGAGGAAGGGCTGCTTCCTCACCTTGACCAGAATCCTGGATTTCAAGGCTCCAGGATTGCCTGGCTACAGCACAACTGAATTAGCAACTGAAAGGAATGCAGTGAACCCATGTACTTTGATCTTGGTAAAGCAGTTGATACAGTGTCCTGTGAAATCAGGATCCTAAATCAACTAAAACTTGTGTTGTTCCAAGAACCACACAAGTTAAGCAGGCTAGAAAGAAAAACACTGGCCACATCTACTAATATGATGAAGAGAAAAGCTACAAGGAACGGAATTCAATCCGTATTCAAAAGTAACTTAGAAATTACTCACGCTGTTTTAATCAAATGTG
This sequence comes from Nomascus leucogenys, assembly GCF_006542625.1. NCBI lineage: Eukaryota > Metazoa > Chordata > Mammalia > Primates > Hylobatidae > Nomascus > Nomascus leucogenys. The sequence continues at coordinate 84,794,101 of NC_044392.1, forward strand.
CACATAACATTAATTTGGGAGGTGTGAAGAGGGCAAATGAGGGCAAGCCAATTGACTTAGTTAAATTAGCAGAGAGGTGAAGAAAAAACAGAAGTTCAGTTTCATTTTTGTGTCCCCTTTAATTTGCAGGGAGTGGCTATGGATGTCCAATGGGTAGTAACCACCTCTAGACCTAAAATGCCAAGACTGAACTAAGTAAGCAATAGCACGTAGACACATGTTTAAAATGTTAAGACTTCAGGTCTGAACTTCACAGAGCAGGATCGCATTATTCCATACACTATCAGTAAAGTTCCATGGGAAATAATATTCCTTTCAACAAGACTTCGTTAGGAAAACCCAGAGGAAAGAAGGGGCTCAAAGGCTGAGTTTAGGAAGTCAGATGAAAAAGTCAGTAGCATATGTATAATCTGGCCCCACTACAAATATGCCGCACAGGCAGAAGGTCATGAGAATGGTTTGCAAACACATAGCAGGACAAAGAACAGCAGAGAAGGGAGAGAGAAGCAAGCTAAAACTTGAACTAACATTATTTTTTTAAGCATAAATTATAATTTCTAATTGCTTTAATGTTGAGAAATAGCTTATCCCTTGGTAGAACTATCTGTCCTCCCAGCAAAAATTGTATTTTAAATGTTAGCAGTTGATTTAGAACTCACAAATGAGAGTAAGAGAGCTCTGAAACATTTGGAAAAAAAAAAAATGACCTATATTCAGGCTGGGTCCTAGGAAATGTAAAAGTGAGCATCATTTCATGCAGCTCCCAAGAGACTGAAGAACTGCACTATTAGCTCTGTAGCCAATATGCAGGAAGAGATTCTTGACCAGATATGGGTTTTAAGTATATCTTAGCAGGCTTGTTTATGGGAGGAAAGCATATGTTTCTAGAAAATCAAAGGCTCTGAAAGGAAAGAGGGTCACTGAATAATTAAAACTTTCTAATACGTCACCCTTACTACTCTCAATCATAATTTGTACGGTTATTTTTTAAGGTGAAGCCCTCAATATGTGAACAATGCAGGCAAGGAATACCTTCGGGTATCCGCAGAATTAATGACAATAATAACAGCAACAGCAGCTAACACCTGAGTGTTAACTATGTGCCAGGAACTGTTCTAAGCATTTTATATAAACTATCCTCACAACTAACCCTAGGAGGTAAATACTGTTATATCTTCATTTTACAGAAAGTTAAGTAACATTCCCATGTTCCCATGGCTAGAAAGGCAGAGTAAAAATCTAGGCAGTAGACTCCAGAGCTCATGCTCTCCAAGAGATTGTCACTGAAGACAGGTACAGCCCACAATAGAATCCCATATATTCCTCTGCCTTCTAAAAGAAACAGCAACAAAAAAGGAGAAATGTAGCACAGAGACATAAGGATTACAGCCACCCCACATTCTAGATTTGAACAGGAAATATATGTGAAAAACTTCAACCAAATGACAATGCTCTGAGAGATTACTGTTTAATACTTACAGAGGACAAAAAGCAAACCATAGAACCTACACAGACAGATCTTCCACAAAGTTTGATGACTAGCCCCCTCCCATGGTTTAAAAAATCATCCGTACAATGACAAACTCAAAATTAGCTTCAGCTCAGACCCTTCTCTAGAATGCCCCAATGCCCTCTAGAACCCTTCCCTCACCAGGCTGCCCTCAGAAGCACCTGCAGAGCCTTCAAAACACGCTTTCCCAGGCCCCACCCAAGATGTGAACCATTGAAATCATGGGGGTGGAGAGGTGCTCCTGGAATTTGCACATTTAGGAAACTCCCAAGTGATCCTTAGATGCAGCCTAGTTGGCGAAAGCCCATGCTACCACCAGAATTGCTGAAGGCAGAGATCAAGGCAAAATTATTTCCCTTCTCAAGAAACTTCAGTGGAATAGCCTTTATTCAAAGGCAACCAAGTGAAGTCTAAATTCCTCAGCAGGACACGCTAGGCCCTCTGTAATCTGTCCCAAACTACTTCTCTGGCTTCCTTTCCTCCTCCATCCCTCACTCCATCCCAGCAGCATTCCCCAAACACATTCTATACTTCTACATCTCCATGCTTTGCTGCTCCAACATTCCCTCAGCTTTCCCATCAGTTCTCTACCTGTCACCATCTTTGTCATCCTTCAAGGCCCTATTCAAGGTATTTTTCCTTGTGAGACCTCCTCTGATCTTTCCAGTCAAAATCAGTCTCTCCTTCTGAGCAAATGTCCAAAAAATGTAGCTCTCACAAGAATTACAACACATACTGCAAACTGTGCTGAATTATACTAAACTGTTTACATGCAGGTCTTCTCTTCAAAGCAGGGGCATATCCTACTCATCTTTCATACTGTGGATGAGAAAGAGACCTAGGTCAAAGTTTAGCTCCCTCTGCTAGTTACTAGCAGTGTATCCTTGAGTGGGTTATTTAAACACACTGAGCCTCAGTTTTGTAATCTTTGAAATGGAACACCAATGACACCAACCTTCATGGCTGATATAAGTATAAAACAGAAAAGTGGCCCACGGTGGACCACCTGAAATGCACTAACATGATAGCCGTTAATATTTAGTGCTAACTTTTGTTTCCCATCCCACTAGAGTGCATTGCAGACAAAGTAAATGCTCAAAAAGCATTTGCTTTTACTCAAAAAAAGCATTTGCTTTCAAAGTAATGATAAATGTTAAGTGATTTCTTAAAGTCCTTTCTCCTGACCCAATTTTGTTCTGTTATAAAGAACATCTCATAATATTTCTATTCCTATTCTATTTGTACTCCCCTTTCTTTCCTTCAAAAATTAATGTTCAAAATTCTAATGAACAAGCCCTGTCAGTGTCCCTCCTACTCTAGCTTGGCTGTTTGCTTTGAACTACAGTAACTGCCTGCAGCCACAGTGTCGCTGCCCAGAGAATTGCCTGCTTCACCCTTGCAACAAATAGCACTTTGTAGGCAAACTGGAAGAGAGCCCAAATTAGGAGGGGGGAAAACCAAGGAAAAGGAATTTGGGCCAAAAACTGAGTTGACACCCACACTATCATTCACACTAGAATACAGGTAAGGAGAGAACAGGAAAGAAAAGGGGTTCAGATCAACACAAACCTTCCCCAACCACCTACCTCACCACCCACCATGGAAAATGCATTCCAAGACTCACAAAGGACTTGCTGGTCAGCTCACTGCCTGACACACATGGCTATTGTTGTGAATAAAATACTGTCAGATATAATAGCTTCTTATCCTCACCAAACCAATCCTATTGCCGTTACTGTCCCCTCCCCCATTTACAGGAGATGAAACCTAAGGTCACACAAGTCCACAGAAGAGACTGCTGGAACTAGAACTCAAGTCTTTTAAGCTCCAAATCCTAGGTCCTTCCCACTGCCTCCGTATAGGTTGCAAAAAGCAATTTAAAAAGTGCTCTCAGGCCGGGCGCGGTGGCTCACGCTTGTAATCCCAGCACTTTAGGAGGCCGAGGCGGGCGGATCACAAGGTCAGGAGATCGAGACCACGGTGAAACCCCGTCTCTACTAAAAATACAAAAAAAATTAGCCGGGCGTGGTGGCGGGCGCCTGTAGTCCCAGCTACTCAGGAGGCTGAGGCAGGAGAATGGTGTGAACCCGGGAGGCGGAGCTTGCAGTGAGCCGAGATTGCGCCACTGCACTCCAGCCTGGGCGACAGGGCGAGACTCCGTCTCAAAAAAAAAAAAAAAAAGTGCTCTCAGAAGCTCACCAAATCTACCAGTTGTAAAGGTAAAGGTAAAACGAGATGGGTTTTGTGCTGTTAAAAACGATTCTGGTGCCAAGGATGCGGGTTGTCACAGCCACAAGGCTCCAACTACAGCCTTTGTAATGATCAGTCCAGCGTTTTAGTATGGTGTTCCAGGAAGATCCTTTAGTCAGGTTTCTGTTCCTAGATGGAAACTGTCTCCATGATTTCATTTGTTCATTTGGTTTGGGGAGGGAGTATCAGGGAAGGAATATAATTTTATTTCTTTTTTCAACCAAACTCTGATGCTGACTTTAAGACTGAGGTAATGTGGAAGGCAAAAGAAGTTTCTAAAGCAAATTTGTGTTCGTCATTGTTGTGAGAGAGTTCAAGGGGCAATGGAGCAGTCCTAAAAAGCACAGATCCTGAAGCCATGGCAGCTTGGATTCAAATCACAGTTCTGCCACTTCCTGTAATGACCTTGGCTGCTCATGGTGATTGGGAGGAGCAGCCAGGCTAGAGAACCCAGCCTTGGTTTCCTCTGCTACAAAATGGGGCTGTTGTCAGAAGTAAATGAGCTAATATATGTAAAGTGCTGCAAACAGTGCCTGGCACATGGTGAAGTGTTTCCTAGTCTTATTTCCAGATTCGTCACTAGGACTGGATTCTTTTTTAAGTGTATTTTATAAGGTTAAAGAAGACTTCTTGTACAACTTGTTAATGCATAATGCCCCAAATAAGCACAAAGATTATTTACAAGTTTCACTTCCTGATAGGATCTTCCAGGATTTCCATCTGTAGAGTAGAGTCCCTAGAAGGCTGAGCAGTGGAATTTGAAGAATTTTTCTTCTTCCCAACAGTGCAAGAAAACCTGAACCCATTCTCTCAATACTACAAATGGTTTCCATAAGGGGGAAAAGAAATCCATAAAGATCCTTACTGCATTAAGGTAACAAATAGAAGGCAACATTTTAAAATGAATTTATTCTAAAAAGCAACCAAAATATTAGAAATTTAAAGTTATTCCAGTCTAGAAAGACATAGTTCAGATCACACAGGGATGATAGTCCTAGGACTGGAATAAAACCTGCAGATGGATCAAAAGACGTTGTTCCCCGCCCCCCCAGAAAATGCTGAAATTCCAGAAACAAGGTACTATATACTCAGGATGATTAAGAGCAAAATGCTTTTAAAAATCTTCTCAGACTAGGATTCTGCTAGCAGCAGAAATCTGTTCAAATATTACTCTCTTCTCTTTCAAAGAGGGTGTATATACAACAAATTACACAAACAATGTTAGATTTTCCCCCAGAAAAGCAAATAAAACTAAAGACAGGAGCACTATTGGGGTCACAGTAAAGGTCTGAGGTCCTGTCCTGCACCAGGATACCCAGATGGTGGAGAGGGGCTAAAACCCACTAGACAATATCCTCCCGGCAGTGTGCCCTGACAGGGCAGACGCAGCCCTGCTGACACTGCTTCACACAAAGGGACCCTGGAGGCTGGCCCTTCAACAGCAAAACAAGCTGGTGTTCCAAACCATCTTTTTCCTAGGGACTGCTGTGTATATCCCCTCAACGTCGTCGTTTGGGTGGGGGAAAAAAACGATGCTTTGTACTCTAACATAGCCAACTTTCCCCTATGCAAATGTTTTCCAGCATTCTTGGTTTATTTTTTGCTATCAGCTGTTCTCTGGACCCCTCTTCTTTATCTCACTCCCTAGTCTTCTTTCTGACATAAACTCTTTCCCTTCCTTTTCATTCCAATTCCCCTTTTGGAGAAGCCACCGTATACATTAACATGATACACTAGGAATTGCAAAATAATAGCACTCTTTACCCCCCAACAACATAGACTCTGCACTATTTCTAAATATTGACATTTTTTCTTTCTTTCTCTTTCTTCCCCATTTACCCCAAATCAATTTTAAGATATGAACAAATCTTCCCGTATCTCCTGGGGTAGATGATCTCTTTACTCAACTCCAAGTGGCTCTTACCCTTCCTTCTCTTTGCGTGTCCCACCTGTCCTCTCCTCTTTTATATTCATACTCTACCTATTTCTCCCTAAACCTATTCCTCCCCAGGCCAGACAACCTGTTCAAATGCAACCACTCCAGATGTAATACGCCACATTTAAAGGTCAGAAATTGTTATCATTAAAAGTACGGGGCTTGGGGTTTGCTTTGCTCTGCTTTGTGTCTGGGGTTGGGAGAGAAAAGAATGAAATCAAGTTTCAATTTATGTCAATTTAAATTAATGTTTAAAAGTGTATTGTGGGCCAGGCGTGGTGGCTCATGCCTATAATCCCAGCACTTTGGGAGGCTGAGGCAGGCGGATCACATGAGGTCAGGAGTTCGAGACCAGCCTGGCCAACATGGTGAAACCCCCGCTCTCCTAAAAATACAAAAATTAGCTGGGTGTGGTGGTGCGCACCTGTAATCCCAGCTACTCAGGAGGCTGAGGTAGGAAAATTGCTTGAACCCGGGAGGCAGAGGTTGCAGCAAGCCAAGATCACAGCACTGCACTCCAGCCTGGGCCACAGAGTGAGACTCCATCTCAAAAAAAAAAAACAAGTGTATTGTGCTTTTTTTTTTTTTTTTTTTTTTTTTTTGAGACGGAGTCTCGCCCTTTAACCCAGGCTGGAGTGCAGTGGCACAATCTTGGCTCACTGCAGGCTCCAACCCCCGGGGTTCACGCCATTCTCCTGCCTCAGCCTCCTGCGTAGCTGGGACTACAGGCGCCCACCACCTCACCCGGCTAATTTTTTGTATTTTTAGTAGAGACGGGGTTTCACCGTGTTAGCCAGGATGGTCTCGATCTCCTGACCTCGTGATCCGCCCGCCTCGGCCTCCCAAAGTGCTGGGATTACAGGCGTGAGCCACCGCGCCCGGCCGTATTGTGCTTTTTATTCAAACCCTATGCTTCCATTTATCTGGCCACTAAAGGGCTATCTCTAAGGGCCTAAAGAGGCTGTTTCCAGCCCACAAAGCTATTTTGTTTGGTTACAGGAAGTTCTAAAATGTTGAATTAGCCAATCTTTCAAATCAGATTTTACACAATAATCCAGATTTCTGGCTTACAGTGAAAAATCAGAAGAACTGGCAACACCGGCCCACATTCCCACGTGGCAACAACGCACTGCTCAACAGACCCACTTCTGACGGGCCTCCCACTCCTGATGACCCCACCCTGAGGGCGAGTGCCTGCTGCCACAAATCATCTCTGAGGCACACTATTTGCTCAAGACCCCCAAGCTACTGCTAGTATCCAACTCTGATTAGCACAGAAATTACAGATCTAATTTCTGCTTGGTACAGAACTTAGCAGGTGTAAATAAGTTACAAGGAAAAGAATTTAGAACAGGTGAAAGATAAACTATTTTGGAATCGAAAAATATCTTGAGAGCTAAGTTAAAGAACAAGTGCATCTCTCTCTCTCTCTGAGCGTGTGTGTTTGTAGGAAGGGGGTGTTTTGTGCAAGATGTATGAAACTGCAGCCCAGTTCCCAATTTGTACTTTATTACTGGCTAAATGTTAAGATAAATAATTCAATAGTTAAAGTAAAACTTGAACAGAATAAATTCACTCCAGCAAAGAGATTATACTTGAGTATAATGAAGTATAATTTTCTTGTATTTAAAAAATAAAGGCACGAATGAAACAGCCTATGAATATGATGTAGCTATATGGATATTTATTCATTCATTTGCTTTGAGGATATAGATTTTTTTATTGAATATATTTATGGCATTTATTCAGCAAACATTTGTTATAGCAGTTTTTTCAGCTAAGACATAACACCTTAGCAAATATTAGACATATCTTTACATGATATGTTTACGTACAGTAGTTATTGTGGCTGAGATCTAACCAGGAGGAGGGTGCTTAAGATGTACTTTACAAGTGGCATTCCATCACCAATATGGGTGACAAAAGAGAACAGGGCTAGAGAAAACACCAGAATAATTAAGTGATTTAAAGTTATCCTCTCAATTCCAGGATAAATTTTCATTCAAGTAGTTTTACCAGTAGGCTGATACTTCTAAGACCAACTTGGGGTGACAAGAGCATTGGCCTGGAAGCCTAAACGCCGGGATGCCACTACGGCTCTGCTCTTCAAACACGCAGCACGAACCAGAGGAGTTATCAGGCACCTTCACACCTCAAAACCTCATTCTTTTTCATGTAACAGAAATATCACTAGGTATTATAAGATAAATACAAAGAAATGTGCAGAAATGAGAAAGGGTACAGTAGATAAGAGAATAGGTATATATTATAAAATATTAAAAAGTCTGGTTTAAAATATAAAAGTCTGGTATAAAATGAGTCTGGTTTCAAATTCCACCTCCGCCACTTCTATGTGACATTGTTGCAAATTATATAACCTCTCCAGCCTTACGACCTCATCTGTAGAGTGGGAATAAGTCTATCTTTCACCAAGAATTGTTTTGAGGATTATATGAGAATGCATGTAAATTCCAGGGCATAGGTTTGGACAATCAATAAGTGCCTAATAGCTGTTACTATTAATAACTTTAGGTGTTCCATACATTGTCCAAGTACTTCTTAACCAGCTAAGTTAAATACGAAAAGAAAAAAGCAGCCATATCTGAGAATACACTGATTTTAAAAGCCTACTCAGTAGAGTGCCATTGCAAGCATCACGGGGACCATTTTTCCAAGCATTTTAATTTTCTAATATTTCTTAAAATTGGGTTGTAAGCAATCAGTGAAGAGAATTTTGACTGACGGCATTTAATACCCAATCTGAAGAGTTCTGTCCTGTCTCTATAGCATGAGAGATTTTGAGACACAGCTTTCTGGCAGCCAGTGACCATCAGAGAAAAAGGTGTTTTCTTGTACATCTTTTCTTCTCCTTGTTCTGTAGAACTCATTGCAGTGCTGGCTATCTGTTGATGCTAAGATGTAGCAACTGGATTTATGCGTTGTTGGGAAGTGAAGCTTTCTCTGGCAATGTTCCTATTACCAGCAAGCATAAGAGGAAAGAAAAAAATGTTTTAAGGAAAAAAAATGCTTGTAATGGAATCTAACACCATATTTATGAGCGTTCCCCAAAAGGAGGTGTCAAGGGGTAGACACAGACATCTTGAAAACCTCAGAGGAGTGGTAGTTCCTAGACTTTTGATTTCACAGGCCAGTAAAATGTCAAAAGAAAGACTATCACAAAATTGCCAGCTTAAAACTGGATCTAGAAATGACACCAAAAAAGCATCACCATCCTTTCATAAAATGAAAAAACAAGCCAACCCTCCAGTAGGAAGGACAACCCAAGATTAAACAAAACAAAAACAAAAACAAAACAAAACAAAAACCAGACTCTTGTAATTGAATAAACTTAGCACTAAAGTTGAAACAGAAAAGTTTGTTGCATTGTCTTTACTCTTCTCATTTTTTCATGGGCTGGTGAAACTGTCATCAGGGACCCACTCTGGAAATGACTGCTCAAGGATGGACTGGGAGTCGGTCCCATCATCCATCCAGCCCAGGATGCACTATCTCATGGAGGCACCAAGGGCCATGGTGGACCATGTGCTGCTCGGGTCACTATACCTTCCAAGAAGACTGACATATCCTTAAAGCTTCTCTTTTGTCTTAATAACCAATGATGGGCTTGCTGGCCACAAATGTTTCAAACCCATTTGAAGGTGTCTTCAGTCAGTACCCAGCCTTCGTGCACAACTACTAAGATGGTGGTTCTGAGCTGAGCTGCCCATTAGAATTACTTGGAGGCAGGGAGGGCTCTTTTCAAAACTAAACGCCATATCCAGAGATTCTGATTCAATAGGCATGGAGAAGGATCTGAATATATGTATTTAAAAAATATTCCCCAGACTGATTCTGATGCCAGCCAGGGTTAAGAAAAACCATATTTTTTGGCATTTATCCTGAATTTATATCTTGTAAAGTTTTAAGGTATACCTCTTCATTCATTTCTCTGGGTGACAAATACTAATAGAGGGCCTGCCATGTGCAAGGCACTAGAAAATCAGCAGAGAACAAGAGAGATAAATCCCTACCCTCACCACACTGAAAGAGTAGCGGAGCATGAAGACAAGGAGGCAATTAAAATAGCACACTCGGGCTTATTAGAATAAAGTGAACCATCAAGGCTGCCTACGGCCCTATCCTTGTGATTTCACAGGCCTCCATGCCATCTCCTCTCAGATGACTCTTTCCAGGTGCTAGAAATCCTAATATTTTTATCAGAGAAACAGATGAGCAAGGACCCTGTCCTCATGAAGCTTACATTCTAGCAGCAATGTCCAAACATTCTAGGTATCGTTACAATGGTCATTCCAGCTCTAGTGTCTTTCTGAAGGTTAAGTGCCCACGACTTTGGGGGAAAAAACACAGTCAGTAAAAACTCAATTAAGACTATATTTTCTGGGGTTTTTTTTCCCAAAATCTTTTTTTTTTTTTTTTTTGAGACAGAGTCTCACTCTGTTGCCCAGGCTAGAGTGCAATGGCGCGATCTCAGCTCACTGCAAACTCCGCCTCCCGAGTTCAACTGATTCTCCTACCTCAACTTCCCGAGTAGCTGGGATTGCAGGCACCACCACCACATCTGGCTAATTTTGTTATTTTTAGTAGAGACAGGGTTTCACCATGTTGGCCAGGCTGGTCTCGAATTCCTGACCTTAGGTGATCTGCCCACTTCGGCCTCCCAAACTGCTGGGATTACAGGCCTGAGCTACCATGCCCAGCCCCAAAATCTTTTTGATGAAGCCTAGCATTTCGTGGTTTTTGTTTTTCTGCAACAGCAAGTCAGGACAACAACACGAAGGTATTTTCAGAGCCCTTCCCTGAGTTTATCCAACAAAACACCATCCTATGAAAATTCTGTAATTTCCCCTTAATACCCAACCGCCTATTTGCCCACAAGAAACTCACCTGCAAATCTTCTGATGACTAATACATCCTAGTGTGGTTTCCCTGGAGCAAATCCCCAGTGGTTAGACATTTCATAATCCAGAAAAGCTGTCATCTGCAAACCTAGAAATTCCACTGTGTGCTCCTTCTTTTAGATCAATTATGTAAATAAGACCCGAGGGACCCCACTGTTTACACACCTCTAAGCAGAGAAGAAATCCTGATCCTTAGCCTTTATTGTGGTCTTTAAGGCAGATAGATTCTAATGCCTACTCTGTCACTACATGTGTAAACTTACGCTAATCACATCACCTCCCTATGCCTGGATACACTCAACTATAAAATTTAAGGGTAGCCGGGCACGGTGGCTCACGCCTGTAATCCCAGCACTCTGGGAGGCCAAGGCGGGCGGATCATGAGGTCAGGAGATTGAGATCACGGTGAAACCCCGTCTCTACTAAAAATGCAAAAAATTAGCTGGGCGCAGTGGCGGGCAGCTGTAGTCCCAGCTACTCGGGAGGCTGAGGCAGGAGAATGGCGTGAACCCAGGAGGTGGAGCTTGCAGTGAGCCGAGATAGTGCCACTGCACTCCAGCCTGGGCGACAGAGCGAGACTCCATCTAAAAAAATAAAATAAAATGAAATAAAATGTAAGGGTTGATCCCTTCCAGCTATAATATTCTTCTATTCAAAATGACACAACTGCATCCTTAATTCTAAGACTTCAACTTCGACAGAGCCTTTGAAAATATAAAAGGACAGCAACACTTTTCCCCTCAAGAAATTTCAAATATTCAGAAGGCAGCCCTTCTTTTCACTGGAATATCCTTCATCTCCAGAGGATATAAAGAGGTTTCCCATGTGGACTGGCAGAGAAGGGAAACCAAGTAGACTGCACCATCTGGACAGCCAACACACTAACAAAGGATTGGGGCACAATGGACATTCATCACAAAGAGGTCACACACATTTGGCCATCAGATTTGAAATTTTCCTCTAGCTCTCCTTCAACACTGTGAGATAGCTATCACCCAAATCAAGTAATTTATTAAATCTAGTTCACTGGATAGATCTAGAGTATTTGGAGAACTTGGCACTAAGGTACCTGGGATTTCTTACCTGCCAGCTTCAGAAGACATCTGGGAATGGTAATTTCCTAATGTCTTTGCAGTGAAGACTGTAAAATTCAAGTTAAGTATGAACTTACATCAATGACAAGTTAAAGCCAAGCTCTGAGAAAAAGGTTTGTTTCTAAACCTCAATCCTCTCTCCTTCCCTAAATATAAGGCTGTCACTAAGTATTTGAGGCATATTAGCAAAAAAGAAAACAAAGCTTAGCCTGAGTGGGAACCAAGTCCATAGTTGATTTTTGCCAGTTATCCTACCTTCTCACAAATTTCAGAAGCAACTCTAACTCTGCAAGCTTCAGATTTGCAAAAAACATTAGAAACTCTCTTCCAGATACATAAACAGAACTACAAAGACCCAGAGGAAGGAATTCAGATTTCAGAAGCTTGCAACAGACTCGAACAATTTCAAAATGGTACCCCAGATACAAACATTTCAAGAGCTAAATGCCATGTGGCTTGGCATTTAGATTTCTCAGAAGCCCCCAAAATAAGGGCTAATTAGCCCTAGAACTCACCTCCATCACTCAGTGATCCCAGCTCTCACATAGGACCAACAGTGCCCCCCAAACTACTGAGTTTTACATAGTATTGACTACAGTTTTCAACAAAGTCATCCTCCATTCCTCTCTGATATAATTAGAAGACATAAATTCAAACATGTCAAAGGCTAGAAGACTGGATCAAAATAAATAGGATAACATTGAGAAGGAACGACAACAACAACAAAAACTTCTCCAAAAAAATCTGCACATGAAATACAGGATGCAGCAGCTCACAGAGCAAATATCTGGGGGTTTTGACTATCCAAAACATGATTATCTAATAAAGAAGTTTGTGCTTGGCACTGCCTAAGAAAATCATAGGCAGTTGTAAGCTTAAGGTGCAGTAAGTAGACATTTATGCTTAGGTCTCAGCAAACAGCTGTCTTACTGTACTCTCTGTTGGCCAGATCACATCTCAATTACATATTCAATTCCAGATTCTCCATGTGAGATGCTGATAAACTGAGAAGACATCAAGAAACCACATCCCAATAAAAGACTGTGAAAAGAATTGGGACTAGTTTGCATTAGGAAAGTCAACTGGGGGTTGACAAGGGGACATCATGTTGTCCCCTGACAAGGGGACATCATATTGTCTTGGTGCATTCAAAGAGAGTAGGCAGCTCCAAAAGACTAAAATCATTGGAAAAAAAAATTCAAGGAGACAGTCTTCAGCTCAAGTAATAACACAACAAACAGTCCAAAGGTGTAACAACTTGTCTTCAGGAGAAGTTCACGGTTCCTGGGGTTAAAGAAAGGTTACCCAGAAAGAGTAAGAATTTACTAAAATAAATAAATTGGATAAGGCCCCTCTAAAATGCCAATTCTGATTCTGTGATCCCCAACTTACTCCACTATCATACTGTGCTTGTCTGCTATGATTTCCCTCCAAACTGCCCCTTTCGTTCAATAAGGATTTGCCCAGACCCTAATCACATCAGATCTGAGCACAAAAGTCTCCTACACCAGCTTCCTAAGCTCAGTGTTATTATTCCTCCCAAGTCAAGAACCACCTCCCTTCAAGACCTATTCTCAGATCTAAGGACAGGGTTTCCACCTCCCTTCAAGACCTATTCTGAGATCTAAGGGCAGGCACTATCGCCATTTCGGACAGGATCATTCTTTGTTTAGGAGGAAGGGGGTTGACGTCCTGTGCACAGTAGGATGCTTATGTAGCATCTCTGTCCTCTAGCCACTAGATGACAGCAGCACCTGCCGCCTAGCTATGATAACCATAAATGTCTCCGACCTTCCTCAATGTCTGCTGAGAAGCAAAATTGCCTACTTCTGAGAGCCACTGGTCTTGAGGCAAATGATTAACACCACTGACTTGTGGTTAAGTTTTTCACTAACTAGGTTCCCTCTACCCTCCTTTATTAGTCATATATTCTGTTCTACATCCCTGACCACTGTCAAAAGTCAATTCAGATTTCCACTCCTCCCTCAGCACACTTCATACACTTTTATCTGGTTCCACACACCCTGGATTCTTAGACAACTATTACTGTCTGCTTCTGCTGGCATCCTCATGTGTGCCTGTCTTCTCTGCTCTCTGTGATTACTACGAGAATCCTCTCCTGCCTTGTTAAGATCCCACAGCACCCACTCCAGTTCTATGCTTCCTGCTGGCACTCAACAAATATTAACTGGTGTTTCTTAGAATGTCAAACACCAGCTCCAATTAAAAATAACTGAAATCTCTTACAAGCTACCACTTCAACAACATAATAATTATGATTACAAAGTTTTGACAAACTTTTGACTTTAATAGCTATTTTGTCTACAGTACTGAGAACAGAATCAAGTCTAATTTCCAAACTATAGCTACCAAAACAATTTAACTACTTGGACATGACAAACACATCAAAATTTTCTAAAACTAATTTTTAAAGACGCTGCATAATATAAAAATTAAGGGAAAAGGGGGCCTAGATTTTTTCTTTTTTTTTCTTTCCATTAAACTTTAGCGATTTTGAGAAAAAAAAAAAGGGCCAAGTTTTGACCACGTTTTTTAAATGCTGGAAAACACAGCAGGGAGAAAATGATATGAATATGGCTCAATACTTCAACTGTTGCATCATATGCTACTCCACATGGTAATGGAAGGCTGGGTCATCTAAGGACAGTTTCTTCTCCAACCTTCTAATCTGTTAGGTTTTAATCAACACGCACACATACACCCTCAATAAAAACGAGACAAATCTAACATAGTGTTCAAATATATAAATAAACTGTGCCAATTCAAGATTTTGGAATTTTTCCCTGGCTCCACAGATTACCTAATCATTTTATGGGGGGGCTCCATAAGTAACCTACAGAGACCAAACACCTCAAATCAACTTTTCGTGACCCCTGTTTTAACCACCTAATTTTCATCTCAGATTCTTCCCCATCTTGCACTCGGATTTTAACAGGGATTTAGTTAGTTGGTGTCAAGACAGATGAAGCAAGAACCCCAACTCTCAACTAGCTGACAGTAGGTGTTTGGTCACTATTTTTGGACTGTAAAAATAAATGCTGCCTGAAGACCCCATTTACGGGATATGGTGCAGGGTTCTTCCCACAGGTCTGTAAGAAGCAGAGGCCCCAGATGCTATGGCGAGGAAGGTCTGATCACTCTCATTCTTGGCACTGGGAGGAGCCCCTTGGTTGTTTATAAAGTAGACAGCTCTCATCATTACTGCAAACGGGGATTCCCTGCCTGTCCAGACTCTTCCAAAGTCCGGTACAAACCACGTAATAGGTGCTCAATAAACGCTGCCTGTACGGAATTTTACTATCAAAGCTGCCAAGGAAAGTTTCCAGAAGTCAGCTCTTTAGTCCTGCCTTCCAAAATATGTCCTCAGAGTTTTCTTTGTCCAACAAAAAATATTTTTCAAGATCCAAGAGCAGGAAATCTGCGAGGCAACGAGGAGCCAAATGTAAGCCAAGCGGCTCCGGCTGGGCCCCACATTCTGCTAGGACTCCCCAGTACCTATTCCCCATCTCTCCGCCTACATCCTGAGTGCGCCCTCCCTCTCATCTCGGCTGTTTCTTTCCCACAACCCTACCTCTATACTTTCGGCCACACACACCCCAACTGCGTGCTCCTGGGACCTCACAGCCCACCTCTCCCTCTGCAGCAAGGACCTACCTCTCTTCCCCTCGACCTGCAGCAGTTCTTCTTCACTGCAGCTGGCTTTTTAAGAAATCAAAAAATCTCATTTATCTGCAAGGGATACCCCCTAGTAAAGGGAGACGGAAAGGAGAAGGCCCCTATCAACCCTCCAGTAACCGGAGGTGCTGGTCCTCCCGGCAACCACTCCCAATTCTCCTCCTTTTCAAGCCCCTGGACAGGATTTGAGCAGAAGTCCCGCTCCCAAGAGCCCACGCCTCCAAACAAGCTAGAAGCGGATTATACCGGTACCCAACCCGGAGATGGCCCGCGGCCGGCTGGGTGCACCTGCGGGTCCCCAGCTCCCTCCCACAGGCGCGGGGGGCGGGGCGCGGGCCTTCACCTCCCCGCCCCCGCCCGCCGGGCTCCCAGCGCAGCCCACCTGGCACGGGAAGGAAGCGGAGGGGAGGCGATTCTGGAGAAGTTAAAGGGCTCACCTTACGGACACCGGGCCAGCAAGGCCAGACACCAAACACCCACCTCCGGGAGGAACCAGCGGAGCCGAAACCGGCTCTCCCCGCCTTTCCGATAGGGCGGAGGGAGGCGAGAGATGGGAGCGCGCGCGAGGGGTCCAGGAGCCTGGCAGCCGCACTCCCCTCCCGCAGGGCCGGCCGCCCGGGGCCCAAGCGGCCGACGCTCAGACTGCAGAAAGCGGAACAATCTCCCAGGCCCTGGCGGCAGCAAACGGAAGCCCACTCCGCTCGCCGCCACCTCCTCCCGACCCCCGGACGTCCCCGAATGAGTTCCCGGTCGCAACCGCACCTCGGGCCGCGGCGCCTGCGCCAGGGTTGCGCGCTTCGGCTCGGCGCGGCTCCACCTGCGCGTCGCCTTCCCTCGCAGCCCCCGGCCCCTGCCGGGAGAGGTGCGCACCAACCTTCGGGGGCAGCTCGGCCGCCGAGCCACGGCTTATGCTGAGGCCGGAGGTGGCGGCATCACCCGCGGCGGGCGGCGGCTGCACCGGGACGCGCCGGGGCGGCGAAGGCGCGCTGCGCCCTGGACCCTGCTCCCGCGGCGCCGCCCGCGGCTGCCACCTCGAAGCGCGGCGGAGGAGCCGGGGCACCACGGGCGGCGGCAGCGGCAGCAGCGGCGACGAGAGCAGCAGCACATGACTCTGTAACGAGGGGAATTAGACAAAGCGTAACATGGACTCCGGGCCCGTGCAGGCGCTGCAGCTCTGGGACCAACCGCAGCCGGCGAGCGCCGCGACTGGCCCGGCCGCAGCCAATGGGGCGGGCCCGGGCCTCCATGTGATTGCGAGCACTTTTCTCCAGTCGCCCTGCAGTGCCTGACCAGACTGGGTCTGCGTGGCGAGGGAGGGGGCCTGGGGTTGGAGACTGGCGGCGAGCGATTGCTAGATGCCGAGCATGTGCTTGGGAGGGAAAGAACGGCAGCCTCATAACCATCGCCGTAATGCTCTCTCAAGCGTCCACCTGGGCAGGGCTCGGTGCCGGGCAGGCGCAGCTGCCATGTAGCTGCGAGGCATGGTCAGGAACCTTCACCCGTCCTGGGCGAAGGAGTCTGTCTCGTCGACTAAAACTCTGATATTAAGACTGGGCGCTGTGGGTGCGGAGTTGAACTACGTTAAAAAGTCACTTAAGCACCTTCCAGCTCTAAGGAGAAAGTACTTATCTGAGCTTTGGGGCACACACAACTACTTCTTGGCATGGAGAGTTTCTCAGCTTCATGTGTTCCGTCTGCTATTGAAGCTGTATTGGAAAGTCGGTTCTTGTTTTTTATCTGAGTCCGCCCCTTTCATCCCATTCTTTTCTTCAAAAATATGTTACATCTGAAAGAGACAGATGAAAAGATTCTTCTATGCTAAGAGGGTTTTGCAGCCCGATAGTGTCACTGTTTTTTGTTGTTGCTGTAGGATCAGGGTTCATTTGCAGTCTTTTTTGTGGGTGAGCAGAGGCAGGGGCCAATAAATAAATTAAGGCGGGCTATTTGGAGTTATTTGCTTGTAACAAAATACGTGGTTCAACCCAGTGCTTTAGTATCTTCTTTTATCTGAATCCATGTGTTTCTGTAAACCATGGGAAGTCTAATCTGTCTTCTACCAATATCTCTCCATGTCAGCAAATGTTCAATCAACGTTTACCCAGCATCTAAATATTCTTAATAAGCATGCTGCACAAATGTTACAGGTACTCAGGAAGGTGTCGGTTCAGAGACAGTGAGACATTAAAGAGAATGATTGTCCAGGGTTTCAGAAAAGGATTCAGAGAGGAGGTGATAGAATTGACCCTTGGATGGTGAGCACTTGGCCATCAGGCATTGGATGTGAAGAAGAGCAGCCCAAACAGGAACATGAACAGAGAGGTCCACAATACACTCAAGGGACCGCCTGAGACCCGTTACAAGATGACACCAGATTCTGAGCCCTCGGCCCTTTTGCTCTCACTTTCCTTCCCTGACCCTCCTTGCCGGCAGCCACTCCTGTTCCACACACTGCCAAGAAGGAGGTGTATGGGCAGGGAGTATGTGTAAGTGATCTAATCAGTGTCAGATTTGCTGATCTAAGAGATGAGAGGTCTTTTAAAACTTAACAACTAGTGGTGGGATATTTTTATTGAAAACAGCCCACTATTGTAATGAATATGGAATGTTTGGCTGTTTGTAAAAAAAAAAAAAATTATAGGCCGGGTGCAGTGGCTCATGCCTGTAATCCCGGTACTTTGGGAGGCCGAGGCAGGAGGATCACGAGGTCAGGAGTTAAGAGACCAGCCTGACCAACATGGTGAAAACCTGTCTCTACTAAAAATACAAAAATTAGCTGGGCATGGTGGCACGCACCTGTAATCCCAGCTACTCAGGAGGCTGAGGCAGGAGAATCGCTTGAACCTGGGAGGCGGAGGTTGCAGTGAGCTGAGATGGTGCCACCACACTCCATCCTGGGTGACAGAGTGAGACTCCGTCTCAAAACCAAAAAACCAAAAAAACCAATCTTCTGTACTTTGTTCTTTTGATCTTCCCTGGGTTTTGAATTGTGATTCTAGACTTGAAAAACATGATTTCAAGATTGGTATAAATTGAGAAAAGAAAAAAGTGATATTCAGAAAACAGTCAAATGTCGAGAAATAGACACTCTCACACACTGTAAAAGTAAGAGGAAATTGGACAAACCCCTTTGGAGGACAATTTGGAAATTTTTGATTAATAGGTGTGTTCCCTTTGAATAGGTAATTCCATGTCTAAGAGTTTGTACGTTAAGCGTATTTGTGCAAAAATTATGTCAGAAATATTTACACATGTACTCTCTATATATGTATGTGTGTGTGTGTCTTATTGCAACATTGTTTGTAATAGTGGGAACATGTAATGGTGTAAACATCAAATAATAAAGTCCCAGTAGGAAACTGTTTCAGCAAATTTTGCCAGATCTGTAGAAGGAAACCATAAGCAGCCATTAATAAAAATAAGCTAGATCTATTTGTACCTACATGGAAGGATGTCCAAAATCTATAAGTGGGAAAAAAAAAGGAGGCTGCAGAACAATATGAATAGTATGATTCCATTTTTTTGTATTTTTTTGCATTAAGATATACATGTTATTAAATGTATGCTTCAGAAGAAATCTGGAAGCATATATAACAAGCTGTTAATGGTGATTATCTCTGGGTGTGGGATTACTAGGGCCTTTCATCAAGTTCTGTATGTTTGAGTTGTTTTTATATTGAGCACATATTACTCTGATAATCAGAATAATAATTTTAAAAATTGAAAGGATTGTTTTAGAGTATATTCAGGCTATTATAACAAAATACCATAAGCTGGGTGGCTTATAAGCAACAGAAATTGGCTGGGCGTGGTGGCTTATGCCTGTAATCCCAGCACTTTGGGAGACCTAGGCTGGAGGATCACCTGAGGTCAGGAGTTTGAGACCAGCCTGGCCAACATGGTGAAACCCTGTCTCTACTAAAAATAAAAAAATTAGCTATGAGTGGTGGCAGGCACCTGTAATCCCAGCTACTCGGGAGGCTGAGGCAGGAGAATCACTTGAACCCAGGAGGTGGAGGTTGCAATGAGCCAAGATCATGCCACTGCACTCCAGCCTGGGTGACAGAGTGAGGCTCTGTCTCAAAAAAAAAAAAAAAATTTTTTCTTACAGTCTGGGGGCTAGGAAGTTCAAGGCAACAGCAGATTCCACGTCTGTGTGTGTGCGCCTTCTTTCTAGTTCAGAGAGGGTGACTTCTTGCTGTGTCTTCATATAGTGGAAGGAGTGAGGGTCTCTCTCAGGCCTCCTTTTTAAGGCCACTAATCCCTTTCATGAAGGCTCTGCCATCATGACCTAATCGCCTCCCAAAGGAACGACCTCCTAATACCATCAGTTTAGGGGTTAGGATTTCAACATATAAAATGGAGGCACAGGGGACACAATATTCAGCCTATAGCATGGATCAAAATAGTAAGAAGTCTACCAATGATAAGTAATGAAAAATAACTCGGATTATCTACGATGTAAAAACAGAAACAAAAAAAATCAGCCCATCAGTTTCCCCTTTTCCACAAAAAAACAGAATGGAGGCAGCAAAGGACAATAACTGATTTGACGTTGGGTTCAGAATGAAGAAATATGATGGAAAGGGAATCTGAGGCTACTCTGGACATATCTACAGAGAAACACACGGCTCCTAGGAAGTTCCATTCAACAAAAACTTAATAGAGCACTTACTATCCTTTGCTACTTGTTATGAGAGTTGGCAACTGTTTCAGCACATGGTAAATCTGTATCAACAATAACAACTAATACTTACATAGGTCCTCTTCCAAATACTTTACACATACCTTTAGTCTTCACAGCAGCCCTATGAGATACTATCCTCATCTAATAGATGGGAAACAGAAGGCTTTAAAGAGGCTCTGTGACTAGCTCAATACCACATAGCTTTTAACTGACAGAGCTAGATTTCTAAGTCAGGTGACCTGGCTCTAGAGGGCTAAGCACTTAATCACAGTACTGCCTGAAAGGACCATGTAAGATAAAGGGCATTATTTGTGCATCTCCTCTTACCAAGTATGATGATTCTAACTTGATTTGTTCTTACCTAAACTATAGCATGCTCCAAGACACTCAATAATACTTTTGAATGAGGGAATGAATAATTGACTTTCCTACAAAAGAAGAATCTGAGCTCCTTGGAGGAGTGATTTTGCATTCTTCCATTTTATCACCTAGTAGAGTGCCTAACATATGGTAGGCAATATGGGTTTCAATAATCTGTAAACATGTTTTTGAAAAATCGTGCAGCAATCAAACTTTATAAATTGATCTCAAATTGCACTGAGGTGGCTTGTGAGTAACGTCATGATGAATTCGTTGTAAAATGAAAAATAGCCCTGGGGGGAAGGGCTAAATATGGATATACCTGCATAGTCATACACAAATAAATGTACAGTATATTTGCTTGAAAGTGGTAGTAATGCTGAAGAGTTTCAAATTATTTGAGCCTCTCTCTCACCCCTCTCGGTTTCCTCATCTCTGAAATGGGAATACTAATACATACCTCAGTTGATTATGAGGGAAAGAATTAAATGACATAATATGTGGAAAGGGCTTAGCTAAGTGGTTAATAGGCATTGCTCAGTAAATGTTACCTAAGTACAACCACATATTATAAGTGTGACCAAATTTCTCAATCTAGTGTGTCTCTTAATAACCTAACTAACATAATATGCAATATCTAGAGCACCTTATTGTTAAAAGACAGGAACTTAATACATATGATGCTTTAAAATTACATGGTAGGAGTTCAGCCTAAGTAAATGGTAAAACAAATGTTTTCTCATTTTCTTTCCTCCCCTGTGCTACCTACTACTTTAATGTTCTTTCTATTCTTTATATGGGTTAGACCCATTTCAAACTTTCTTTATATGGGTTAAACCCATTTCACTTTTCAGACTTATTTAAACTCTTGCAGATTTTTTGTCTGTTTGTTTGTTTTCTGAGACAGGTTCCTGCCCTGTCACCCAGCCTGGAGTGCAGTGGCGCCATCACCACTCTCTGTAGCCTAAACCTCTTGGCTCAAGCAATCCTCCCACCTCAGCCTCCCAAGAGCTAGAACCACAGCATGCACCACCATGCCCAGCTATTTTAAAACAAAAAATTTTGTAGAGATGGGGCCTCACTATGTTGCCCAGGCTTAAAAACTCTTAGCCTTATAGGTAGCTAAAGAGGCAAACTGTCTCCATTCCTCACAGCTAAGGAAATTGAAATGACTAGACTAGCAATGAACAGGTTGAAAGGGGAGAAGCACTGTGGAGGAAATGGAGCTGGGCGGGGTGTGGGGGATAACCCTCCGCGAGTATGACACAACATCAAGTCCAAAGAGGAAGGGAAATTGCCAGACTGCTATAGTTAGAAATAACATGGCGAAACTGAAACTAGAAAAACTAAGGGTACATGTCTTAACCACAAAAAGAAGAGAGAAGTGGATCTACGCCTTCTAAAATGGATTCATAGGGCTGGGTGTGGTGGCTCACCTCTGTAATCCCAGTGCTTTGGGAGGCTGAGATGGGAGGATCGCTTGAGGCCAGGAGTTTGAGACCAGACTGGTCAACATAGCAAGACCCCCGTCTCTATTTAAATAAAAATAAAAAATGTATTCGGAGAGTGGTAAAATTAGGGTTATCTATCTAAGTGAGTGGGTGCATCTTAATGGGTAACCATGAAATAAGTGTTCCCTTCACTAAATTGTAAAAAAATATATATACCAAATTCAACTGCCTATGAATTTGTACCCATATACTCCACCTTCCTGCGTGCTTCTACTATGAATGGATCTCAAAATAATTGTCTCAACTCATTGTCTCCAATTCATCCCCCACCCCCATCTTAAACTTAATTGAATCAGGGTTTTACACCCAAAGCATCAGTAAAACTGATCTTGCCAAGGAAAACAATGACTTCCACACTGCTAAATACAGTCAACAATTCTTGGTCCTTACTTGACCTCTCAGCAGCACTGAACACCATTGAATACTACTGCCTCTTCAAGTGGACTTCTCTTGCCTTTCAGGACACCAAACTCACTCCCTTCAATGAGTTCATCCAGTTATACAGCCTTGAATTCCCCTTCTACGCCAACAACTTTGCATTTATGTCTCTTACTCAGTCCTCTTTCCTGAGCTCCAGCTTGTGTTTCTGACTGCCTAGTTGGGTTTCCTACTTTCACGTCTACTAGACACCTCAAATTCCACATGTTCAAAACTGAACTCCTGATTTCTCCCCAAAACTTGTGCATCCCACACAGTTTTACCCCCGTACTAAATGGCAATTCCATTCTTCCAGTTGCCTGGGCTAAAAGCCCCAAGTTATCCTTGACTCTTTATCTCAGGCAACTCATATTGAAATAGGAAATTCTGTTTGCTCTACTTTCCAACTATGCACTTTCACGGCTACCACCTTGGTCCCATCCACCATCATCTCTCTCCTCGATTAACTCATTAGTCATCTAATTAGTCTATGTAGTTCTGCTTCTATCCTATTCCTCCCCACAGTCTATTCTCAGCAGCAGCCAGAGTGATCATTTTAACATATGTCTGATTGTCTCACTCCTTTGCCCAAACCCTGTGATCACTCCCCATTTCACTCAGAGTAAAGCCAAAGTCCTTACGGCAACTTGTGAGGTTCTTACATGATCTGCGTATCACACACCCAAACGTCACTCAGAGAAGCATACCCAGACAACCATATCTAAAATTGGAATCCACTCCCTGCCTGCTTCCGTTTCCATCACCCTGCTTCATTACTTTCCCTTGGGCACTTATCACTTGCTTATTATATTTTTTGTTTATTATCTATCTCTTCCTGCTAGAATATAAGCTTTTTGCGGATAGGAAATTTTATCTATTTTGCCCACATGTATTTAGAATAGTATCTGGCACATAGTACACACTGAATAATTATTTTATAATGAATTAATGAATTTATTTCAGATTTCTAATCAATAGTAAATGCAGGAAAATTTTTCCCAGGAAGAGATTTTTCCACATCATGCTGTTCTCTGAGTCTTGTTAATTGAAAAAAGGCATTCATATTCAGAGTTTCCAATTCATACCTACCTATTACTAAAACAACACCTAGTAGTTTACATGGCATGAGATAAAACAGTGGAAAACATTACCATTTTTGCTAATCTCCCCCCTTTTTTTTTTTTTTTGAGACGGAATTTCGCTCTCGTTGCCCAGGCTGGAATGCAATAGCACGATCTCAGCTCACTGCAACCTTTGCCTCCCCGGTTTCAAGAGATTCTCCTACCTCCACCTCCTGAGTAGCTGGGATTACAGGCATATGCCACCACGCCCAGCTAATTTTGTATTTTTAGTAGAGATGAGTTTTCTCCATGTTGGTCAGGCTGGTCTGGAACTCCTGACCTCAGGTGATCCACCCGCCTCGGCCTCCCAAAGTGCTGGGATTACAGGCGTGAGCCACCATGCCCAGCCACTTTTTGCTAATCTCTTATAAGGAAAAACAATCTGATCTGACTTAACAAATAAACAAAATTGCTAAATAGTAATTCCAAAGTCCTAAATTATATTCTAATTAAGGAAAACATTTAAACAAAGTAACACAATAGTGAAAAGAATAAGAGCAGATTAAACATTCATTTTCCTGTAACATATTATTTACTTTAAAACTGTCATGTGCAGTAAGGCTGCTATGTATTCTAATTGGCTAAAATAAAAGGTTTAAGTGAGAATAAAAGAACACAGATGTGACATAAAATAGCAAGTGGCAATCTAAGTTTTTCTAATTGAAAGTTGAAATGGCAAAAAAAAAAAAAAAATCCTTGAGAAAATCACCATAAGAAAAGAATTGAGCAATTCTTAAAAAATTAAAAAGCTCCCAAAGCAAACTGATTTGTATGGTCACTCGAAAAGAGGAAGAGTAATTGCTATTTCTAAATGGTGAGTTGAATGTTTAGAAATCCACATGGAAATTACTTTGTTAGTATGTCTCCTCATAGCTCTTGTCTGTGGGAAGAGAAGATGAGCACAGCCAGAAACCTTAAATGTCAAGATGAGGCTGAGCAGTGCCTGCGCTAGAGAGAGGAATGTAGCAGCAGGAAGAGAGAAGCCAGCTTGTGAGGTTTTCTTACTCATGAGTGAAATTCTAGCATTCTGGCTTTAAAAGATTAATATATCTGAGCATTGTTTGAAATTTCACCTGCCAGCTTCTCAAAGCAGCAAAACCTGGAGATGATTTGAAAATAAAGTTCGGACTGAGAGGTTGTAGCCATGGCACTAAAAGTCAGTGTTATCCTAACGTGAGTGGCTCCCTGGGCAACACAGATGCACAGAAGAAGGCAGCAGTCCTGTCTCCTGTTGCTGATCATTCTCGAAGTTGGTGCCCTTGCTCAGCTCAGGCAGGGAACCTAAGCCAAAGGGGAGTGTGATGCTTACATTTAAGTGTCAATTTGATTAGGTTAAGAGATACCCAGATTGCTGGTAAGGCATTATTTCTGGGTATGTCTGAGGATGTTTCCAGAAGACACCGGCATTTGAGTCAGTGGACTGAGTAAGGAAGATCCATCTTCACCCAATGAAAGCGAGCACCATCCAATCAGTTGAGAGTCCAGATAGAACAAAAAGGCAAAGGAAATGCAAATTCAAATTCCTTCCTGGAGCTGGGACAGCCATCTTCTCCTGTCCTTGGACATCAGAACTCCAGGCTCTCAGACCTTCAGACTCCCAGCCTTGCACTAATGGCCCCCCTAGGATGTCAGGCCTGCAGCCTCAGACTGAGAATTATGCCATTGGCTCCCCTGGTTCTCAGGCCTCTGGCCTCAGACTGAATTACACCGCTGGTTTGCCCAGTTCTCCAGTTTGCAGATCGTGGGACTGCGTAGCCTCCATAATCACATGAGCGAATTCCCATCATAAATCCTCTTTTACATATCTCTCTATATAAATACACTATTAGATCCATTTCTTGAGAAAACCCTTACTCATACAGGGAGCTGAGACTATGAGTCTAAATCATCCATTCTTGAGACTAGTTGCCCAGCTACCTCCCATTCCTGAGCCTCTATTATATCCCCTGGAAGTTTATCTCCAGCATATCAACAGATAGTTCTCCCGACACTTTCCTCAGTAACATTTACCTGTCTCCCAAAATCTGATCTTTCTTCTCTTTAAATGGAGTAAGAGTTTTATGAGTTAACTATGTTAGTCTTTCTTCTCTTCTTCTGTGACACCTGGCTGACAAGCTGTAGACCCAAAGCCTACAAATGTGTTTTCACTACATGGTGTCCTAAGATTTTTAAAATTAGTTGCTGATACTTAGTAATCAGGAGATTTCACATAAATGCCTAGATTTCCAGCACCTTTTACCATCCAGAACAAAGTGCAAAGTAGGGTGAGGAACAACCCAGAAAAGGATTCTGACAGCTGTTTGAGTGGTGAACATTGGATTCGGGTAATCCTCTTGGAGAGGGGTAGAACTCAAAGCTCTGACACCTACCCGCACTACTCTGAACCATTAGCTGTAAGATGCAATCACATATTGCTTTTTGTGTTCCCTGCTATTTCATGTAGGTTTCATTTAACTCTCCCAACTAGGACCTAGACTCTGTCTTAAGTTTCTTCAGTCTCCCCCACTGCCTTGCACAGTGATGAATCAGTGATTATTAATTTATGAAATAATGCCTATATTCAATTCTTTTTATTATTTGTTCTCCTTGTCATTGCCATATATGCATGCCTTCAAAAAGCATTTATTTACATACATGATCGATAACCTTTGTTGAGTACTTGCTTACTGTGAGCCAACAATTGTGCTCGAAATGCACATATCAATAAAGCATATTCTTGCATCTTTATGAGCCCATAGTCTGTGAGGAGAGACAGAAATTCAGATAGAAAGATTATACTTTGTCTTGGGTGCATCAAGGGAACCTTCAGACAGGAGATAGCATTTTTTGCTGGGTCCCAAAAGATGAACAGAAGTTCACCTAGCAGATAAAACAGGGAAGGTTCTACCAACAGAGGGAACAGTATGAGCACAGGCACAGAGCTTGTCTTCATCTCCATTCTATCATGTAGCCTGGGACAAGCAATGAGGCCCTTTCTAAACCTAAATTCAATGAGCCATTGAATAAGGATTACACAATTTCTGTTTACATTGTGCATAAAGCAAAAGCCTTGGCTGCTTTTGCCTCACTAGCGAACATGCAAGTAAAGAACTCAGAAAATTGCTTTTTTTGATGGAGGTTTGTTGACTTTTTAACCTCTCATCAAGAGTCTAAACACGAGGCCGGGCGCGGTGGCTCACGCTTGTAATCCCAGCACTTTGGGAGGCCGAGACGGGCGGATCACGAGGTCAGGAGATCGAGACCACGGTGAAACCTCGTCTCTACTAAAAATACAAAAAATTAGCCGGGCGTGGTGGCGGGCGCCTGTTAGTCCCAGCTACTCGGAGAGGCTGAGGCAGGAGAATGGCGTGAACCCGGGAGGCGGAGCTTGCAGTGAGCCGAGATTGTGCCACTGCACTCCAGCCTGGGTGAAAAGGCGAGACTCCACCTCAAAAAAAAAAAAAAAAAAAAAAAAGAGTCAAAGAGTCTAAACACGAAACTCTTTGCCTTTTTCATTATGAGCACTAGACTTGAGTGGCAACTCAAAAGAATTGCTCTTCTTATCCTGTCTCCTTTTGATTAATTAATCAAAGTTGTATACATCATGAATAAATACTTCACACTCATTTTGATCACAAGTAATTTGCCATGGTAATAAACTTAAAAATTATTCCTGTCATGTACAAATTTCTCCTTTATTTCTTAGCATCTTAAAAATCTTTTCTTTTAGCCAACACAGCCAGACAGTACTTTGTCCTGCTTTGAGCAAGCACTTTTATCTTCTGAGTTATCATGGAATGCTTGAAATAATATGGATTCTAAAGAAAAATTCTAAAGAATGATACATTATAACACTAACACTGTTCAGAGAGAATGGGCTAATTACCCAGAGAGGAAGGTCTTCCTCTGATGAAGTCTAACTTCCTCCCTCTCTTGTCCCCAGACCTTAGACACACCAGTAGCCATTAAATAAGGCTGTGTTTGCATGACTCACACTGCGTTCACAAACCCCAGGTCAGAGAGGGTTTATTGTAACCCCATTAGGTAAAGGCATAGCTGAGCCCCAATTTAGAAGGTCATGGTGATAATAGGGAAAGTAATCAGATGATTTTAGAACAACCAGCACAGTTGGGTATGAGCGCCAATAAGAACAGGGCTTTACTTTCATGCCTGGAAAGACCTCCATGATACTTCAGCCAAAATCCAGAGGGCAAATGTCATGTCCTAACTGCTATGACACAAATTGGGGCAGTCCTGTAATTTGTGACTTGGACCTCTTGCCTTACAGGACAGCTGAGAACCTTTCCCTAGAATCAGCTTTGACCCAAAGGGACTCTTGAGTTTGGATGGATGAGTGACGAAAATGTTTATTGCCACAGCGTTTTATTCTTTGTAAGAGCTCAAGCTCTTTTTTGTTTGGATAGTTGCTGGTTTTGGTGGTGGTGGTGGTGGTGTGTGCGTGTCTGTGTGTGTGTTAGTTTTACATGATAATGAACAAAAATCTGAAATATTGCTTATTTTCTCCCACTTGCTTCATATCATTCATACACCTGGCTGATTCAAAGCAAAGATAAAGAATCTGGAGGTGCAAGATGCTGGAAGCTGCTTTGGGCAGCCAGGACTTCTCATTGCCCAGGAACTCATCCCTCCTTCCCACACCCTGCCCTCTGCAACCCTGAGTTCCTTCTCTAAACCTCTCACATAAATCTTCATTTTCTTTTAAGTTCATTATAAACCCCAGTGTTGCGTGTTCATGGTGTTGTGTGGAGGCTGCTGTCCAAAAATAAACTATTGTATTGCACAGAGAGAAGGCAGGTTTTCAGAGGCGTGCCAGCTAACCATGGTGTTCAGTAGCACTTATTGGTTAATGTCTGCAAATTTTCTTTTTCTACAAAAAGTTAAGTGGGGCTCATTAAGCTCCTCTGGTGTAATTTTTTAAAAGAAAGGAGAAGTTAAAAAATAGTCTAAGCACAAGTATTAGAGGCTTAGAGTTGTTAGGAAGAACTGATGATGAGGTCTGGAGAGATGTTTTCACAATTGAATTTCATAGCCCTGCAGGAGTGGCAGAACTCCAGCAGGAAGGGAAATCTGGAGGGCTAGGAGAGAGAAAGCTTCAGGGGCAGAGCAGTGGCTCCAAGGATGAACTCACATACAGGTCCTGTTCAGTGTGAATTTTATCAAG
This sequence comes from Nomascus leucogenys, assembly GCF_006542625.1. Classification (NCBI taxonomy): domain Eukaryota; kingdom Metazoa; phylum Chordata; class Mammalia; order Primates; family Hylobatidae; genus Nomascus; species Nomascus leucogenys. The sequence goes on from NC_044392.1 coordinate 84,822,760, forward strand.
CACCTACTAACATATAAGCTATTAAACGGTAATAATGAAGTTCCTGACCCATGTCTGCTTAGAAAATCAGGATCTTGGTACAATTTCATGAAAGAGTTGGGACTATAAAATCTAAAGGACCGGGCCGGGCGTGGTGGCTCACGCTTGTAATCCCAGCACTTTGGGAGGCCGAGGCGGGCGGATCACAAGGTCAGGAGATCGAGACCACGGTGAAACCCCGTCTCTACTAAAAATACAAAAAATTAGCCGGGTGTGGTGGCGGGCGCCTGTAGTCCCAGATACTCGGAGAGGCTGAGGCAGGAGAATGGCGTGAACCCGGGAGGCGGAGCTTGCAGTGAGCCGAGATTGCGCCACTGCACTCCAGCCTGGGCGACACAGCGAGACTCCGTCTCAAAAAAAAAAAAAAAAAAAAAAAAAAATCTAAAGGACCATCTCATTTTGAGACTCCAACCCTTTGAAGAAGATAGCTGTCCGTACTCATCAAAGGATGATAAGGCCTTGCCTGCTGTGTGTTATCAGAAAAGAGAAGACAAGACAAACAGGTAACCAGCATGTGAATACAGCATTACCCCTCACTAATGACCCCCTGTGCTGAAAGCTAAAGTAGGAGGCTTCAAGCTGCAGTACATTGTATCAGTGAAAGGAAAGTCAAGGAGAGCCTGGGAGATGAAATGTAGTCATCGACGAGCACTCTGTAGCCAAGAGCTTCATCAAGGGTTTAGATGCCAGCTGTGGGGGTGTTGCTTGTGGACTGAGCATATGCAAGTTTGTGCATCTCTGACATCTGAGCCAGCTCTCGTCTGACAACCACCTCCCAGGTCTCCGTGGTGATGCCGACCGCCCAGTTCCCAATGACTTAGGGGCCCTTTTGTTTGCATCAGTGTTAATTTGGATTTCCAGATATGTGAACCTTTTCACTGTCTCATGGAAGGACAATGAGAAAAGTGGGTTGGGAAGGAATGACTCATTCTACAGGAGGGAGGGAAAAGCTCCAGCCTCTCCCTAGGTTAAGTCCCTGCTATTCCCCCTCCAGGCAGGCCATGTGGAACACATGGGGTTGACTTAGAAGATCTTGAAAGTGTCATCCAGGGATGACTTCTGGGACTTGGGCTCTATCCCCCGCCTTCCCTGCCTGAGAACCATACTGAGAGGCCATCAGATGAGAGATTAAAGCAGCAGCTGTCACTTGGCAGAGATGTGATAGGGGTATGCAGGCACCAGTGGACCTGGGTGACCTGTGAGGCCTTTGTAACCCTGTGATGTTAGAGTTCCACAGATCTGGGTGATAGCTCCTGAGTCCAAGGAAGCTCAGTGCAGGAGGAGTTGCACAAGCACTGGTGGTGGCTGAGGTGTCTCCTTTCTTGTGTCTGGCTCATGCCACAGGCTCTGGAGCCCAGCCCTCCTTGCTCTCTTGCTGAGCCGTCCTCCTAGTAACTCACCCTAACAGCAATAATTCTGTGGGCCTGACTTCTGGAGTGCGATATGAATATTATAAACCATTTATTAAGGGATTACTATTTGCCAGCACCATGCAGGAATTTTACCTACATTATCTAATTTATTAATCAGCCAGGTTCAGGTTTAAATCCTGACTGTACTATTTGATATCTGGGTCACTTTAGGCAAATTACTTAACCTCTCTGAGCTGTATTAGTCAACTCGGGCTGCCATAGCAGAATACCATAAACAGGGTGGTTTAAACAACAGAAATTTATTTTCTCATAGTTCTGAAGACTGGAAGTCTAAGATCAAGATGCCAGCAGGGTTGGTGTCTGGGTGTCTGGTGAGCGGTCTGTCTTTAAGTTGCACCTGGCTGCCTTCTCACTGTGTCTTCATGAGGCCTTTCTTTGGTGCAAAAACCTCACACGTTCTTTCTTGGAGGGGAGGGGGTGAAGAGAGAGAGTTTTCTCTGGGTCTCTTTTTTTGTTTTTGAGACAGGGTCTTGCCCTGTCTCCCAGATTGGAGTGCAGTGGCACAATCATGACTCTGCAGTCTCTACTCCCAGGTGCAAGCAATCCTCCCACCCCAGCCTCTCGAGTAGGTGGGACAACAGGTGCACCATCACACCCAACTAATTTTTAATTTTTTTTTGTAGGGACGGGGTCTCACTATATTGTCCAGGCTGGTCTCAAACTCCTGGGCTCAGGTGATCCTCCCACCTCAGCCGCCCAGAGTGCTGGGATTATAGGTGTGTGCCACTGTGCCTGGCCTTCTGGTGTCTCTTCTAATAAGGACACTAAAACTATTTGATCAGGGCCCCACTCTTATGACCTTATTTAATCTTAAATATGTCCTTTGAGGTCCCATCTCCAAATACAGCCACAGCAGGGTTTAGAGCTTCAACATACGAATTTTGGGGGTTCACAAACCTTCAGTCTATGATAGCCAGTTTCCTCAGTAATAAAATGTGAATAAAAGTGGCACTTAGATAGCTGAGAGGATTAAATATGATAACGCATGGAAAGTGCTTAGCAGAGTGCCTGTTACAGTGCTAAATCATGCTGACCACTGCTAATATGTGCCAGAAGTGGTGTTATTATTATTAGACCTACGTTACACAGGCAGCCCAGGCTGCTGGTAGCATAACTAGTAAGAGGAGGGAGCTACAGTATTAAACATGGGTTTGTGGGTCTTTAAAGCCTGGCTTTTTTTTCCCCCGTTGTGCTTCATTGCTTCTTAAGACTCACCTTACATCATGTAGCAATTATAAGACCCAGAATCATTTGAACTGTCCTCAGAGCAGAATAGGGTCATCTCTTGTTTCCTATTAATAGTTAAGCACACTGGCATATAGATCACAAAATGGTTTCACTTTAAATATCATACCCTCAAGTTCAGGGACTGTATCTTAACACATTTTTGACTCCCCAGTGTCCAGCATAGTGGCTTTCACATCAAAGACTCCCAATAAATATGTATGAAGTTGAACTGTATTAGATTCACAGGGAAACTGAAGTTAGTGAAGTAAACAGGGCTCCTCTGCTCCCCCTGGCCATCCCTGGGTGCCCCATTCTGACCCCAAAGGCATTGTCCCCACACTTCACATGCCCTTTATGAAATAAGGTAATTTTTAAAGTGTATTTCTCTTTTTCTACAAAAAGTTAAGTGGGGCTCATTAAGCTCCTCTGGTGTAATTTTTTTAAAAGAAAGGAGAAGTTAAAAAAGTGTATTTCTCCTGTATTTCTCTCTTTTTAATCATTCTTCTCAGTTTGTTCATTCACTTATCTATAAACATTCATTAAGGGCTTTTCCAATATCAGGCTCTGTTCCTAGAGTTGGGATAAGATAATGTCTAGGAACTCTGTTCCTAGAGTTGGGATAAGAAAACCAAAAGTCCTGTCCTCACAAAGAGGGTGCAGCAAGCATCTAGTGGGTGAGGTTGGAATAAAGTTTCTAAGGGAAGGCAAAGACGTGTGCATCGTGTGCCATGCCCTGGTGGGAGAGGTGGAGGGTGCCTTGGGAACATGTAGCAGCAGTGCATTCCTGGACTTGAGCAATAAGATCACTTGGAGCCATCCAGACTGAGCCATGAAGTGGGGTGGGAGCTACGCAGGTAAAGGGCATGGGGAGAGAGTTATGGTGTAGGTGAAGAGAAGTGCCTGGGAACTGCCAACACAATGGGGATCTGATGGCTATGAAAGGGAGTAATAGGAAAGAAAAGAAAATTAGGTCTCTGCCCTCTAAAGGTTCTACCCTTCAGAAACAAAATGTATAGAAGTGTGGCAGCTTGAGAAAATGTTTCCAGTAGTAGTAACAAATGGCAAATCATATCATTAGAAGAATGCAACAAGAAGTATTTTGCCAAGATGAGATTCACAGACTACCTATGTCAGAATCAGCCAAGATGCTTGTTAAATATGCAAGAATACTATCCCAGAATTTGAGAATCATAATTTCTTAGGGTAAAGTCTGAATATCTTCAAGTTTGACAAGCACCCTTGGTGATTCTGATGCCTATTAAGGTTTGAGAACCGTTGTTAGCCAGTATTTATCAGGCACCTACTACGATTCAAGAAGTCTCTTCAGTCAGGATCAGAGAGGAGAGGTGTAAGGGCCACAGGAGGTGCCAATTCAGACCCTAGGGCATGAAGGTTAGGTGGTCTCAGAGGAGGAGGAAGAAAAGAGGATGTTTCTAGTAAGAGGTTGGAATAAAGTCACCAAGAGAATCCAGAATGAAATATTTATGGACAAAAAAAAATTACCGTGCTGGCTAGAGTGGAAGGACAAGGATGTGGAATAACAGTTTTAACTAAAGAAATTCTAAGGAATTCTGCAAATGAAAGGCATTTAATTAGACAATAGGGTATTATTACATATTCTTCAGTAATCAAAGACTTATTGCTTTGAAAATGCTATTGGTAGGAGTTAATAGTACACTACTTTTGTATTTATGACCCTGGGCACATCACTTAATTTCACTGAACTTTGATTTCTTAACCTATAAAGTGGAGATCAGTAATACCTACTTTTCAAGGTTGTGAGGATTTAATGGTATCCACATGAAAATCCTATTCTAGACTAAGGCTATATTAAAACAAAAACAAAACCAAAACCAAAATACAGAGACACGCACAGACACAGCCATTTTCATTGCCCATCGTGTGGCTTGTGACATCGGATCCATTGATACTACTGTATCTTTTTACTGTTTATTTTTTCTCTTCTTTGCTTCCCTTTTGGGTCTCCAGCTGCTCCAGACGGCTTCCTGTTTGTGTAGCCAGCCTTCTCACGGAGCGCCCTCTAGTGTCCGACGCTGTAATGACTCATTCTGTCTGAACAGTTCAAGTTTTTAATTTAAGGCACACTGTCCTTTGAAGGCTCTTGTAGCCTACATAAAACCATCTTTAATAGCCAGTTACACATCAACACCGAGGAAAAATTACTTTGCGACTTTACAGGCATAATATTAATGACTGATGAACAAATTTATTCTTGAAACAAAATCTTTTGGTAAATACCGTGCAGGTTGAGAATAGAACTCAGGAACCAACGATGCTTCATCCTGAAGTTTCCTCTTTCATGCTTCCAAAGCAACTGGCAAAATGTTTCCCTCAAATGTTTTTTAATGATGACGATTTTGCTTACAAATCGCTTCTTTTTTTTTTTTTTTTTTTTTTTTTTTTTTTTTTTTTTTTTGAAGAGTGGCAAATATTGGGTGTGATTTCTGGGGCCAGTTCTGTTATTGGCTAGTTGGGTGACCTTGGTTAAGGAATGCCCCATTCTGGATCTTAGTTTCTGAAAATTAAAAATTAGATCTGTAGACTCCATGATCACTCAGGTCTCTTCCAGCACATGGTTCTTTGCTTATATGGAGAGGTGGTGAGAGGAACGGATCTCACACTGGGACAAGAGTCAGAAGACCTACATTTTTATTGGTGTTCCAATATTTACTAGTTCTGGAAACTTGGTCAATCATTTAACCTGTCTGGGTCTTAGTTTCCTCATCTTCAAAATGGGAAAAAGGCCTTCTTGGCCTTATTCACAGAATTATTAAGATATTCGAAAAAAGATACTGTTCACAAAATACTTTGAAAATTACAAAGTGCTATAGAAAATGCAAGGTTCAAAAATAAAGACCTTGGCCGGCTGCAGTGGCTCATGCCTGTGATAATCCCAGCACTCTGGGATGCTGAGGTGGGCACATCAGCTGAGGTCAGGAGTTCAAGACCATCCTGGCCAACATGGTGAAACCCTGTCTCTACTAATATACAAAAATTTGTTGGGCATGGTGGCACATGCCTGTAGTTCCAGCTGCTGAGGAGGCTGAGGCAGGAGAATTGCTTGAACTGGGGAGGCAGAGGTTGCAGTGAGCCAAGATCAGGCCATTGTACTCCAGCCTGGGTAACGGAGCGAGACTCTGTCTCAAAATAAAATAAAGACCCCTTCCAGTCATCTTTTTACGAATGACGCGTGGCAATTAAGGACTTTAAACACAGACTTATGTGAATTTTATTCCCAGTCCCACTGGTTAGTGGCTTCTGTAAATTTAGGTAAATCTAAGCCATCTTTCCATTAACAGGAAGAGAACTCAAGATTGTCATGGGGATTAAATAAGAAATATATGAAAGGGCTTAACACAGGGCATGGCACAGAGTAAGAGATCAATATATGGGTGCTATTATTTTTCTCTAATCAATTTTATTCTAGCTCTTAATGGGTAAAGTAGCTAAGGAAAAAAGTTAAACGATTTTTCATTTCATCAAAACTTCATTCCTAGAACCTTTTATGGAATCTTATTTATTTATTTAGGAACAAGGTCTTGCTCCAGCACCGACGCTGGAGTGCAGTGGCACATTCATAGTTCACTGTAGCCTGTAGTTCCTGGGTTCAAGCTATCCTCTTGCTTCCGCCTCCTGAGTATCTGGGACTACAGGTATGCATCAGTATAGCAGGGTAATTTTTAAAATTTTTTGTGGAGATGGGGTCTTGCCATGTTTCCTAGGCTGGTCTCAAACTCTTGGCCTCAAGCCATCCTCCTGCCTTGGCCTCCCAGATCTCTGAGATTACAGGCATGAGTCACCGGGCCCGGCCTGTAATTCTTTTTAGACCTGCTTTTATCTAACGTCCTTAATTCTAGGAATGTGTTATGTTAATGGGAAAATCATCAGAAGGCTTCAGACTGTGTAAGAATGGCAGGTTAAGGTACATGCTTTCTTTAGAGGTTTTCCTGGTAAGGTACTTAAATAGCCAACTCAGAAATTCAATATCCTAATTGATTTAAGAGGCCAGTGCTACAAAAACAGGGTGATTATACAAAAAGCTCCCAATATCTAGATTCTCTGGATTTGGAATTCTCTGTCTGCGGGACCATGGTGCTCACAGAGCTGGCACCGGCTTACCCAGCATAGGCCCCTGTGCTCTGCCAAGTAAAGACTAAACATTAGGACCAGTGGCAGGACAGCCTTTCCTTATCACTGAGTCCTCAACTCTGGTTGAGGGCATCACATCATATAATTTAAAAATAAAAACAAAACACAGCTGGAAGCCCAGTGAGACGCTCTGAGCCCACTGCTAGAGCAAAAAGCTGTGGGCTCTGGTAGGTGCTGCTGGGACTGAGTAATGAAGATTGAAATAGGCTCGTTCACTTCGATTTCACAGCCATCCCTTCCATCTCTGGTAGACTTGTGTAAGCAACTGAGGCAAATGACCCATGGGAGCTAGCTGGCAGCTTATCTCAAAAGCATTTAGAGGGCCGATGGGAGAGCTACTTCCGTATCAACAGTGGCAGCTTCCGTCCAGTGCTATTTCTCCTGGCTTTTGAAAAACAACTCTCAGGTTCAAGCTGTGTAACAGAAAGGGAGAGCTCAGGTTGCCAAACAATACAGACAGAAGCAGCTCTGGGCCTCCCTCCACTTCTTTCCTAGCCCGGTCTCCCTGACTACACAGGAGTCCCTCGAGGAGGACAATGAGAATCACGTGGAAGAACAGGTGCAGAGAGTTGGAAAGTGATGGGACAAGCCGGCTCATTCCTCCCACATTTGTCTTGTTTTTAAAAATTAAGACTCCTGCAAGCAATATGTTTAGTGTGATGTGCATTCAATTAGAAGCAGAGTGACCAGACAGTGGTGTTTTACAGCCATGCAGCTGCCAAGCCACCACTCCACCAGGTGAGGAAGCAGAAAAGCCATGTCCAAGCTTTCCTAAGTGCTCCCTCTCCACAAAGGGCATCAGGGCCTCTTTGCACATTGTCCCAAATAAGCCCATTGAAATGGGCCTCTCTGCTTTCTGTGGTGCTTCTTGCTTTGTGATATCCCATGAGATGGGTCAGAGAGGACCAGAGAGGAGATTGTCACTGAAAGGGCCTCTTTCTGCATTTTAAATCCTCTTGCTTATGTAATTAGGAAACCAAACACTTTATAACAGGTCAAGGTCCACCAAACTCTAGTATCTATGACATAAATAATAAGCCCCTTCATAAACAAACCTGCCTTTTCTGCAGAAATCCGCTGAAGTTAGAGAATCTAGATTCAAATCCCAGCTCAGCCACTGATCAGCTCTGTTTTTTAGGGTAAATCCTCCAGCACTGTAAATAAAGAAAGTATCTTCTACCTTCAAAAGGTAGTTATGAGAATAAAAATTAAAATGTGAGCTGGCTTATGCAAAGGCTGTGGAAATTGAAGGGGATATTTAAGAGTGCCTGCCTGGCCCTTGGTGCACATCCAGTAAATACCTATGGATTTGGCTACAGGAGTGGGAGATGTGGGATGTTAGGCCTAAATCAAGCAAGCTGATGGGGAGATATATGGGGGCTTTATCTTTGCCTACTCCCTCCAATCACTTACTCTGTTCATATGTGAAACTGACTTCAATTCCACTCAGCTACAGTATCCCCATCAAACAGCATCCACAGACTGGGCCATAGATCAGTCTCTAAAAACCATCACAGCAGGGCTGGGCATGGTGGCACATGCCTGTAATCCCAGCACCTTGGGAGGCTGATATGGGCAGACCACCTGAGGTCAGGAGTTCAAGACCAGCCTGGCCAACATGGTGAAACCCTGTCTCTACTAAAAATACAAAAATCAGCCAGGCGTGGTGGTAGGCACCTGTAATCCCAGTTACTTGGGAGACTGAGGTGGGAGAATCGCTTGAACCCAGGAGGCGGAGGTTGCATTGTGCTGAGATCATGCCACTGCCCTCCAGCCTGGGTGACAGAGTGAGATTTCATCTCAAAAAACAAAAAACAAACAAAAAAACCCCAAAACTGAAACCATCACAGCAGCCTGTAAGTGGCCATGTGCCAAATGGCTTATTTGTAATGCCTCCTAAAATCAATTTTCCTATAGATGTTGCACCAGGGGGCCAGTAAACAGCCTCCTATGGACTAAAAAATAAGGAATATCCAGCTACAAATGGTAACCTCACAGTGCTCCTCCCAGGATTGCTTGTCAAACTCTAGAGCAGAACTGTCAAACCTCCATGTGCGTAGAACCACTTAGGTGGCTTGTCATATGCGGAATCTGATCCCATTTGTCCACAGTGGGGCCTGACATCAACTTCTCAGGTGATGTTGATGCTGCTGATCCTCAGAGCACCCTTTGAGCAGCAAGGCTGTAGAAGACCATCAGGGACTCAACCATCTCTCCTCACATTCCTATATTCATTGGCTGACCTACAGTTGTAACCCCCACTCCATGATCTCACCCCCACAAAACGTGGTGCTCCCTCTCCTCCTCCCACTTTCCCACTCACTTCCTCTTTCCCAAACTCTTCCACTGAGCCATCTGAATCTCCTATCTTCCCAACTCTTGCTCATGTCGGTGAAGCCCTGTTCCTTTGTGGTTCATGCAGACTTCCCGATCTGCTCCTCGCTGCTCATTGATGACTACAGTCATAGCCCTCCTGTCTGTCTCCAGCCCTGCCATCATCTTGGCTAGAGTTCACATCTCATGAGTGGCTCCCATCTCCGGCCTCTTTAGTTCTCTCTCTCCAGTTCACCTTCTTCTCACTTTTACCCACATACCACTTTGTATGACCATGGTCTCTACCTGAAAGTCACCCCAAACCATTCCATCTCCCATAGGGTAATTCAGAAAGCCCACCCTGAGCTCAATTCCTACCCTTCCTGCTTATTTGCTCTTCACACCCCCTTTGCTGCTGCTGCTGCTGCAATCCTTCAAGATTTCCCACTACCCGAGGCCCTGTCTGTGTTCCCCTCACCTCCTCCTTTCAGGTCCAACCCTCTGTCATATGCACTTACAGCGCCATGTGCCTCCATTTCATGGTGTAATTGAAAGTGTAGAATTTGAAGAGCCCAGTCATAAAACAAACTAATTTTTCCCCATGATTACCCCTGTAAACCACCCTGATGGGACAGTTTCCTCTAGCAGCCACCATAGATTATCTGGTCATGAAAAGTGCTCTGTCACTTTAGCTCTTGGTAGTTAATTGTGTCCAGTCCGGAGGAATAATAAAAACTATGAATCATTCAATGTTGGCCCATTGTGGGCAGGAAACCTGCAGCAGGAAATGGGGATGTGGTCAGCTTCTCTCTCTACCGCTCCAGTTTCTCCTTCCACCTCCACACCCATTCCGCCACCAGGTGCAACTTCTGACTCCTGCAGCGTTAGAGGGGAGGTAGGATAAGGGGCTGAAAATCTTCTGCTGAGTGCTTGCACTCTGTGCTCTCTGGGCTGGCAGGTGTTCTGAATTCTCCCATGGGCTGCTCTGAGATTCTTTGGCGACCCCCCTCCCGCGATCTCTCACCTGTACTTCCCTGATTCGGGTGATCCCTCACCCAAATCTCAGAGGGTCAGGTGCCCATTCGAATCTCCCCCTGAAGCCCCTGTTCTCAAGGATTTAATGCTTTCTGTTGCGATAACTTTAAAAGTGGCCCTTTGGGGCAAAGTCCCTTTAAGGAGCCTCCTGGTCAACTCACAGCTCATCCTTTGGATATCTGCACTTCTGTTTCATGGCAAAATGCACCTCTGACCTGTTGTCAGGGGAGTAAACTTCCCAAATTGTACCCTCTGCACTGTTGCCGTGGGCAGCTTCAGTCAGACTCCTGGCCTTTAGATTTCCCAGTCACAAAACAGATACCAATCAAAACTCCACCTCCAGCGACACATTCAATGGCTCCAGAAGGTCTCCTGCAGGCCCATGGCATCTTCTGCATTGTAGGGAGGTGGGGTGAACCACACACTGTCCACCCATCAAATCCTCCTTCTGTGTTTCTAGCCTTCCTCTCAGAAACTCCAACCCCTTTCCTAGGCTGGAGAGGACAGTCAGCTAAGGTCTCAAAATCAGTTCATAGCCTCCTTTGCAAGGCCTGTACAGCTGATCTAGCAATTCACTCTGGGATAAGGGAGCACTTGCCAACTACTGTCTTGTGTCCTCAGCCAAAGCACAGTCGAAATTCCATGTTAATGTTCTGCAGCAGTACTTCTCATAGTGGCAATGCTACACTTGTTTTCTAACTCATGTTTGCTTGCCCTTCTAAAAGGTGATCTCTGCGAGGTCTTGGACCATGTCCATAGCACACCGGCATTGACCACAGCATCTGGTAGTATAGTAAGTAAAAAAATTTTTTTTTTTTTTGAGACAGAGTTTTACTCTTCTTGTCCAGGCTGGAGTGCAGTGGTGCAATCTCACTGCAGCCTCAACCTCCCGGGCCCAGGGGATTCTTCCATGTCAGCCTTTCAAGCAGCTGGGACCACAGGTGAGTGCCACCACGCCCGGCTAATTTTTTTGTATTTTTAGTACAGACAGGATTTCACCATACTAGCCAGGCTGGTCTTGAACTCCTGGCCTCAAGCGATCTGCCTGTCTTGGCCTCCCAAAGTGCTGAGGTTACAAGTATGAGCCACCGTGCCTGGTCCACATGGCCTTCTTTTAACAATGCCAGTCATTGGATTTAGGGTCCACCCTAATCCAGTATGATGTCACCTTAACTAATTCTATCTACAAAGACCCTATTTCCAAATAAATCACATTCTGAAGTCCTGGGAGGACATGAATTTTGAGGGGGATGCTATTCAACCCAGTACGAGGGTATTGGAGAGCAGGGACAAACCAGTGAGGTAGGGAGTGTTATCCCCAAATGGAAACGATGATAAAGGGCTTTTCCTCTAAAAACTTCCCTAAACCTCTTTTGTAAAATGGATCCCAATATTGGTTTGGGTTATCTTAGCAGATAAATACTCTTTAAGAAAAATAAGGCCTATTTGTAACCAGTAAGGGACCCTGGCTTCACCTGCATTAAAGACCAAGATGCCATCTGAGCTGGCCTATGTACTCGGTGCACTTTGCATGGCACACAGGTCTCCAGAGGCCAGCCCAGGACTCTCTGGGACTATGGTACTGTTACAGCATTTGAGATATCAAAACATTGTTTTGGATACAGAATAAAGATGTAGTTCTTGTTCCCTAAGCTCCTTGTGTGTTTGAAAACATATCTGTCTGACTTAAATGTTAGACCTAAAACCATAAAAAGCCTAGAAGAAAACTTAGGCAATACCATTCAGGACATAGGAATGGGCAAAGACTTCATGACTAAAACAACATAAGCAATGGCAACAAAAGCCAAAATAGACAAATGGGATTAAACTAAAGAACTTCTGCACAGCGAAAGAAACTACCATCAGAGTGAACAGGCAACCTACAGAATGGGAGAAAATTTTTACAATCTACCCATCTGACAAAGGGCTAATATCCAGAATCTACAAAGAACTTAAATAAATTTGCAAGAAAAAATCAAATAACCCCATCAAAAAGTGGGCAAAAGATACAAACAGACACTTCTCAAAAGAAGACATTTATGCAGCCAACAGACACATGAAAAAATGCTCATCATCACTGGTCATCAGAGAAATGCAAATCAAAACCACAATGAGATACCATCTCATACCAGTTAGAATGGTGATCATTAAAAAGTCAGGAAACAACAGGTGCTGGAGAGGATGTGGAGAAATAGGAACACTTTTACACTGTTGGTGGGACTGTAAACTAGTTCAACCATTGTGGAAGACAGTGTGGCGATTCCTCAAGGATCTAGAACTAGAAATACCATTTGACCCAGTGATCCCATTACTGGGTATATACCCACAGGATTATAAATCATGCTACTATAAAGACACATGCACACGTATGTTTATTGCAGCACTATTCACAATAGCAAAGACTTGGAACCAACCCAAATGTCCATCAATGATAGACTGGATTAAGAAAATGTGGTACATATACACCATGGAATACTATGCAGGCATAAACAAGGATGAGTTCATGTCCTTTGTAGGGAGATGGATGAAGCTGGAAACCATAGTTCTGAGCAAACTATCACAAGGACAGAAAACCAAACACTGCATGTTCTCACTCACAGGTGGGAATTGAACAATGAGAACACTTGGACATAGAGTGGGGAACATCACACACCGGGGCCTGTCGCGGGGTAGGTGTATGGGGGAGGGACAGCATTAGGAGAAATACCTAATGTAAATGATGAGTTAATGGGTGCAGCAAACCAACATGGCACATGTATACATATGTAGCAAACCTACACGTTGTGCACATGTACCCTAGAACTTAAAGTGTAATAATAATAATAATAATAATAATAAAAGAAAACATATCAGTCTGAGTTCTTCTGCAGCTATGTGATATAGCAGAGAGTGATACTCCTTGTCATCTGATTTCCCAGTGAGCCCACCATCCTGACTTCCCCTGCCCCAGCTGTACGCAAAAGCCCCCTCCAGGAGGTGAAGGGAAAGGACAGGTGGAACCTTGCCTCCAGCTGCCAACTTGTGGTGGGGTGTGGGGAGAAGCTGAGGAAGCCCTGGGGGCGTGGGAAGCAGCACTGACAGTTAGACTGTAAGAGCCCAGGGTAGGAACTGAGCCTTTCGCTCAGTACCTTGGGCCAGGTCTGGCACATAGCAGACACTTATGGAATATCTAGAGGATGAATGACCGGTCCCTGGGATGCTAGCGGCCAGGTCAGCCCATTTCTCTTTGACGATGTTCCTTCCCTGGGTCCTGGACTTTTTAGAACAGTTCTTGATTAAAATATGGGCTGGGCACGGTGGCTCACGCCTGTAATCCCAGCACTTTGGGAGGCTGAGGTGGGCAGATCACGAGATGAGGAGATCCAGACCATCCTGGCCAACATGGTGAAACCCTGTCTCTACTAAAAATACAAAAAATTAGCCAGGCGTGGTGGCACGCACTTGTAGTCCAGCTACTCGGGAGGCTGAGGCAGAATTGTTTGAATCTGGGAGGTGGAGGTTGCAGTGAGCTGAGATAGCGCCACTGCACTCCAGCCTGGCAACAGAGCAAGACTCCGTCCCCACCCCCCACTCCCCAAAATAGGGTCTGATTTGGGGGTTCGAAATCATGGTAACTGTTTCAGGAAGGGGTGTGTTCAGCTCAAGTGCTCTTTGAGCCCCAAGTGAAAGTGCTACTCCATCCCCCTGAAAAAGCAATGTGGCAGCCCCTTCCCTGAGACCTTGCCAGGAAAGCCTGGGCCTCACACCACGGGAGGAATTCCTTGTGCATTCAGGAGTTACTCTTTACAGGACTCGCATGACTAGCTGGATTTTGACTGAGGGAGAGGGAGGAGTCCATGACTTCTACCGTGATTTCTAGAAACTGTACCAGGTATTAGTCACGTGCAATGAACAGCTGTTTAAATGATTAATGAAAGAATTGGTTTCTACACTTACAACTTAACTTCACCTAAATATCAGGAAAAATTAAAATGTAAATCAATTGTATAACTTGATGCCAACTTGCCTCTTTTGTCTGGATTCTGGGGTAATACATGGTGAGATTACCTATCCCCACCCTTATCCCCAAAAATAACATACACAAAATTCATTAAGAGATATGTTTATAGGTATTATTACTTCTAATCCTATAGAAAATTAGGGAGCATAAACTAAATTTCCTATGGGACTAACCCGTTCACCAGGTGAGGTAGGTCAACATTTCTAGCATGTAACATTTCTAGTAGGCTCTGTATCAGATCACCTGCCAAACACATTCAATAAGTGTATGAGGTATCTCTTGCTATAAAATGAATTAATCCAAAGTTTAGTGGCTTAAAACAACAAACATTTATTATAGCACAGTTTCTGTAGGTCAGGAATTGGGAGTGACTTAGCTAGGTTTTTACCCCCATCTTTACAAATTGTATAATTGACAAAAATTGTATATGTTCAAGGTATACAACATGATGATTTGATATATGTATACATTGTATAATGATTACCACTGTCAAATTAATGAACACATCTGTCACCACATTTAGTTACCATTTTGTGTGTGTGTGTGTGTGTGTGTGTGTGTGTGTGTGTGTGTTTGGTGAAGACACTTAAGGTCCACTCATTTAGCAAAGTTCAAGTGAATAATACGGTATTATTAACTATAATAACCATGCTGTAAGTTAGAAACCCAGAACTTATTCATCTTATGTCTAAAAATTTGTACTCTTTAATCAACATCTCCCCACCTGCCCCTGCCCAGCCCCTGGTAGACATCATTCTATTCCCTGCCTCTATGAGTTCAAATTTTTTAGATTCCACATATAAATGATATCATAAAGTATTTGTATATCTGTGTCTGTTTTATTTCAGTTAGCATAATGTCCTTCAATTTCATCCATGTTGTTGCTAATGGCAGGATTTACATATTTTGTTATAGCTGACTAATAGTCCTATATATATATTTTTTCTTTTTCTTTTTTTTGAGATGGAGTCTCTCTCTGTCACCCAGGCTGGAGTGCAGTGGTGTGATCTTGGCTCACTGCAACTTCCACCTCCTGGGTTCAAGTGATTCTCCTGCCTCAGCCTCCTGAGTAACTGGGATTACAGGCCCCCACCACCACACCTGGCCAATTTTTTTTGTATTTTCAGTAGAGATGGGGTCTTACCATGTTGCCCAGGTTGGTTTTGAACTCCTGACTTTAAGTGATCCACCCTTCTCCGCCTCAGCCTCCCAAAGTGCTGGGACAATAGGCACGAGCTACCGCACCTGGCATATATTCTACAGTTTCCTTATTCATTTATCCATTAGTGGACACTTAGGTTGTTTTCATATTTTGGCTATTGTGAATAATGCTGCAATGAACATGAGGGTGCAGGTATCTCTTTGATACTGACTTCATTTCCTTTGGAGATATACTCTAAAGTGGGATTGTTAGATTGTATATGATAGGATTTGGGTCTGTGTCCCTGCCCAAATCTCATGTCAAATTGTAATACCCAATGTTGGAGGTGGGGCCTTGTGGAGGGTGATTGGATCATGGGGGTGGATCTCCCCTTTGGTGCTGTTCTTGTGATAGTGAGCTATCGTGAGGTCTGGTTGTTTAAAATGTGTAAGCACCTTCCACCTTGCTTTCTTCCTCCTTCTCCAGCCATGTAAGACGTACCAGCTTCCCCTTCTGTCATGATTGTAAGTTTCCCTAGGCCTCCCCAGCCATGCTTCCTGTACAGCCTGCAGAATCATGACCAAATTAAACCTCCTTTCGTTATAAATTACCCAGTCTCATGTAGTTCTTTATAGCAGTATGAGAATGGACTAATACCGTATGAAGTTCAGTTTCATTTTTTTGAGGAACCTCCATATTTTTTCTATAATGGCTGTACCAATTTACATTCCCTGGCTAGGCGGTTCTGTCTCAGGCTCTCCTATGAGGTAAACTGGATGTCTCCTGGGGCTGCAGTTATCTGAAGATTTCATTGAAGCTTGAGGATCTACTTCCATGCTCATCTCAGTTTCTCGTTGGCTATTGACTGGAGGCCTCAAGTTCTTGGCCATGTGGGCCTCTTTATAGGGCTGCCTGAGTGTCCTCATGGCATGGCACTTGGATTCCCTCAGAAAAAGTGATCTACCAGAGAAAATCCTGGCAGAAGCAACACCGCTATTATAATCTAGCCTCAGCAGTCACTCATTATCACTTCTGTCATGTTCTATTGGTCACACAGACCAACTCTGACAGAGCATGGGAGGATACCACACCGTGGTAAATACCAGGAGCCTCTATAGTCTGAGATTAATTTTCTTCTATGATCACCAAGATCAAATGTAATGCAATTAATTAGAAATACAAATGAAACACTGTCCTTATTTTCAGAAGCACATTTTGCTACTGCTCTTATCCTCTCACCTTGTAACCTTTTATGTGAGTATATTATGTTATTTTGGTTAGGTTTGACTACAGTTCTGCCACAAAGGAACTTGCAAATATGGTAGCTAAGATGAAACAGAAGTTTCTTTCTCTTTCACATACCAGTCCAGAAGGGGTTGCAGCAGTGCAAGGTGGTCCTGTTCACTGAAGGCACCCAGGGGGTCAGATTCCTTCTACTTATTGCATTTGCCTCCAGGGTTCTGACTTAATCTGCACAGTCAAAACTGTTTCAGCAGTGCAGAATTTGCGGGGAGGAGGTCTAGGATGTGGAGTTGTAACAGCTTCTTTTATAAGGATGTGACCTAGAAATTGGACTCATCAATTCCACTTACATTCCACGGGCCATAGGCAGTCACAAGGCCATGCCAGCCTGCAAGAGGAGCTGGGAAATGTAGTCTCCATCTGGTCACCCATGTGCCTGGATGAAACTTGTGGGGCTGAAGAGGAAGAGACTAAATCATGGGGGCCAGTTAGTGTTCTCTGTCACATAATTGAATAGACAGCAGATAGGCAGAAACTACATGACACAGTGAGGCTCTGGGTTAGGAGTTGGAGCTACTAGCTCTACCACTAGTTATAAGACCAGATATAAGTTATTTATTGATTTTCATCATCAGTAAAATGAGCTTATTGAACTAGTCAGCAATTTCCAATTTATAGGCTTTAGACTCGGAGGGAACTTAGGTGTGCCTGCAAGGAATTTTAGGAATGTTTGCGAACCAAGCATTTTGTCAATGGAATGAATAATATGTCTTATACATGTGTATACTACTAATTTTCAATGTAGGTAATGCCATAATTATTAAAATATAATATTTAAACTTTTACTAAGTTTGTAGTTGATTTTACTTTATTAAATAATTTTCTGAACGTCCAGAATTACAATGCTATCATATGATGGTCTGTGATCTTTTTTTAACATTAAAAAAAGATTTTTGTACTTGCATTCCCTGCACATAACAGGTATTCAGTAAACATTTGTTGAGTGGATTAAATAAAACGTAGGGCACCAGTGAATAAGATGATCACTTTGGTCTCTGCCAACTCTAAATTCTTATAAATTCTTTAACTCTTAGGCAATTTTCCAGGTTGAGTTTTTACTGTAATCAATCATTTCTACATAATTAAAACCAGCTCTGGTCTACTGCACCAGTTACCAAACACTGGGAAACGTTTCCGTTTCACATGCATATAATAGCACCGCTCACTTAGTATTCAGGTCTTCAAAATCTTTTCCTGGAAAGAATCTTTCCTTGTTGTAAAAATGAGGTCTGTGGAACTTACATGCCACCCTTTGAAGGTTTTGTATTATAAATTCATCCAGAAACATGGATTATGTCTGCTTGTAAGGGAAGAATTAGGAGACAGTGTGGCACATCCGCAGTGGGAAGGACATTTCAAAGGCTCATCACAAAAACCCAATTATTTATTTTGCCATACAGTGGCTATTAAGTTCGGAGATAGTGACATAAGAATATAAAATAAAATATGTTGGCTTGTAGGTTGAGAAAGCTCATGGTGCTCCCCTCACCCACCTCTGAGACTATCCCAGGAGGAAGGATGTTACCATGGATCAGCCATGTTCAGGGACAGTCTTGGGTCATACTTTTTAAGGCATGGAGCATTAGAAGTGGAGCTTGAAAAAGCTTGACTTAGGGGCCTATACCATTTCTGGCTCTTGAGATGGTTTTCCTCTGGAGGGGAAAGGAAGAAGGAGAAGACTTGGCTTCTTTATTTCATTCTCTCTTGCTTCTTCACTCTCGCCTTTTCCCATCTTCCTGGGTAAGTCAGAAGGGGTGTGCTGAGTTCACCTGAGGGCTGGGGCTGGCTGCCCAGAGAAGCTCTGACCTGTGCATTGGTACACACACAGGCTCTCTCTGTCGCCTCTTCTTGGGCCCACATTTCTGATTTTCACTGGATTGATCTTGCCTGACCACTGAGTGCTGGGATGATGGGGGCTGAGACTCAGGTGGCACTTAGAGAGGAGGTCATGTAGCCTATTACCCATTTTATTTCTAGGTGCTAGGCCACATAACCTGGGTTAGCCTTGCCTGCCAGTGGAGTATAGTAGCGCTGGAGGCCAACGCCCAAGTTCTATCAAGACGTCCCTTGGCTCCAGACTGTCTTCCACACATATGTGGCCCTCTGAAACTTCTCACGGGCTTAGGGATACATGGAGAACAGGATTGAAGACATCTGATCTTCTGTCTAGGTCATCTATTTCTGTTTGCAACAATATATCATAAGCTATTTAAGAGGAGGATTTTAGGTAGAGATTACAGGAAACGCACATTAAGTTTGATTTTATAATAGAGAAAATTGTTTTGAAATGCAACAACCCGCAAGTTCAAAATTAGAAGGGTTTGGCGCGGTGGCTCATATCTGTAATCTCAGCACTTTGTGAGGCTCAGCTGGGAGCATCACTTGAGACCAGGAGTTTGAGGCCAACCTGGGCAACATAGCAAGACCTCATTTCTACAAAAAATAAAAAATAAAAAAAGCCAGGTGTGGTGGTGCACACTTGTAATCCCAGCTACTCAGGAAGCTGAGGTGAAAGGATCGCTTGAGCCCGGGAGGTCGAGGCTGCAGTGAGCTGTGATTATACCACTGCAGTCCAGCCTGGGTGACAGAGCAAGACCCTGTCTTTAAAAAAAAAGTTAGAAGGCTGTGGTTTAAATCCCACCAACTATGTGATATTGGCTAAAATATTTAGCCTCTTCGTTTCCTGGAAGAGTGCGTGCGTGTGTGTGTGTGTGTGTGTGTGTGTGTGTGTGTGTGTGTCATATCTTATAGGAGTTAGGAGTAAATGAGCTTCCAGAGATAACAATTGTCTGCTATATGCCAGTTCTTTTTTGATGTTGTTTGTTGTTTGTTTTTGTTCTTTGTGAGACAGGGTCTTGCTCTGTCACCCAGGCTGGAGTGCAGTGACATGATCACGGTTCACTGCATCCTTGACTTCCCAAGCTCAAGCGATCCTCCCACTTCAGTCTCCCAGGTAGCTGGGACCACAGGCATGAGCCACCATGCCTGGCTAATTTTTAAATATTTTTGTAGAGATGGGGGTCTCCCTATGTTGCCTAGGCTGTTCTCAAACTCTTGGGCTCAAGCAATCCTCCTGCTTTGGCTTCTCAAAGTGTTGGAATGACAGGCGTGAGCCACTGCACCTGGCTCTATATGCCAGTCTAAGAAAATAAATGAAATAAATGTTTCTTAGGAGACGTTCATTTGTTCCATTTTTAAAAAGGATCCAATGTCATAACTCAAACTAGAGGGCACTGGCTCATTCCTGTGGCTCATAATGCCCCAAGGAGGCCCGACAACTTTGCAGCTCAGACACGTTTCCCTCAGCTCTATCTCCTCGCCTCGGGTTTGAAAATGGAGGGATTTGTAAGGGAGGATCTACATTCATGGCAAAACTTCATTCTGCACTCCTGTGTCCCCTTCAGCCAAGGTCAAATGGTCCAGTTGGCCTCTCAATTATAGGTCCTGATCCTTAACAAAATGAACATTTATTCAGACATACCATGAATAATGTTAAGTACCCTACATAGATTATCTATTTAATCTTCAAAACACACCTAAGGAGAGGCTCTGTTTATTTTTATCCTGTTTTTACATATGAGAAAACTGAACCTTAGACAGATTCAGTGATTTGCCCAGGGAACACAGTTAATAAGTAGGAAGCTAGTGGCTGAATTTGGCAGCCTGACCTTAAAGCCTCAACTCTGACCCACATGTCGCTAGGTTCCCTTATTGATGTCTCACCTGCAGTTATACCATGCATCCTAATTGACCTCAACAGTCCTGGCTTCCACTGTTCTGTCCCTTTAGTCCATGAAGATGCTCTAACTTGTCAAATTCTGAGTCTCAATTTCTGGTAATGTTTTAACCATAGGTGACAATCATGTATTCACTGAACAGACACTTACATAGTGCTCACTATTCTAGCTGTTCTATTGAAGTTAATTTATTAAATTAATATTAGGGTTAATCTAATTTAATCCTTATAACAACCGCGTAAAGTACAGACAACCCTCCATATCTGTGGGTTCTGCATCTGTAGATTCAACTAACCTCAGATCAAAAATATTTGGGGGAAAAAATTGCACAAAGTTCCATAGAGCACAACTTGAATTTACCATGCACTGAGTACTACATTGAATCTACATGAATAAAATGATGTGCAAGCATTGGATCAGGTAATCTAGAGATGCTTTAAAGTAATCTAGAGATGCTTTAAAGAATATGAGAGGATGTGAGTAGACTATATGCAAATACTATGCCATTTTATTTAAGGGACTTGCACATTTACAGATTTTGGTATGAGGGGTGTCCTGGGACCACTCCCCAAGATGCCAAGGGTTGTCTATATGTATTAACACATTATTTCCATTGTACTGATGGGGAAATTAAAGAACAGATAGGTTAAGTAACTTGGTCAGCTTGCCAGGACTATTAAATAGTAAGTGGCTGAGTTGGGATTCAAACACAGGATACTAAGTAGTAACCATGACGCCATGTTGCCTGTACAGTATTTGTGGTATTAGTCAATGGAACATTTACCATATGCTCAGCCCTCTATTATGGAGGATATAGACATGGACTCTTGCTGCCCACAAATTGCAATACAGTATTTTCTTTATCAGCAGTTTTCTTTCCATGGTTTCAGTTACCCATGATCAGCCATAGTCTGAAAATATTAAATTAAACATTTCAGAAATAATCAATCCATAAGTTTTAAATTACATACCATTTTGAGCAGCATGATGAAATTGCACATTGTCCGACTCTGTCCTGTGGGGATATGAATCACCCCTTTGTCCAGTGTATCCACACTGTGTGTGCTACCTACCTGTGAGTTACTGACATTGTCTGCTCCTGACATCCAGCCATGGACACATCACAAGAAGAAGGGTGAGTACAGTATAACAGGATATTGTGAGAGAGAGAGACCTCATTTGCATAACCTTTCTTACACTATATTGTTATAATTGTTCTATTTTGTTATTAGTTATAATTGTTAATCTCTTATTGTGCCTAATTTATAGATTAAACTTTATTATAGGTATTATATATAGGAAAAAAACAGTATTTATAGGGCTTGATACTATCCTTGGTTTCAAGCATCCACTGGAGGTCTTGGAAAGTATCCCCTGAGGATAAGGTGGGAAGACTATAAATAGTTGTTCAGAGGAGGGTAAAGTTCCAATGGACTAGAATAGACTGAAGGAGTGGTAGGCACTGCTGGTTGTTTATCTCATCTTCTACCGTTTCCTCTTCCTTTCTAATAGTATGCTGGTTTTGTTTAGGAGAGCCACGTGCCCAGTAAGAGGTGGCCACCCAATCAGGTTCTGGCCAGCAAGATAACAGAGGAAGTCCGGTGAGTGGGGCTTCCAGAAAAGCGATTATTTTCTTGGTAGAAAGGCACAGACTCAGTTGGCATGCACCTTGGACCCTTGGCCCCTGCCCTGTCTCTTTGCCTGGGACCCAGACACAACACGTAGAGTAGAGCAGCCATCTTACCACCATGAGGACTGAAGCCAGTCGCTGGGGTTGTCAGACGAGGATGTTAGAAGCAGCCTGGTCCTTGGTGATTTCTCTGAGCAGCTGTAACAGTCCTGGGCTGTCTGCTTCTGGACTTCTTGGTGTCTGAGAAAACAAACCCCTATTTGGTTAAGATAATGTAGTTGAGTTTCTGTTACAAACAATTGAACAAATTGTTATGTGTAGGCCTTCGTGGTGGAGACAGTCTCTATCTAGGGTTTGAAGGTGAGGAATATTCAGCTAGGTTGGGAGAAAGGAGATGCTATTCCAGGTGTGCAGTGTGTCCTACCCAGTGGCAGGGAAGCAGAACCAGCACATGCATTCAGGGCAATGTCGAGAGCCAGCCACCCTCGGCAGAGTACAGTTAACTTAATTTTGTAATGCCTAAGGGAGAACAAGAAGGGTAAAGGAGCTGATGTATGAAACAGCATAGAAAGACCGGAGACTTGGTGAGAAGGTGAGAAACAAAGCTTGGGCCACATCATAGATTTTATTTTTATCTATTTATTTACTTTTTTCTTTTCTTTTTTTTTTTTTTTTTGGTGCGGGGGACAGAGTCTCATTCTGTTGCCAGGCTGGAGTGCAGTGATGCAATCTCAGCTCACCACAATCTCTGCCTCCCAGGTTCAAGCGATTCTCCTGCCTCCCGAGTAGCTGGGACTACAGGTGCGAACCACCATGCCCAGCTAATTTTTGTATTTTTAGTAGAGACGGGGTTTTACCATATTGGCCAGGATGGTCTCGATCTCTTGACCTCGTGATCTGCCCGCCTCGGCCTCCCAAAGTGCTGGGATTACAGGTGTGAACTACCGCACCTGGCTTATTTATTTACTTTTATAGACAGCATTTTACTTTGTCACCCAGCCTGGAATATTGTGGTGCATTCACAGCTCACTGTAACCTGGGCTCAGGCGATCTTCCTGCCTCAGCGTCCTGAGTATCTAGGACTATAGGCTCATGCCACCATACCTGGCTCACATTTTGGATTTTGGACTAAAGAGTTTAGTCCTTGCCCCAAGTAGAAACACATCCAGACATTTTATACATATAACTAGATCTTCACACAGTCACTGTACAAGTATTTCCAAACATTTCAGCATGTGTCAGACATGGTTCTAGGCCCAGAATGAAAGGTCAAGATTCTGTAAAATAATGTTAAGCTCAGTTTTGGACCCCTAAACATGTATTTTATAGGAAGGGTTCCATTATCATTTTAAAATGATGAAACAGTGTTTTTGGGGGCACTGGCTGGGTTCAAATCCTGGCTTTGTCACTTGTTCACTGAGTGGCCTTGGACAGGTTTCTTTACATCTTTGTGCCTCCATCTCCGTGGTTGTATCATGAAGTTAATAAAAATACTTTCTTCACAGTTTACTCTTAAGGATTAAATGAGGCAGTACTGATTCAGTGTTTTTTGTCTAATTAACAGCAGGTCTAGTTTTCCATTGTTCAGTGCCTAAATCATGGAGTATCCTTGAGACCTTTTTTCTCATCAGCAAATCCTGCTGAATCTAATTTCAAAATAGATCCAACATCCAATTGCTTTGTACTACAGTGATTACCATGTTGGTCATTCCTCCCAGGTATCCTCTTCAGAGCTGAGGTCCCTGTCCTCCACCTGCTGGGAATGTTGGCTGTCAAAGGCACACAGGTGTGTCCCTCATGGGGATTGCCTTGGCTGAGGAGAACTGCCTTGCTCTCCCAAGGGGCGGCCCCCCACCACAGCCTTGCCAATGCATGGATACGCCACCTTGCCTGTGGTAGACAGAGTGATAGCTTAATCCCCAGGCCTGTGAATGTGTTAGGTTACATGGCAAGGGGAAGTAAGTTTGCTAACCAGTTGACGTTCTGATGTAGAGATTGTCCTGGATCATTTGGGTGGGCCCAATGTAATCACAAGCCTCCATACAAATGAAAGAGGGAGGCAGGAGTCAGAGTCAGAGTCAGAGAAGGAGATGTGATGGCAATTGCTGGGATTCAGATGACCTCTAAAAGGTGCAATGCAGGCAGCTTCTAAGCTTCTAGCAGCAGGAAAAGGCAGGGAAACAGATTCTCCCTCTCAAGTCTCTAGCAGAATGCAGCCCTGCTGACACCTTACTAGTCCCATGAGACTCATTTTGGGCTCTTACAATTCTGTTATTTAGAACTGTAAAATAATACACTTGTGTTGTTTTAAGCCACCAAGCTTGTGGTAATTTGTTATAGCAGCTACGGAAACTAACCTAATTTTGGACAACTCTGAAGGGCCATCCCAGCTCCAGGGCTCCCCATAGGATTGGCTGAGGCATCAGATGCCACCATCTTTCAGGTCAGCTTCTCCTTCTGACCTATTATGCTTTCTTCAAGTCCTGACACAAGTATCTCCCAAGAGCACCCCCTATAACCCTGTGGATGTAATTGCTCATCTCAGAGTTAGTTGCCAAGGATCCAGATCTAAGACAATATCTTACCTGGATTGTTATAATATCCCCCTAAATGGTCTCCGTACTTATATCCTTAACTCTGCAGTCTCTGCTCAACACGGGAGCTGCAAAGACTCTGTTAGAACATAAATTAGATCAAGACACTCCACAGCTTTCCTTTCCACTCAAAGTAAATGTCAAATTCCTTTTCTTTTTTCTTTTTTTTTTTTTGAGACAAGGTCTGGCTCTATCACCCTGGCTGGAGTGCAGTGGCGCAATTTCAGCTTACTGCAACCTCCACTTCCCAGGCTCAAGCCATCCTTCCTCTGCTTCCTGAGTAGCTGGGACTGTAAGTGTGTGCCACCACGCCTGGCTAATTTTTTGTATTTTTGGTAAAGACAGGGTTTTGCCATGTTGCCCAGGCTGATATCAAACTCGTGAGCTCAAGCGATCAACCTGCCTTAGCCTCCCAAAGTGCTGGAATTACAGGTGTGAGCCACCATGCCTGGTCGAGGTCAAATTCCTTACAATGACATAAAAGACTTCATAATCTGCCCAACCACCCTGCTCTTACTTCTTCAGCCTCCCCTCCTGTGACTCTATCCCTTGTTCACTTCACTTCAGCTACACTGCATCCTTTTTGACCTTGCCAGTAAAGCTCCTGCCCCAGGCCTTTTGCATTGACTCTTTGCTCATATGCCATGTTTTCCCTGAGGTTCCTGATCACTCTATTTGAATGGCAATTGTCCCTCATCCTACACTGGCACACCCTATCCCTGTTACCTGCATCGTTTTCTGTATGGGCCTGTAAAGGGGCAGCTTAACTTCAAAATGCATTTTAAAACTTTTTTTCCTTTCTCTTGGGTTTCAAGATGTAACCTTAAAGCAAACTGCAGAAGCCTTTTCCCTTAGCCTTAAAATAGACTCCCCATCCCTCCCTTTCTCACCGTATACACACCCTTCACATTTACCTAACTATATGCTAGTATTTAACTATGTGACTACTTAGAAGATCCAGGGACAAATCCTGAGAGAGACAGATCAAGCCTGGAGACCCAGCTGCAGAATTCCAGAGATTACCTCAAGGTGGCTAATCAACAACCTGGCCATTGTTGAGATGACGCCAGCCCACACTCCAGGTGGACCGGGACCCAAGATAGCTACTGGAATAAAACTCAGTGCAATTCCTGCAACCCTTCCATATCAGCTCTTCCCTTTTTAAACGCTTGCCTTTCCACCTCAAAATTCAAAGTGGTTGCTTTGGATAGGAATCCAGCCACTTCTCCTTAGCCGACTTTGGAAATAAATTCAATTTTCCCCTACCATACCTCGCTCTTGTTAATTGGACTCCGCAAGCAGTGACTGAAACTGCATTCAGTTACAGGCTTATAACTTTCTAATATATTATATAGTTTATTTTGTTTATTATTTTGCTTCTCTCATTAGACTACAAGCTCTATGAAGGCATGTATTTTTATTTACTTACTGCTCTAGCCCCATTGTTTAGGACTGTGCCTGGCAAAGAGTGGCACTCACTAAAAAGTTGCCGAATGACTAAGTGCAGTGCACTATTCTAAAGTATTTAGAACAGCGTCTGACACATGGTGAATGCTCAATAAGGGCTAGCTATTAATATGATTTTTGCCAGTGGAGAGGGGTCATGAGATTTCTGGCATTGCAGAAGCTACTCATATATAGCATTTGATCCCGTGATCCCGCAAGAAGTGGAAGACAAATAATATGCACATGTTAATTAGGACCTTAGTTTCCTTGTTTCTATGTGTGTGAACCAACCCCGGGATGAGTTGAATTCCCTTTAGAACGGATGAAAAACCATACATCTGAGTCTCTCACATGTACCCAGGAGGTGATGAAGGGCAGAGAGGAGACTGTGGGCTGGAGCTGTTTGGAACCACAATTTGGGCCCAGAAAATCCCAGCTCAGGAAAGTCTGATCTGGCCCCAGGTCAGGCCTGATTGATTTTAGGATCATTTTGGGAAATGAGGAAAGTCCAGCAGTTATGCTGCAACAGAAAGGCTGATGGTAGTTTATGCTGATTCTGAACTTTTCTTTATTGGAAGAGCTGCCTTTTTAAAATGAGATGCCTATAAAGAAAGAACCCAGAGAAATATGTATTTGTTTCTGGTTCCTGACATAGAGCTCCTAAAGCTCTAGTAATTCTCTGAGTGATAAGGGCATCTTTTGTTCTAATGAGGCAACTCTTGCTGGGCTCCTTTATAACTTCAGGATGGAGGTTGGTTGCCAGGAAGACCAAGTCTTGATGAGAAACTTGGAACTTTCAGTCCCATCCTCCAAGGGAGAGAAGCTAGGGCTTCAGTTAATAATCAATCATGCCTACATGATGAAACCTCCATAAAACCCCCTAAATGCTTGGTGACCACATCAAGGTGCTGGGAGGGTGCCAGAGGAAACTCCACACACCACCCCCACACCTCGACTTACATGTCTTTTCCATTTGGCTGTTTCTGAGTTTGGCTTTTTCTGAGTTTGGTGTTTCTGAGTTTGTAATAAACTGGTAATAATACGTAAAGTGTTTTCCTAAGTTCTGTGAGCTGTTCTAGGAGGGGGTTGTGGGAACCCCTGATTTGTAGCTGATGGGTCAGAAGCCCAGATGTCCTGGACTTCTGATTGGCATCTGAAGTCTGCTGTGGGGATAGTTTTGTAGAACTGAGCCCTTTCACTTGTAGCATCTGACACCAACTCTGGTAGTTAGTGTCAGAATTGAATTGAATTGTACAACATCCAGTTGTTGTCTGGAGAGTTGGAGAATTGGTTGGTGGGAGGAAAAATCTCATTTGGTGTCAGATGTGTTCTGAGAAAAGAAAAAAAAAAAACAGCTCATGACTCTGTCTTTTCTTGAACTGACTGTGCTGCTACCATGCAGTAATAGTCGAAGGTGAAGTCCTTTCTTTTGGTATGTTTTAGGGAAAAAAGCTCAGAAATATACTTTGAAATTGGAAAGAGCAAGAGTATATGGATGTGTATGTGTAAGATATTCTGATTCCTAGGGGGATACACAACCATCTTTATTATTGTTATATATTTTTAGAGTCGAGGTCTTGCCATATTGCCCAGGTTGGCCTCAAACACCTGGACTCATGTGATTCTCCCACCTTAGCCTCCTGAATAGCTAGAACTATAGGCATGTACCACTGCACTCCGCCACAACAATTTTAAGAAAAAAATCTGGCCTGGCAAGGTGGCTGACACTTGTAATTCCAGCATTCTGGGAAGTCGAAGTGCAAGGATTACTTAGGGCCAGGAGTTAAAGACAAGCCTGGGCAGTATAGTGAGGCCCCATCTCTACAAAAAAATAAAAAAAATTAGCTGGATGTGGTGGCATGTACTCAGGAGGTTGAGGTGGGAGGATTGCTTCAGCCGAGGAGGTCAAATCTGCAGTGAGGCATGATGGCACCA